>NC_079212.1:103689472-103996972 GCF_029633865.1 Lampris incognitus | reverse complement strand
TATAAAAAAAAAAAGAAGAGTGGGGTAATTGGCCGGGTACAATTGGGGAGAAAAGGGGGGGGTGTGCCGCCCTCTTTCACATGAAACTTCCACCACTTCAGTACTGCTGGTCTCATCCCAGTTGGTGATGAGGTTTGTCAGATTTGGAGGTAGTCTGTCTTCGGTGGGCAGATGACAAGGAAAACTAATTCAAATTGTCAGATTCAGACGTACATCTGCACTCCTCCAATTTTTAGAGCCACATCCAACTTGCTCTCCATCCTTCAAAATGTCATTTTTTTAAGTTTGATATTTCAGAGTTAAAACCTATAAGGTTTCAAGTATCCATCTTGAAAGAGGGGTTTGAATCCAGCTGGTACACAAAGTGACAAATAAGCACAAAGAGCATCAAAAAGTTGAACAACCTCCCACATACACACACAACGATTCACCAAACACCGAGATTAGACGGACAGACATGTATCTACACAAACATGTTCGTATTGAGCAGGACAGGCAGCGATTATTTAGGACAAATCTCCTCATTTAAATCCCAGTACCTTAGAATAGCTCCACCACCACTACAATAGTTTGAGTTTAAAATCACAAAGGAAAATTGTGTGAGTGACATAGTATGTGAGTGTGTGTCAGCAGATCAACTCTGCCCTTAATGCATTTTGGGAGGTCTAAACATGCTGAATCAGGAGGGTGGGGTTTTCTATTCACACACACACACACACACACACACCATGCACGGGGTGGTACAGAGACAGAGAGGTGAGAACGAGTTGAGCAGAGCTGAAGAGAACATGCACAGATGTGTTTTCGGTGGATTTTGAATTTAAAATGATTTGGCATCTGTGCATGGATTGAAAACAATTTCAGCGTCCGTTGTGCAATAAAAACATGTAGGGAGCCATTTTGTTCTTGCCCATTTGACCCATCTGCTTCACATGATATCTGTTTGGATACTACAAGCTCGTCAGTTTTAGGTGTTGAAGCTGGTAAATATTCTGTGGATTGTTTTAAGGATAAATAAAACAGTCTCTCTGTCATCACGAGGCAGTGCCTTGTCCCAGCACAGTGTGTTACGAGTCTTGAAAGAGTCTCCCTGTAGCTTGTACATCTCAACTTTGGTCAATGTGGTCACACGTGTTGCATGTGTGTAGGTGTTTTCAGGTGACTTGTGTAGAGTGACTTTTTTTTTAGTGCATAGTGAATAGTTGGGAAGACAACAGCCTCAATATGCGCCCTCTTTGTGATGTACTTCTTCATTTATATGAAAAAAAAAAGATCTCAAGAACCATTAAGATTATAAAGGATCTAATTAAGCTGTTACATCTGCTTTGGATACATGTTCACAGGACATGGTGGACTCATATTTCTGTCAAGTGTGACAACATTTGAATATGCAATTATATTCAATAAAGTTGACTTAGCTAAAAATTTTCTGAAAAAAAGACCATTAAAATTTTTGTTTTTTTTCTTTTGGCAAATTTATTGGAGCTATTTTTTTAGCAACTTTTATGATAGCCATGAAATTTAGAAGACAAATCCAATATTGTTTGAATCAAGGAAATTCTCTTGCTTGGTGTCTTTATGCATGCTCAATAATCCCGGTAAGGAAATAACAGAAAGTTGAATCAGTTCATACGGACACAATGTTTGTTGAGAGAGAAACGTTTCATCGTTCATCTAAGTGACTTGTTCAGTCTAAACTGACTGCAGGTATCCTCACCCTTATAAACTGATCGTTGGTTTCAGTTGTCATGCCACTGTATTGTTTATAAGGATGGGGATACCTGCAGTTAGTTGAGACTGAAGAGGTCACTTAGATGAGTGATGAAGCATTTCTCAATAAACGTTGCATCCAAATGAACTGATTCAACCTTCTGTGACTCTTGGTTGGGGCTTCCTGTTCTGGCAAAGGGTGTCAGTGTCTTATGCCCCTTTTGCACTGCATGGTACCGGCTCAACTCGACTTGACTTTTTCATTTTCAATTACTGGAAAGTACCGGCATTTTAGTAACTCTTACCACTTTTCTGGTACCACCTTTGTCAAGGTTCCAAAAAAAAACTGGAGCGGGTACCAAAATCAGTGCAGACCAGCTGCACTGAGGGGGTACTGTTCCGGTAATGGAAAACGACACTCTGCGAGTCGAGTCGAATCGAGTCAAGTTCAGCCGGTACCATGTAGTGGAAAAGGGTCCTTAGAGTATGTGCTCAGCCGCTCCCAGTCATCTGAATTTAAGATGGCTGACAGAAAAGTGTCCTAGAGGCATGACATGGCAATATGAAACAAGAAGGTTATGAGACAAGTGCCTTAGCTGTACAATTTTTTTTAGCAGCTTTAAATTGGTAACTGGTTTAATGCAATGGAAACTGAAGACACGAGTGTCTCAGCTTACCTGAATTAGCCCTGCACCTCATCCCCACTGTCTTCTAACTAGGTTTAAACAGAGTAAGCCCCCTCCCCGTTTTTAAACACTGGCCATCGTTTGTGCCCTGCCGGCGCCTTCACAGCCTAAATTTTGGCTCTTCCTTTTTTCTTGTATGAATAATTTGTTTGTGTTGTCCCTGTTTTATTTTGTCTGTCTTCATTTTTTTCTTATAACAAGAGCCATGCTGGAGAAGTTGCCCATCCTATGTCTATCACCATTGGTGGTTAAGTGTTTAGCAAGCAGGGCGACTGAGATGGCATTCCCTTCCTCCACAGATGTGCCTTGTTTACTGGAATTTACATAGATTTGACAAAAGAGGACATAGAATACAACTTTACCTTCATTGTTAAATTACTTATTGGCTCTTTTTTTTTTTTGCTGTTCCAGATAGGCTAACGGGACCTAATTCAATACTGATAAAATCTTTCAGCGGTTTCGAATTAAGCTATTTTCTCATTGACTTTCTCTGAGTCCTTCACTCATGGGGGAAAAAAATGCTGGAAAATGCAATATTAGGATTTGAAAATGTGTTAAACAGCTGGTATAATTGGTTGGACCTCGTTCATATCTCAGTGCAAGCTCCCACATTAATAAATGGGTCCACTCGGCTGAAATTTCCATGAGCAAGACTGTCATGTTGAAGAAGACATGTGAATGAAAAAAGTATTTCCCTCTCAGAAATCAAAGGAGAACCAAAAACGGGGGGGGGGGGAGCCCACCAATAACCAGATCCATTTCTTAATTAGCTGTAAAAATAATGAGCTATCCTCCGTGTGTGGTGCAAAGAAAGCTAGTATGCCTAGCTGGTATGGTGCCAGCACCCTTCTCCTCGACACCTAGATGCAAGGCCAGTGCTGGCACCTGGGGAAGCCCTGCCTGACCTGCAATCACACATACACACAAAGAATACATTAAGACTCACACTCACTCCATTAATTACCCACACACACACAAACACACACCAGCACACTCACATAAACAGATGGTTGGGTGGAAGATTATTGTTGGCAAGACTGGCAGCTCCAACGTGCTGCCAACAGTGCCCGAGGTGCAGCGGGAGCACAGTGGGCATTACCTCCAGGCCCCATTTGTCTGCTCTAACCTGCAGCTATTCTCATTAATACGTTAATTGGTGTGGGCTACCGCAGACCCGCAGCCAACATGAGCTTCAGACAAACATACTTTAAGGCTCAGGGGTTGGCTTGGAGGCAGCTCGGTTTCACCAGAATCTCTTCTCTTGAAAGGGATCTGCCTTTGAAATGAGAGCGGTCCCATACTTATAAAATTCTATGTCACAGACTTGAGATGCATTCTTAATGATTTCTTAACTGACAAATCTTCAGAAAAAAAGGACATAAGTTATGACTAGGACACAGAGTTTCAGCTAATATTACCCAGAACCACCAGGAGATAAAAACTGTTTCAGTGAAAGTTTAAAACAGCTTTCTAATGCGTGATGCCTTGAGTATCATTCATTTTGATAAATAATATCTACAGTACTGTACAAATGTGTGTATTTATATTTAAATAAAAGGGGACCAGATCTACAGTATCTTCTAAGATAACAGTGTTATGGTCATTCTGCTCCTCAGAAAAGCGACACAGAGCTCAAGACAAAGACACACACACACACACACACACAAACACACACACACAGACACACACACACACCCACACACAGACTCTTCTGAGTGTTGGTCTACAGAAGCAGCAGTAACGCAGAGTGCTGTTGGGTGATTAGTGTGTTCTTAAGCCCATATAATGGAAGCTTAGCCCAGTGCTCCACTTTCAGAGCAGGGACGGCCAGTCTGACCATCTGGTCGCTGGTAGCACCACCGACAGCCCACAGAAGGCTTTGAGGCGGCACAACATAACAAGCAGACCAGAGATTTAAAGAAGTCAGGAGAACCATCAACCACGAAAACATGTTTGTGCCGCCTCTTCTGTGCTTTTTAGGATGTTTCGTTGACGCGTGTTCATTTGCCGGCCTCCAGTCCTCACCTCAGTGACCAAGCTAGCTAATGCTAGCACCCGAGACGGAGAGAAATGAAAGTATATATGTTTGCGTTACAATAATTGTGAAGATATTCCATTGACTTCATTAATTTTCTATCTGCCCATCTTCCCAACCACGTTAGAGGCCATTGCTCGCAATTTCTTTCTTTTGTTCCCCAATTCTTGTATTTACCCTGGAAAAGGACAGGACACAAAGCCTTTCACTCAATAAAAGTCTGTACATTTTGTTTTTTGTTTTTTTAATCAACACACATTTATTTTCATGAGATACTTAAATCATACTTTTGATGATTAATCTGTTCTTATGAACTGCAAATATTTAGCTTATTTGTTTCCTATAGCAGATATTAAATACATGGAATAGGTTGAATACATAGCTTATTTTCATTATGATCAAGTCCAGCATAGCCAGTAGTATCCATTACGTTCACTTTTTTCTCCAATAGGACAAACTCCGGCAAGATCATTCCCAAGGCCAGTGGAGGTCAGGAATCAGGAACACTTTGTCATTTTATTTCATGTACTTGCATACATGAAATGAAATGAAATATCGTTTCCCACAGCCCAAAGCAGCCCAAACACAAAGCCCAAACACAAAGACAAAAACACATATCCAAAAAGTACAATAACTACAAGAACAAATTTCTCCAAACGAACACATATATCCAAAAAAAAAAATATCACTGTCCAAGGGAATGAACACCAGCTAGGATGACTGTCACAACTGCCGATCTGCATGGGCTAGCAGTTAGCTTAGCCTGTCCTGCTTCCAGGTCCTGTCAGACCGCCCTCTGTGTTTCCTCTTGGGGCGCAGCTCCGGACAGAGCCGTGGTCCTTGGGCCCACCGGACGCAGCAGACCAAGCTCCCTCAGCTGATCCAACGCCAGCTCTCCCAGCCAGACACCCTTGACACACCTCCCTGTGACACACCTCCCTGCACTCTACATGACGACGCCAAAAACACAGTCAACGCCAGGCGAGGCTACCGCCAGACTGCCCTCGGTGTTATCAGAACTGCCTATCTGCATGGGCTTGCAGTTAGCTTAGCCTGCCCTGATTCTGTATCCTGTCAGACCGTCCTCAGTGTTACCTCCTCAGGCACAGCTTCGGGCAGGCTGTGGTCCCTGGGCCCACAGGACACAGCAGACCAAGCGCTCCCAGCTATCAAACAAAGACAACAAACTTAGATGCAGATGTGGACAATGACACTTGATGGACAGTACTGGGTGAGGCTGCCGCAAATTTGAATTTGTGCCGCCATCTTCCCACACTGGTACTGGGTGAGGCCGCTGCAAAAGTGAATTCGCGCCGCCGTCTTCCCATACCGGAAGCGGAAGGTACTCATGCAAATTCAGAGTCAGAAAAAACGACCCCGAAGCAGCAGCTGATGATGAATGAATGAACGATGAAGAAAAGACAACCATGCTGGGAAAAGGGGAGAACCCAGGCAAAATCAGGACTCGGCCAAACATCGTTTTCCTGCAATGCCTAATTTGACATTAAACTTCTCGTATAGTCATTCCCCAAATCCAATTTTAGTGCAAACCAATGTTAATGAAAATGAACAAAGAGAATTCCAGGGAGCGTTTACCTATTAGTTGCTCGAACCTAAGAGGGCAAAATGCCTGATAATTGTGTTTGTGTTACTAAAATTAAGAAAACAATCCAGACTTAAATAATTTTTTTTACCCTTGACCATACTAGGTTGCTAGCACACTTTCTTACATATGATTTCGCGTAGAGGCTAGTGTGTGTATGCATAAGTGAATTTATGCATATACACGGACACACACATGCAAAAAAAAGTTCACACAGTCATAAGAACTTGCACACATAACGCTTTCCCACGTAAATGACAGGCACCTGCACCCCCCATACCCCCCCTTCATACTATGCCCCCTCATGCACTGCACAGGTGCTCTTGCATTCACGGAAGCATACATGAGACATCCACACATGCATATGCACATGTGCACACACAATTTATTACATGCATTGCACAGTAAGAACACCTGCTTTTGCACACACGTGCACACATGTGCACGCACACACATGCACACAAGGCCAATGAACATTTGGCTGCTGAATGAAGTGTGTATGTTAGTGGGTGTGTGTGTGGATCTGAATGTAGTTGGGCGGCTGTGTGGGGTGTGCTTGTGTGTTTATTTGTCATGCAGCTGTCACATGTCTGTCATGTGTCACGTCTTTCTTAACTCCCCTCACTGGCAGCACAGGCTCAATTGGGAAAACAAGTGCATGGCACTTCTGCATAGTTACAAATGAAAGCGACACTATTGGCTGTATACTAATTGTGGAGGAAGTTAAAAGAATGCATTATGTTTGTTGTATTATTTATGTAATTAGATTAAGTTTGATGCTTAATGATCCTGGGAGAAATACCGTGTGTTAATAATTGATACTTGAGAATGAAAATAACCTGTCGTGGCTTGTACTTGTGTACATATTTGCTGAAGTGGTTTCATGAATCTGGACTAGTTCTTGGGATTTAGCAGCTATTTTGTCTGTCCAGGGAGAGAAAATTGTAGTGGTGTGTCGTTTTTATGTCTTTTTTTTAACGTGATGTTGGAAACTATAAATAAGTAGACCCAGCTTTGCTGTCACCTGTTATATCCTCTATCTGCCCCCCTCTATCCTCATCACCCTTTTGTTGGACTTAGAAATAAATATATGAATAAGTAAATACATAAATTAATTAATCATTGATTGAATGAATAAGGACATCTCATCCTAAAAACAGGCTGTATCAAAATATAACTAAAGGAAAAATATTACAAGCTGGCATTGTGATATGGTGATAACTGGTATGATTCACAAAACATTTGTGGGTGAATTGTGAGTCGTTTGTCACAATCGTGGATTATTTTAGGAAAGCATAATTGGTTAGGAGAAGACAGCTGAAAGATGGCATGGCAGAGGAAAACCAGATGAAAGAGGAAAAACAAAGATTTACTGAACACCGGGGGAAGAAAGTGAGGGAGAGGGGATTAAAAGCACCTCCCAGCCTCCACCTCCACCTCCACACACATCCACCAGGACCCTGAACGTGTCATGGGCGAGGTTGTCGGCCTGTCACCTCACGTCTCTGAGTCTGTCACCCACACATTTATCAATATTAGTCCTTTTACACCTCAGTGCTGCCTTCGACATGGGGACCAAACCATCTCATTAGATCACCTCAAAACACAGACAGGTGCATGTGTCACTGACACGGTGTTACACTGGTTCAGCTCCTTTTGCTTTGACAAAACACTCTCTCTTGCATTAAGGAATACTTTATCTTCCATTGTTAACGTCCCTTGTTGTGGCCCATTGGGTTGATTTTAGGCCCCACCTTGTTCTCCATATGTACCTTTTCACAAGGCCACATAATCAGCAAATGTAATTTATCTGTCCTGTAAATGCTGATGACAACACAACCTAATCCACTGACTCTAGCAATGTAGCCAGTCTTAAAGATGACAGGGGAGGTTTTGGATGTCTGCTGAATATCCAACTGTAAGACCAGAACCGGAGAGATCCTTTTATTTGGCCCATCAGACTCCCTTGGTCTTGGCTCTCTGACAGCAAACGTCAAGCCTCTGGCAACAAACCTAGTAGTAATCTGTTGTCCAGGTCAAAAGAGTCATCCAATTTTGTTTTTACAAGCTGAGGAACATTTTCAAGTGAAAGTCTGTTTTATCTCCTGGTCACCTGCAGAAAATGATTCATGTCTTTATTTTGTCTCATCTGGACTTACAGCGACTCAGCTACTCCAGTCAGAAAGCCCCCCTCCTGCAAAACACCACAACAAGGCTTTTAACCAGAGAGGAGAGCGTATCACTTTAATTTAATCATCATTACACTGGCTACAGTGACAGGCATGTCCATGCGACCACGCAAGTCCATGTATCCTGGGATGGCATCTAACGCTTCACCTGTGCCCCCATCCACAGGGTTAGTGGTTGTGTCAGGAAGGGCATCCGAAATAAAATGTTGCCAAATCAGTATGCAGATTGACAAGACCATACCGGATCGGTCAAGGCCTGGGTTAACAACGGCCGCCATTGGTACTGTGCCCTCTCAGGGTACCGATGGCGACCCCTGAAAAACGGAACAAGCCAAAAGAAGAAGAAGAAGAAGACGACACTGGTTGCAATTTACTGATTTTAAGACTGCTGATTTCTTTTGAGGCTCGGTTGGGGCTAGATGTTTGTGGCTGTTCCCAAGTCTAAATTCAAAGCTTTGTGCTGCTCCCATGTTCCTATTTCACTGTGTATATGTTTTATTTTTGTTCTATCATTTATTTACTTTGACCTGTATCTTTTTCCTATGCATATAAAGCACTTTATAACTTTGCATTTAGTTTCTGAGGCACCATTCAAAATCGGTAAAGACATAGTGTGAGAGAGAAGAAAAAAAGAGAGCGGATGGATAGAAAAAAAGGGATTGCTCTGTTGGACTGGAGTCAGACTTTTTTCTTTTTTTATCAAACTCCATCATGTCACAACAGACCCTTTTTACAACATGGCCAGTGTACTTCTTCTCCATCTTGGGAGGCTAAAGATCGGTTGGCACCATTTGCCAGCAGTGTTAAGGAGCCAAGTTTGTTTCTCTTCTAACTCTCTCTGTGATCGCTTATTTTGTGTTTCAATATCGCTGATCACACAATGCACAATTGACTTGACTTGACCTTTGTTTCTGTTGTCAGGTGACTGCACAAAAAAAAAACTGATCGAGGGTTACAAAATGCTAACTTGCTAATGAAAGCTAATGGTAATCCGTGGGCTGTTAACATTTTCTGATCCTTGATCAAAATCAATTTTTACAATTGTGTGGTCAGTCATTCGACAACAGAATGAGAGAGATATGTCAGTAACAGAAAGTTTTCTTCTTAACAGGCAATATTATGAACCGAGCTTTACCCTGCCAAGACGGAGTAGAAGTGTATCAGGCATGTTTGTGAAAAGGGGTCTCCAAGATGTCACTTGTTGGGTGACCAAGGGGTTTAAAATAGCCTCCTGTAACAAACAAGTCTCACGGTCAACCCTCAAAAAGACAACAGCTATTTCCATCAACAGCAATGTTTTTTCGACATAGCCTATGGCATGCGTGACAGGGAAAATGCTTTTCACCCTCTGGTGAATGGGTTAGCCAGCTTGTGCGGTGACGCCGGAGCAGGTAGAGGTTATTTATTTTCCTCAGAGAGACTTGGACAGGATTAGCTATGCACTGGGAATTGGATACCCCGACGATCGACAAGACCATTCTGCTGCAGCTATATCCTGCCTTTGTGCTCCTGATCCAGGTACCAAATCCTTGCCTTGCCCACTGATGTTTTGGTAAAAAAAAAAACAGCTGGGGAAGTAAGGGACGGGGGAAAATTGGGGGGGGGTAGACAGTGAGTGAGGGAGAACGAGGGGGTAGAGTGAGGAGAAGGAGATAAACGAGGCATCAAGGGAGAGAAACAGCATGAGGAGAGCTGGAAGAGCAGCCCAGGGAGAGACTGACAGAGCAATGAAAAATTAAAAAAAAGAGGATGGGGAAAGTAAAAGGAAAGAGGGAGAATAGGGGAGGTCTGTGCACCGCTAGTGATGAAAAGCGACAGCGAGCGAGAGTCTAATGTGAGTACACAGGAGTTGAGCAGAGGGATGCAGCGAGGGATCGAGAGAGAGTTGGGGGGGGGGGGGGTGAGAGAACGGGAGCTCTGGAATGAGAGAGAGAGGGAGAGGGAGAGTCCAGAGCGTCCCCTTCATTCCCTGTTCAGCCACTGCAGATAAGTGCTAGTGACCTCATTACTCCCCCATCCCCACCCCCCTTCTTATGCTGCTTGTGCTTGGCTGATCAAGCTGACAGATTGCAGAGTGGATACACAGAAGGAGAGGAGAGGAGGCACACAGGGAACGTAACAGCACAGCAGAGCGAGGGAGAGGAGTAATAAACCATTTGGTTTCTCAGAGTCAGACTGGTTCTGCAGCTCCGGAGGATCTCTGGTTCTGTGTAGTATCATAAGCCTGGTTTTTCATGTCAACGCCATCTTCCTAGCTATTATGAATTAGTTTTTGGTTTTAAAGTAAAGCCTGGCACTTGAATATTAGAACAGACCACCACAGTGGTGCGAGCTACAAGAAGAAATGGGTTGGCTTCTCGGGATTTGTCCCAAGTATTTGGGTCCTGTGTTTTGTATCTGCCTCTGCCACTGCACCGAGCTTCATTTAAGTCTTTATCTTACCTCATGAAATTTCACACTGAACCCAAGACCTCAAATAGAGGAAAATGACATAACAGCATTAGTTTAAAGGAGGAAAGCCAAGTTATTTCCTCCTGAATAGGGTGTGTTGTATACATCTGTTTGTGCTGCAGTGTATTCAGTGTATTCAAATACTTTGCTGTTCATTTTATCTGTCTATCTGTTGTTGTTGTTGTTGTTGTTGTTGTCATCTTATCTGTCTTGCCAGGTCCAACATCTTCTGTCTGAAATCAAATGCGTTGCTGCTTTCTTGGCCTAGTGTCAATTGTAAGATGGGTCCTTGATATCAACAGGTCTAACCAGAATAAAGGTTGACGTAAAATGGCAGACTGTTGTTGGGACTAAATTGGGGGGCAGATATCTGCGACAAGCAGGGAGCAGATTGGACAGTGATCGAGAGGTAGTGAGAGCATGGACACTGCCAAATGTCCACCCTTATCTTCCATCTCTGCACAAAGCAACTGGGCCCCTCAAATCCTGAAATTGTCTCCTGGTGTCACTTAAAACCTCTGGATGACAGGGCTTTCTCAGCTTCAACCTGACACCGCAGGCAGCAGTCTATCTCCAGTAGATCCTCTCAGCCTTACTCTTATGATTATTTTGCTGTATCACTTACACGAGGCTCACAGAAACAACCTGAAATTTGTGCCACACTGTCTGTCTGGACTGTTCCTGGCTCAGTCCAATGCCCCGTCAGCAGATAAATACTCAGTCTCCATGGGCACTGCATTTTTTTCAAGGAAAGTTAAACATATATTGTTTTTCACATTATGTTGATGTTCTCTGAAGTACCCTCTCCTGTTGCAAGAGGACTTTTCATCACTCTGCTGTCACATACAGTAATGTAGAATGATGGTAGTACTTACAGAGGTCCTTGATTGATCAGTTCTCCTTCATGTTAATTGCTGTCAAGCAGCATTACTTGTCTTTTTTTTAAAAATTTGAGTTTGATATACTCTATTGATCCCCGTAGGGAAATTACGCTCTGCATTTAACCCATCCTAGCTGTGTAGCTAGGAGCAGTGGGTAGCCACTGTGCAGCCCACGGGGACCAACTCCAGTTCGTCTTGCCATGCCTCGGTCAGGGGCACAGACAGGAGTACTAACCCTAACATGCATGTCTTTTTGATGGTGGTGGGGGAAACAGGCGCACCCGGAGAAAACTCACCGCAGACACAGGGAGAGCATGCAAACTCCACACAGAGGATGACCTGGGATGACCCCCAAGGTTGGACAACCCTGATGTTCGAACCCAGGAACTTCTTGCTGTGAGGCGAGAGCACTTACCGCTGCGCCACTGTGCCACCCATCAACAGTGCTGCCCTTCAACAGTGGCCAGCCTTTCTTTTACCTGTACAGCAGTAGCAAGGGGAGAAGATACCTCTATGGGGGCGCGCGCGCACACACACACACACACACACACACACACACACACACACACACACACACACACACACACACACACACACACACACACACACACATTGAGCAGAACGTGTCGATCATGCATTCATCACACGTTAGCACTGCAGCCACCATGGCCAAATTCTTGCAATTAAGTATTTATACTCTAAAACCACCCTTGTGTCTTTACAGAGACTGGTGACTGGATGATTCACAGTCCGTGAGAATCAATCATGCAATAAAGTAGAATTTGGAGTGCAGTAAAGTTTAGAGACCCATTCCTTTGTGCAATGCATGGAATTGCTGATACGAGAACAGATTTTGAATTTCCACAGTAATTCCCCTCAGATGTAATAAGACAACACATCATTAGTTTGCTGTTATTGCTCTCTGAGTTTCCACACATTTTCTTGCTTTTCCTAAGTCAGTGGGGGCTGCAGTCAGGATGTGTGAATCCTTTCTGCACGGTACAGATGTAGCCGAGTCTTTTTGGTAGCATCCTCAACAGAGTTGTAAAAACCAGGTCCATAAAGTAAATGTCCAAACTGTGTATTTGCTCCAACCATGTTACTAAACCAGCTGATTTCATTAGCTAGATTTTCCTACCTAGTTGAGGAGTGGCGTTGTCTAGAATCTGCTGGTGTAGTGCATGAGTGGAGCAAATACATGGTTTGGACTTTTACTCTCTGGACCTGGTTTTTACACCTCTGATCCTCAATGGTGTTGGGGGGGGGACACCAAACGCTATCTTCAATCAACACAAAGAATGGCTCATCAGCTATTGGGTTGAGATACACTAGTTATGTTTAAGACATTACATTAGGGTGTGGATGTTGATGCTGTACACAAATGAGTGACTTTTAACAAGCGCTAACGTGGCTTGCATGCAGCATAATTGTATGAATGTGTACTTCCACAAGGGCTGCCACTAGAACAATGTCTTGCACATTTAAATTGTAACGTAATGCCTCAAAAGCCTTTTCGCTTAAATAGATTGATTAGCAAAGGCTCTGGCGTCGTTCCCTAGCCTAGAGAGTCCTACTGTTTCAAAGCCACGTATAATTCTTAATTGTTCTGAGATCACTTAAAAGAAGAGCGCACAGCAGTCAGATCCCACACGACCTTTACTTTACACAGATATGGCAACAGTGCTTGCAGTTGCAATCCCTACCGGGTGCTGGTGTCGGTGAAAACACTCATACGCTTACGAGAGGGCCCGGCAGGAGCTACCGCGCTAGATAGTGTCTTTTGTTTTTGTACTGGGGGCGTGTGCAACAGTTGTGACCCTCTGCCGTTCGTCTCTGTTCTGGTGCCAATTACAGTTTTGCTGTAGCCCATGCTGGCCTAAGCTATCCCCATGATACTCCTGTTCCCATTTCTCTGGATTACTGTTTCCTTCCCCCTCACTTTTACTTTCATTTGTTGTTTTTTTTATTTTTTTCCTCCTTCTCTCTGTTTTCATCAACCATGGAAATCTGTGTGCGTGCGTGCATGCATGCATGTGTGTGTGCGTATCTTTGGCCAACTTGGAAGAATTTAATTACAAATGGTCAACAGATTCTAGTAAAGGAGCCCCCATGAGTTTCCAAAATTACCTTTGCATAAGCTGTGTGTGTGTGTGTGTGTGTGTGTGTGTGTGTGTGTGTGTGTGTGTGTGTGTGTGTGTGTGAATGAGTGTCTGAGAGAGTGAGCTTGCGAGTGAGAGAGCTTAGTTGTGCTTTTACATCTGTGAGGGGGAGAAAGAGGAGAGAAATGCTCAAGATGGACAGGGGGAGAAAGAGGGAGAACATTGAAAAAGGAAAATATAGACTTTGTTTAACATGACATCTCTAGGATGTCGTCACCCCCCCCCTCCCACACTTAGGGATGATTCATACCGTGTTTTGGTCACACATGGATGGACTTCAGTACACTCAGGCTTTTGTCTTCTACAGATACTCTCCATTAGTCTAGCACACAAGAAGCATGTTCCCTACCCCACACTTGTCTTTTCTCTTTCTCTTATTCAGTCATCTCTTCTTTTCTTCCTTTTTCCACCCATGACAACTAGAACATGAGATTTCTGATTGTTTTTCTCTGACTGACCGACCATTACATAGTCTGACTTGAAGGATGTTTCTGAGGGTAGTTTAATCTACTTACTCTCCAAAACTGACAGACGGTCAGTTGCGGTTGGTCTGTCTCCCTATTTCTTCAGCCACACACACACACACACACACACACACACACACACAACTCAAGTCTGGCATCTCACCCAATTGCATTTAGTTTTCCGTTCAGCTGCAAAGAAAATCATACATCAGCAAGTATCTACTTACAACGACAACTATCATCCCCCAGGTTTTGAAAGACTGTTTTGAATTGTGATTGGCAAAAACCTGGAGTCAATAAGAAAAAAGCATGGGTCATATTTGTTGATTTCATTGAGGTGCAGATGGAGCACTTACAGAAGTCGGACACCAACTTCCAATTTAAGCGCATACCGACCAGTGTTAATAGTCTATAGCTCAAAGCAGAATATGATTGGACAAAATAATAATAAAAAAAGCCCTCTTCCTCTGACATTGCAAGAAGGACGTCTGGATTTCCAGGCTATGTTTATGCAGAAGCTTTAAAATTGCATCATTGTGGTTTCCATCCCACTGCTCTTGCTGTGGCCCACTGGGAGTGAGTGCCAGCAGGTTGCCCACAACATCCTTATTACCTTGAGTCTGAACATGAGAGTGAAATTACTTTCTCTTCAGTTAACTTCAATTCAGCTCAGATTAACTTGATTCAATTCTAATGGGAACATTTTAGTTGTAATAACACCCATAGAGGCAGCTATTATAGGGGCAAACAAAGTCATACGGTCAGTTGTCAGAAAGCAACAACAAAAATAAAGGAATACATCTTCCTCTCTGCCATAATCTTATTCAACAGGTTGTTGCCTTCTCATATTCATCCCCACCAGGTGATAATTGCAACATGTAAAGGTGACCAAACAAACAAAATGATTGTCATGTATTGGGCCTCCAAAGGGCTCAGCCTTGGCACAGGCCTAGTTTCAGAGAGCCCTTTGGAGGCCCAACACATGAAATGAAAGTTATTTTGTTTGTTTGCTTGCTTTTTTATTTGTTTGTTTGTTTTTAAAATAAGTCACCTTTACACATTGTTATCCTGCAGACCATCCAGGGCATTACTACAGGTATGGGACCTGAATTGCTTGGGTAAGCGTTGGGTCTGAAAAGAAAGATCTTGCACTTCATCAGGAAAATAGGCTTCAAAGTAGGCCTAAATTACTAGTTTGGTCGTGAATTAGACAAAAATTGTTACCTTAAATGATGTTTGCCAATATTTCCGCAAAAACATACCAAAAAAAAAAAAATCTAAAGAATTTTAATTTCATGTGTTGGGCCTCCAAAGGGCTCTGTGAAAGTAAGCCCGGGTCAAGGCTTTAGTCATGTAGTCTCATGATACCAGACAATCAGAGATTTCTGCCTACCAATGTCTGGGGACTTCTAATGCAAGATAATTGCTGCAACAGTGGCAAGAATGGCAGCTAACAAACCTACGACTACTGCTTGATTTAGAAATCTAGGACATTCCTTACCGGAAATGATGCCTCCCTCATCCTCCTCCATAGTGAAAAAAATCAGAGATATAGCGACTCACTCTGTAAGATGGAGGGAGCTTTTTAAAACATTGAAAATGGGTGTCCCGAGCAACGTTAGATTTGATTCCGTCGTATCAAATGTGGGCTCAGTCCACAAGATTGGTGCAATTAAGGATTTACAGCGAATTTGTTTAAAGCTTTTAACTCAGGACAAGAAAGACGTGTTGGCTAAAATATGGCCAATGCCATCTCGCAAAGTAACTCTTCCTGTAATATCATCCTAAGCAGACGTGTAGTCCGGCCGGTGGATGAATCATGTCCTAATGAAAAACTGTGTTTGTTTTTAACCGATGAATATGTTTCACTGCAAATGCGACTAACAGCAAACTCTGAAGGAGTTTTCTTTGGTGACTGCAGCTGAGCCATCCTATAATGCACATCTTGCTGATACGACACTGTTTACAAGCACACGACTTCTGCATGTCACCATCCCAATATGAAGGGCCACCCTAAACACTTTGGATTGGTTTTGGAATGCAGGTTTTTTTAAATCCTCTAATTGTTTCCACCCAATTTTACCAATGAAAACTGGGAGACTGTCCCGAGCCTGTATTTGAGCGAAACATTTAGAGACTGACTGGTGAGTCTACTACTACTACTACTACTACTACTTTTGGCTGCTCCCGTTATGGGTCGCCACAGCGGATCATCCATTTCCATTTCTTCCTGTCTTCTGCGTCTTCCTCTGTCACCCCAGCCACTTGCATGTCCTCCCTCACCACATCCATAAACCTCCTCTTTGGCCTTCCTCTTTTCCTCTTTCCTGGCAGCTCCATATTCAGTATCCTTCTCCCAATATACCCAGCATCTCTCCTCCACACATGTCCAAGCCATCTCAATCTTTCCTCTCACGCTTTGTCTCCAAATCGTCCAACCTGAGCTGTCCCTCTAACATAATCGTTCCTAATCCTGTCCTTCTTCGTTACTCCCAGTGAAAATCTTAGCATCTTCAACTCTGCCACCTCCAGCTCTGCCTCCTGTCTTTTCATCAGTGCCACTGTCTCCAAACCACATAACATAGCTGGTCTCACAACCATCCTGTAAACCCTCCCTTTAACTCTTGCTGATACCCTTCTGTTGCAAATCACTCCTGACACTCTTCTCCACCCACTCCACCCTGCCTGCACTCTCTTCTTCACCTCTCTACTGCACTCTCTGTTACTTTTGACAGTTGACCCCAATATTTAAACTCATATGCCTTCGTCAGAGACTGACTTGTGAGTCTAGTGTCCATAAAATATTAAAATTAAAACTCTGTTATAGGACTAAACAAAATACATCGTTGAAAAGTTCTCGATCTTTAGAGTAATATTATGTCAGTCTGAAGATTGTAAATGGCTCCTGCTTTGAAATATTGACCTCTGAACATTGACCTCAGTGTATATTGTAAGGTTTATCATTCAGCAACAGAAGGGCTACAGACATGGGAATAACTTTTACAGAGAGCTCTTGACGTCAGCAGTGGGGACACTGCTGACATCCAAATCCAAAAAAAAAGAAAAAAGAAACCTAAATCTTAGTTGTATATCATCTGTTAAAGAGCAGGGTAACCAAACTGACAGATTTGCTTCAAAATACTTTATAAATGTGGGAGATGTATTGCTGTTGACATGTTAAAATGTGTTGAACCATGTATAGAACTGATTTGCGGAGTTAGACCGTTTTTGGGTATTTTTCCCGTTTTCCTTTCTTGATTTTTTTGGCCGGCTTCCTTGGTGATGTCGCCGTCTTCCTTTCGGTGCCACGCCCCCGGAGTCTGAAACCAGTGGACACTGCAGATTTTTACACGTTTTTGAAGCTTTGTTTTATATACTTCGCAACATTTTTAATCATACAGAATTGGCTGGGTGGTTACTGATATGTTTTCCTGGGGTATGGGTATCCCAAAACACAGATTTGAGCTCAGTTACCCACCACTTTAATGTGTAAAGAAGATTTGTACTTGAACACACACACAGCTCAATTTTACATGTAAATAGCTGTATACAGACATCTCACAAAGGATCATCAGTATCACAATATCAGTCCAGTGGTGATGTGTCGTTTTGTTAAAATAAAGATGCTTCATAGTAGGCCTGCATACAGTATGGGAGGTTTTCCAGAAACATTTATCTGTGCCCCCTGTACACATCACATGCATGTGCACTCACACACACACACACACACACACACACACACACACACACACACACACACACACACACACACCTATGGCATGAATGTGTGAATCCATAAGATAAGATAAGATACTTTATTGTCATTGTGTACACACAACAAAATTTTGTTTGGTGACTCTCAGACCAGCAACACCAGACAAGGTAAATGATTAAAAAAAACAAGATAAAAACAAGGACAAACAACATTTAATATAGATAAGTGAGTGAGGTAGTAAAAATAAGTGAGGTGTCATGTACACTTAAGAACAAATGCATGGAAGTTGCAATGGCAGCATGGACTTGTATCATAGAGACCCAACGAAAGACAGATGAGAGAGAGAGAGAGAGAGAGAGAGAGAGAGAGAGAGAGAGAGAGAGAGAGAGAGAGAGAGAGAGAGAGAGAGAGAGAGAGAGAGAGAGAGAGAGAGAGAGAGAGAGATATTTGAACCAGCTGGCACTACTTAGTCACGAGAGAAAAGGGGAAAACACTTTCTCTCACTAATCTTTACCTCATCTGCGCTACTACGATTTTGCCCCAAATCATCAACAGTTTGGGGCATCCCCTCCGATGGGCAAATTAGAGCGGGTTAATCCCACAGATCAGCTCAGGTGCACGAGATGTTTTATAAGTGTAAATTGTGTCATGTTGTAAATGGCTTCTGCTGCGGCAAGTATGTCTGGAACCTCCAAGACTTTTTTTTTTTAACCTTTTTTGTAAAAGGTTGATTTAGTCTTCTTCTCTTCTCTTAGCTTCTCTCCTCTACTCACCTCTCTTCCACGGCAATGTTCTGTGCATATGAGGTGACAGTCATGAAGTGTGGTTTGGGCATTTTATCAATTTAACAGTATTGTTTATTGTGATGGCGGGCAGTACCTCTGTTTTATATTTTTAGCCTCTACGACTCATACGCTCTCACACACACACACACGCACACACACACACACACAGGCACCTTACTCACAAGGTTGATTCAACCACAGACTCATCATAACCCACCCTCTCTGCCGGGTTATGATCTCATGAGACTGTTATGTGAGTAGCTCTGTGTTCCAGTCAAGCAGAGTTTATCCAGGTCACTAAATTGATCACATTAAGTCAGTTTAGCAGTTGCCTGAGGCACGTTCCCTGTCTCGCCCGCTCCCTACTCACTCACTGTGTCTTTCTTTCCCTAGCTGACTCTCTGCTTGTCGCCCCGCTCTTTCTTTCCCTGTTCTTGCCATCACTTTCTTCCTCCTGCCCTGTTTCCCTCTCTTCTGAGACTCTTTTTCTGACCCCCCCCCCCCAGGTTTTTGTCAGTGTTTCGGTTTCTGTGTCTGTCTCTATCTCAGATTTAAATTCAGATTGTTTTATTAGCATGTCAGGAGAGCATGTGCATTGTCGAAGCAAGATACACAGTCTAAATGGATGAATCCAGCATCGAGATGTCTTTCTGCATGCTCAATAATCCAGGTAAGGAAGTTGAATCAGTTCACCTGGACACAACATTTATTGAGAGAGAAACGTTTCATCACTCATCTAAGTGACCTCTTCAGTCTAAACTGACTGCAGGTATCCTCACCCTTATAAGCAATACAGTCACATATAACGACCAAAACCAACAATCAGTTTCATATGCAAATGAGTGTGACCATTAACTAGAGCAGCGGTGGCTAACCATGTGCCATGGAGAGCCATGTGTAAGCAGGTTTCATTCCAACCCGACCCCACACCAGGTGAGTTCACTGATACATTCCTCCTCTTTGGTTGAAGCGTTGCTAACCAGTGAAATCACCTGGTTTGGAGTCTGGCTGGAATGAAAACCTGCACACACATGGCTCTCCATGGCATATGGTTAGCCACCCCTGCACTAGTTACAATGGCCATGTGTACTATTCAGAGTACATCTGTCACCATCTTACAATGCTGTGATTGCAAACATTCTCAAATCCTCTGTGAATAGTA
Source organism: Lampris incognitus (assembly GCF_029633865.1). Classification (NCBI taxonomy): domain Eukaryota; kingdom Metazoa; phylum Chordata; class Actinopteri; order Lampriformes; family Lampridae; genus Lampris; species Lampris incognitus. The sequence goes on along the minus strand of NC_079212.1, from coordinate 103,977,132 downwards.
CATATGGCCATTGAAACTCTAGTTAATGGTCACACTTATTTGCATATGAAACTGATCAATGGTTTCGGTTGATATGCCATTCCATTGTTTATAAGGGTGGGGACACGTGCAGTCAGTTGAGACTGAAGAGGTCACTTAGATGAATGATAAAACGTCTCTGTCAGTTAAGGTTGTGTCAAGATGAACTGACTCAACTTTCTTTGATCCAACATCTAGAGGTCAGAAGAGGGGAACAGAATCCTGTCACACACAGATGATGAATACAATACACACCGTGTTACACGCAAAACCTTGTCTATTAGGTAATGCTGTAAAAGCCACCGCTGTCTTTCAGAGTTCAGCAGGGTCTCAAATAAGGTGCTGTCTACAGAAACATGGATTCATAACATAATACGAAGCAAACAACCAATCATTCACTTTCATTACTTTTAATCAGCTTGTCCTAACCAGCTCCCTGTGCAGCAAACAGGACAAACCATGCTTCGCTGGGATGAGAAATCGCTCGCTTCGGCTCTATTTTTGCAACATTTTGCAGATGTGCTCCACCTCCAAGCTGTTTTCATTGGTCTAATTCTGCCCTCTGTCACATGATGGTTTCCTGGCTGTCCGCTCCAGTCTCCATCTTGGATGAAGAAAATCTGATTCACAAGGCTGAGAAGCTGTGCAGCCTGTATGAATTGTATAAGATGATAAATATGTCCCATAAAAAAAGGTGAATGTCCACTCTGTAAGATGATTGGATCTGTGATACTTCACCCAAGTAAGACGGTTGGCCTCACGGTGTGTGTCATGAGCCGGTGGGGTGGAGCTGGCCGTTATGTTATAATCAGAGCTCTGTGTACCAGTTTACACTGATCACCTCCCCTTACAGTCCCAAGGTTTTTCATATCTGTTTTACATTGAGGGGTATTTACAAATAATGGCTCAGTCTGCGTGAGGTTACAGTGACTTAATATTGATTTGAACTCATTTTGTTGTCTTTCATCATTCTTTTCCTTCCTTCCTTATTGTCCTTTAGCATTTCCATTTATTCCTTCCTTGCCTTTTTCCTCCCCTAACTGATATGTACCAAATTGATGCTGTCACGGACGAAGCCAGGGTAACTGACCAGAGTAACAAAGGAAAACGAAGCAAGATAAGTTCCAGTTTACTCAATCTTGTGAGCTTCGTAACTTATTAGCCAACAAATGACTTGGGGAGGGAACTATTTCGGGATCCTTCAGAGTAAAAAGCCAGGCGTTGAGGTTAAGCATCAGTGAATTGAGTTTTAGATCGCGGGAATTTGACACCTTGATGTATTGTTATCTAAATCAAATGACTGTTGAGCAGTCTGATGGCGATCAATAGAAATTGAGTTTGCTTCTGTTGAAAGCTAAGATGCAGTTGGAATGCGGCATTAACGCTGCTGCATTATCGGATAAAGATGTGAAGTTTTGCCTTTGTAAGCATAAGTTTGGGTGCATTTGCAAAGGATTGGGTCTACCTGTTAGAGCAAAAAGAGTGGGTGCTAGTTTTATTTATTCTTATGGATGGCTATTTTCTGCCAAGCATAAATAAATGCGAATGTTTTCCATCAGTTGATGCATTTGAATAGACCAAATTCAGTGGCGTTCTTGCTGCTGTCTGAACATGGTCATGAAAGATTGTGCAGTATTTCAGAATGTATTTTGATATCAAAGTTGAGCCCTTTAAGTGGCATTACATCATTTTGACAATAGGGGTAGGGAGGAAATATTTCTCCAAAGCATATGCAGATAATCATACACACATACACACACACACACACACACACACACACACACACACACACACACACACAGTACGTACCAATAGGCATACACACAAAACAAACAAGCAAACATCTATATACACATGTACACACAAAATCCTACAAGCATACACGTTTGGGTGAATCCCTCGCTATTGGCGTTCCAGGAAATTCAAGGAACTGTATCAGTTTACCTGCAATCCCACAATAAGAGCTCCTGCCTCTTCTTTGTCAGTGAGGAAGATTATAGTCTGGGCACACTGCAAGTGGACTGAGCTCTATGGCCCAATTTTTCTCTCACCTAACCCAAAAATGGTGACATGAACTCATGTCTTCCATCAGAGATACAAACTCTCTTAATTTATCGAAGAAAGGCCCCAAAATGTCCCTTCTTCCCTCCATACCAGTGGTCTCTAAGATTGACTGTGATACAGATTTTTGTCGTCATCCAGCAAAGTTCGATTCACCTATTGCTTGTTTTACCATCGGTGGTCGACTGTTGAGGATTTTTTTTCTTTTCAATTTTCCCCCTTTTTCTTCTCCCAAATTGTAGCTGGCCAATTACCCTGAGCTGTCCCAGTCGCTGCTCCACCCCCTCTCTGCCAATCCAGGGAGCGCCCCGACCGACCAGGGGAGGCGCTAGTGCAGCAACCGGGACAAATACCCACATCCAACTTCCCACCCACAGACACAGCCAATTGTGTCTGTAGGGACGCCCGACCCGGCGATCCCGTGTTGGTAGGCAACAGAATAGACCGCTACGCTACCCGGACACCCTGACTGTTGAGGGTTTGACATGACATGACATGACATGACATGCACTCTTGGCGGTTTTAAGAAGAGGCCTGCAGATTGACATACAATATAGTATCTGCTAATTGTTGACTCCCTTGTAAATCACATTGGATAAAAGCCCTTGCTAAATGAGAAAAATTCTGCTTAAGAACACACACACACACACACACACACACACACACACACACACACACACACACACACACACACACACGCACACACACACAAAGTTGGCCCCTACTCTCTTACTGCCAGGATATATACCAGGGAATGGCTTTAGGGCCTGAAAGGATGAGTAAGCGTGCTTGTGACTGGTGGTTGGAGAAGCAATTTTGGAGCCCTGCCAGAAAAAATTCCTCACTAATCCTCGTTAATCCTGGCTGATGCTTCTTTTGTTTTAAGACACACTGTTGGAAGGCTACAGTCTTTCTATCAGACTTCAAACAAATCAATTACTGCAGGACAAGTTGGCTGCAGCCAGCCACTGTTACTCCTGTTGTTGACAAACATGCGTGGCAGGATTAGGAAAAGTGAATTAATCTCATTGGGAACATGAAGGGCTCTGCCAAAGTAGTTAGCAGAAACCCACACTGGGGGGGGGGGTTGTGATTTCTGCACACACACACACACACACACACACACACACACACACACACACACACACACACACACACACACAGAGTAACAGATGTATACACACACCTACACATAATACTGATGTTTCCTTAACACATCAGTTATGTACATAATTTTATGCACTTGCACACCCACATGCATGCATACACAAATTTCCTTGAACACAGATTCCAGCCTTTGCCCATATGCATACATACCTACTTTAATACACACACACACACATACATGAACACATTTATGTTGTAAACATTATGCATAGTCTCAGAGATGCACACAACGGTAGATACACACATGCAGGGCTGTGTACACACACGCACACAAACACATAGCAGGCTGTGCGGTGGCGTTTTAATGGCTGAAATTGTCTCTTGCTGGCACATTATGTTGATGCCATCACTGTCTACTTCCCCATCTGAGCCCATATGGAGGTTGTGGTGGTGGTTGCGTTCCATGTGTAATCACGCATCATTTCTATGCACTCGATTAGCAAAGCCTCTGAACTCAGAGAGTGATTTATCACAGTGACATCCAGGGCAGCAAACTGACATCTGTCGACCTCCCCCCCCCCCCTTTTTCTTTTCATTTTATTATGTAGTTCTTCCATTTAGTAGGGAACCACTAATCCTGGTGCGTTTCAGCTGTTATACCATTTGTTGATGACAAATAATTAATGCACTGAGTTGGTGTTTGGGTTGTCGTTGTACCATCTGTGTTCTACTGCACGGGAGCTTCTGTATGTTGATTTTCTTCAGAATCGCCTGCTGTTTTGTAGCGCCAAAAAGTTTCATGTGCTGCGTGGAGGCATTAAGCTCGGTTTGTTCATGTTGAAAAGAAGGTCGGCGGTTACTGTGTGTTGATTTATTTTGGTGTGCGTTAATGTGCATGTACATGTGTGCACATGTGGAAATTTTCTCATGCCTTTGGGTCTGTGTGTATTTATGTCTAAGCCAGTGACTATGATTCAGTCTCTGTGTATGTGTGTCAGTGAGTGTGTGTGTGTGTGTGTGTGTGTGTGTGCGTGCTCCTGAGTATTCTCTCCGAGGCTATGATATACACTAGAACAAACTGTTCTTCATATATCCCTTGGAGAGAGAGAGAGTCATTTTCAGGCCTATGCACATACACTGTATTTACCTTGTCTACAAATTTTAACTTCAAGCATCTACACCAAAGATGTATACTGACAACATTTATTATAGATATTCAACTGTGATCTGATCCAGGGATTCCCCGGGATCCTCACAGGAGCTCTGTGGTCTCCAACTAGAACATGGACTGGTTAAGTTGTTAACCATCCAACACTAAAAGCGGCCGCAAATTCCCAGTGCAGGGATGTCTGCTGAAGCAGAGTAATTGTTCAAGAACGTTATAAGTCTAGAGTTTGTGCTGTGCAGTGAAAAGAAAAAAAAAAGGTTTCAATTTCATTTTTTTCTTTTTAAGACCTTTATTACCTGTCAAGGTAGATACTGTTGAGAAAAAAAAGTGTCGGCGTGATTACAAGTTCCCCAGGCATTTACTTCAGTGTTGCCCGTATTGGAGGCAAGGGTGAAACTGTCATCCTTTATATCAGTTTTGGGGCAAGGTTTTTCACAGGCAACACATAGGAAGTATGCTACGCTTTTATGCAACACAGTTTGGGTTCAATTTCGTGGTCACACTTTCCTGATGCAGCTCCCTCTTTCCCTCTCGCCGCCTATCTTCATTAGTTTTTCAATCTGGCATGCCCCCTGCAAAAAAACAAAAAACAAAACGAAAAAAAAAGAAAGAAAAAGAAAAAACTCACTTGCTAAACTTACACTAAAGTTAAAGCAGATATTTCCCAAAGTGATTATATTCATAGATAAATGGACAGATAGACAGAGGGAAAAGTTAGTTAGCTATATAAACGGACAAATAGATCATCAGAGACCGTAAAGCAGTTAGACAGAGGTTTTGTTAATGACCTGAGTAGGGTGCAACACCCACGCTCCAAAAAATAAATGAATAAAAAAAATCACAACTTATTGATTTACTCCCACCAAATAGGCTCAGGGATGCTCCCTCGGTGGAAGAATTTACCGTAGCCATTGCTGTGCTTATGTAACACAAGGACTGGATAGAAACACAGCCTGCAGCTCTTCTCTCGTGGGATACAGCATAATACAGTAACTAGCGCATTTCAGTGCTTATGAACGATTCAGCGCTACACCTGAAGTTTTGTTTTATTATTTATTTATTTATTTATTTATACCCCCCCCCATTTTACCCTATTTTCCAAGCCGTCCTGGTCGCTGCTCCACCCACTCTGCCGATCCGGGTGGGCCGCAGACTACCACATGCCTCCTCCGATACATGTGGAGTTGCCAGCCGCTTCTTTTCACCTGACAGTGAGGAGTTTCGCAAGGGGGACGTAGCACATGGTAGGATCACGCTACTCCTCCCAGTTTCCCCTACCCCCCGAACAGGCACCCCGACCGAGCAGAAGAGGCAGCAACTAGGACACATACCCACATCCAGCTTCCCACCTGCAGACACGGGCAATTGTGTCTGTAGGGATGTCCGACCAAGCCGGAGGTAACACGGGGATTCGAACTGGCATGCACCGGAAATGTTTTGAGTAGATAAATGGTTAAAGTGGAAGGCTCCTCTCTGTCTCTGTCTTTCAGTGACATCAAAATAATTATTGCGTCCCTGACCATTTAAAGACTCTTATTTTATAAATCTTTTTTTTTTTTTGTGCAAGGCCATTTGGGTGGCCTTGTGATCAGATGGATCATCCCTCAACCATTAAACCTGCATTTTCAAGCCCCTGTGCTGTCAAAGTATCTGCCCCGCTGAAATATCCTTGAGCGAGATACGGAGACCATATAAAACCTTCCAGAGCGCTGTTTGGTAACAGACACTATGCTGTCTGGGCACTTTTTTCTGATGCCCTCAGTTCCCTGCGGAGGGGCTAAGTGAGAGGAAATATTACCTATGGGATGACTCAAAGTATAAGATTACACATTACTGAGTCTTATCAGTTTGGCAATCGAAATGTACATTCCTTTTATTTTCAATGTCAGCAAATTAGATTTCCTTCACTTTCTTCAATTTCTCTGCTTCCATCTTTTCTCATGCCATAAATAAAACACCAGAACAATGACAGTAAACATGAGTAATAGATGACTAGGTGAGCTGCGTCCTCATCAGTGAGAAAATCCATTACAAAGGCGCCATGCAGCCGGGAGGTGCAGCATCATCACACTTCAGTTATCATGATCATCTACATTTGTCCATGGTTTTGCCAGTGTTAAACATCTAGAGGAAATGCAAGTTTTGAAATTGTCCCACAGATATTTGTGCCAACCCCATAGACACACAGCCACTTTTGTCTGAATCTCGCACACGATGTAATAGCTCAGACAAAGGCATCTAGTTGTTTGCTCTCTTGATCTCAAAGTACCCGAGATTTCTGGGAGATTATTTGTGTTCATAGAGGAGAAGATATATGGAGCTTTTTATCATTATTTTGTCCTACGTCCTATTGTACTTTGTCCTATTGGACGCAATACTATTTTTCATTTCTATTTCTTTATTTCTTTATTTTATTGACATATTCTTTATTTTATGTAAATTCTTTATTTTATTATTTAATTTCTTTATTTTATTATTTAATTTCTTTATTTTATTTACATTTCATAGTATTTGTACTATGTCATATTGGACTTGAATCTAGTTTTTTGGCACTTACTTGCGTTGTTGACTAGATCCTTACTTGTGTTGTATTAACTCTCAGTTGTACATCGCTTTGGATACAAGCATCTGCTAAATGAAATTGTAACATTGTATTTTCAATAATAGGATGAACACAGTCTCTGTCTTCCTGTCTGTTTCGCTGACTGTCTGTCTGTCTCTGTCTGTCTGTCTCTCTCTCGCTATCTGTTTGTCTGTCTGTCTGTCTCTCGCTGTCTGTCTTTCTCCATCTGTCTCTCTGTCTGTCTGTCTGTTTGTCTGTATCTCTGTCTGTCTTTCTCCATCTGTCTCTCTGTCTGTCTGTCTGTCTGTCTGTCTGTCTGTCTGTCTGTCTGTCTGTCTGTCTGTCTGTCTCTCTCTTTGTCTCTCTGTCTGTCTGTCTCTGTCTGTCTGTCTGTCTCTCTCCGTCTGGCTGGCTGCCTGTCTGTCTGTCTGGATGGATTGATGGAGAGGGATGGGGGTGTGTCCTGGCGTGTGAAGGCTTAGACCATGACATACATATGTCCTTCAGTTGACTCTTTAGGTCCCACACCACATGTTTTATTCAGACTGCCGAGTCAGCCATCTGCCAGCCAAGTATTACCTTCACTGCTCCAAAGGTTCCCTGAACTGAGTCTGCACGACTGAAGGTTTCAGCCTTGGCTTCTTTTTACTGTCACTCCTGTGAACTAAGGCTCTGTATAAAAATGATACAAAAAAATCTAGCTTTACTCACAATAGGGGGAAAGCCATCAGAAATTACCTTTTGACCCATTAGTAGTCCTGACTCACTGTATAGGGGTTAATGTCTCTTAAAGCCTGCCAGAGGGCCAGACTGGGGCAAAGGCAAGTGAATTCCTAGAAACAAGTTAAAAAAAAATCAAATATTCATATCTGAAGAGCAGAGGTTTTAAACTGCACTATTTTATTTGTATCATCCACATTTGCACAACCATTACTATTGGTTAACATTTAAAGCTAAAAATGGCACGACTTTTGCCATGTTAAGATATCCAATTATCTACAGATTTTATTAGAAAAAAATAGTTTCCAAAAAAAAAATGTTATTGCTAATGTGTTGAATGAGGACCGATGGGCCGGGATGAGACAAAGGCAGAGGGGCTATGGAGAGGTTGGGACCAGTAGGTGTGGGGGTACCGGGTCTGAGGTGGTTTAATATAGGAAATCATGTTTGGGAACCCAGTAGAACAGAGGGTATAGCTGGGAACCCAATAGGACAGAGGGCTATGGCTGGGAACCCCGTAGAACAGAGGACTATGGCTGGGAACCCAGTAGTAAAGAGGGTATAGCTGGGAACCCAGTAGGATAGAGGGCAACGGCTGGAAACCCAGTAGGACAGAGGACTATGGCTGGGAACCCAGTAGAACAGAGGACTATGGCTGGGAACCCAGTAGTACAGAGGGTATAGCTGGGAACCCAGTAGGATAGAGGGTATAGCTGGGAACCCAGTAGGATAGAGGGCAACAGCTGGGAACCCAGTAAGACAGACGGCTATGGCTGGGAAACCAGTAGGAAAGATGACTATGGCTGGGAAACCAGTAGGACAGATGACTATGGCTGGGAACCCAGTAGGATAGAGGGCAACGGCTGGAAACCCAGTAGAACAGATGACTATGGCTGGGAAACCAGTAGGACAGATGACTATGGTTGGGAAACCAGTAGGACAGATGACTATGGCTGGGAACCCAGTAGTACAGAGTGTATAGCTGGGCTCCCAGTAGTACAGAGGGCAACGGCTGCGAAACCAGTAGGATAGATGACTCTGGCTGGGAACCCAGTAGTACAGAGGACTATGGCTGGGAAACCAGTAGGATAGAGGACTACGGCTGGGAAACCAGAAGGATAGAGGACTATGGCTGGGAAGTCAGTAGTACAGAGGGTATAGCTGGGCTCCCAGTAGTACAGAGGGCAACGGCTGCGAAACCAGTAGGATAGAAGACTATGGCTGGGAAACCAGTAGGATAGAGGACTACGGCTGGGAAACCAGAAGGATAGAGGACTATGGCTGGGAAGTCAGTAGGACAGAGGGTATAGATGGGAACCCAGTAGGACAGAGGGCTATGGCTGTGAAACCAGTAGGACAGAGGACTCAACTGTGGTCAGTCAGTTGAAATGCAACAGCTGGCACAGTGGAGTATTGTATATCATGTAATGACAATTTTGCTTTTCATGTTTTATTCCCAACCACAAAAAAAAGCAAAGAGAGGCAAGATTGAGATGACTTGGACATGTGTGGAGGAGAGATGCTGGGTATATTGGGAGAAGGACACTGAATACGGAGCTTCCAGGGAAGAGGAAAAGAGGAAGGCCAAAGAGAAGGTTTATGGATGTGGTGAGGGAGGACATGCAGGTGGCCGGCATGACAGAGGAAGACGCAGAGGACAGGAAGAAATGAAAATTGATGATCCACTGTGGCGACCCCTAACAGGAGCAGCCGAAAGTAGTAGTAGATAGTTTATTCCCAACAGTGACTTCAGTCCCTTTTTTAATTTTCACTGGTCATGGTCAAAGTGTCCGGGGACTACCAGAGCTTCAGAAACCAGGGCAGTGTCAGTTTGGCTTTGCAGTCGAAGTAAAAAGTGACATAATTAGGTTTTTATTTGACAGGCTCCACCGAGGGTTAAAAAGCCCCAATGAGGGCAGCCAGTGAAGCATGTCTATAACCAGAGAGGGAGGGAGAGAGAGAGAGGACGGGGGACGAAACACTGCTCTGACAAACACAAATGGGGGATGAACGGAGGGAGAGAGGGGGGAAGAGGCATAAGCTGTGTTTGTGTCAACATGTTTACATGCAAAATTTTAGGCTGCGAATAGAAAAAGCTGAAGGGAAACACCGAATCTCAGCCAGAAATGGTGTCAGTTATTTAAGAACCCGTGTTTCATATTATGAGCTATTATCCAACTCATCCAGGGCTGAAAAGCTAAACAACCGTCTTATAGGGATATGATTAGAAAAATAAACAAACCAATAAAACAAGGACAAAGTATTTGACAAATACATAATAAAGAAGGGAAGATATACTAACAAACTGAATAGACCTCAGAACGCAACCGGAAAAATACATCTCTGCCATGCAAGCCACAAATCGACTTGCACTGTGTTTTACTGATAAGAAAAGAAATAATTCTACAGAGTAGGCATAATCCCCTAGCTGTTAAACATAAGCCTGGTGTCTCAACGAAGTTTCAGGAGCAGAAAAAAAAGCAATAAAAAAAGTCCTTACGCCGAGAGACTGACAACTAGCCATGCTGTTTTCAATAGCTACCATGGCTTTTTGAAAGTTTTACAAGTTTTTGAGTCACAGACTCAAGGCCCTCAGTCATTGCTCATGTTATGCCAGCATTCACTGTGCAAATAAGTTCACACTACACATTCTCCTACCAAAAGTGAAAAATCCTGGTCTCCATGCACCCATCCACTTGACTGAAGCTACTAACAGCCAGTGATGGATGACAAGCAGCCCCCTCCCAGGTGGGCACCTGTGAAACTGTGTGAGTGTGAAGCAAGCTGCTTCTGGGAGAGGACCCGTGCAGTCAACGGGGTGAATAAGAATCTAAAAAAGAATTTTTTCCTCATGATAATCTATCCATAATTTATATTTTCAACCTATTGCACACTCTTCTCACAGCCTTTTCATGTGTTGCGTTTGTACTTGCTGCCCAACATGGTATCTTGACCATTCATTCCCTCATCCATTCTGGATGTCCCTCCAAGTTTCTCTCTCTCTCTCGCTCGCTCGCTCTCTCTCTCGCTCTCTCTCTCATATATCTCCTGTTGCTGTTCTCAACCAGCATACCATCATGTCTTCCCTCCAGCTCTCTCACTCTCATTATCCCTCTCTCCCCCTCTTCTGTTTCTCTCTCTGTCAATCTTTCTTTCTGTCTGCCTACTCTTTCCTACCCCTTCTCCCCCTTTGTCATCATCTGCCTTGTGAACATCTCCATCTTGCTTTCTCTCGGTGTCTCTCACTCTGTCTCTCCCCAGGCAGCTGCCCTCTATGACCGAATGAAGGGATTAAGCAGGGTTCTCCTCTTATAGCCCCTCTACTGTAATAACACTCAGGAACTGTGTGTGTGTGTGTGTGTGTGTGTGTGTGTGTGTGTGTGTGTGTGTGTGTGTGTGTGTGTGTGTGTGTGTGTGAGAGAGAGAGAGAGAGAGAGAGAGAGAGGGAGAGACTTTTTTGACTTTTAAAAAAAACAACTTTAATACAATGTGACACATTTACAGCAGCTTTGAAACAAAGACTCATAGAAGCAGACAGAAATCACATTATCTGAAAACATCACTAAAAGTTAATTCATCACTGAACAAATGACATCATCATAACACCACTGATTTACAAACATAACCACGCCATTCATTAATTTATTAAACGTAAAATCAATTGAAACTCTGGATTTTATGAGAGAGGTGAACACAGGGACTATTTCTTCACACAGTTTCCCTTCCATCTTGTTCTTACTGGTGATAACAGAGAGAGAGAGAGAGAGAGAGAGAGAGAGAGAGAGAGAGAGAGAGAGAGAGCACAAGAGAAAGATAGACAGAGAGAGAGACATTTGACCTTTAACCAAGCCTTTAATGGTCCAATTCTTCATTCACATCAAGATAACAATATTAACACAAATACTCATATACATAGTGAAAAACACAACAACCGCCATACACAGTAAAAACAAAAAGATACAGACCTTCCCTTTTTTTTCAGAAATTAAGAAGAAACACTTGGTTTTCTATAGTGCACAGCACATCCCCGTGTCCCCAAATAGAAATAAATTCTTCCGAGTTAGAAATAAGTTTGAAAAACATGAACTCAATTTTCAGCTGAGCAGCCACTGGAGCCCTGAATAGAAGTGTGGCATCCGTGGACCCTGTGCCTTTCATTTTGTTCCTTCTGCTAAGCCAAACGCTCATTTTTGCCTGACCTATCAGAGAGAGAGGGAGATGAGAGAGAGATGAGAGAGAGATGACAGAGAGGGAGATGAGAGAGAGAGAGAGAGAGATGACAGAGAGGGAAATAAGAGAGGGTGAAGAGAGAGACTTTTACTTTCAACAATACTTTAATAAAAATCACAAGAAAATTACAACACAAAGACCAATGAGAGAGAGAGAGAGAGGGTGAGTGAGTGAGTGAGTGAGTGAGTGTTTTTTCATACACATTGTGTGTTTGCTACTGAGAGAATGATTGAGGGAGTGATACACAGTGTCTGCATACCGTATGTGTGTGTGTGTGTGTTTTCAGAGTGAAGTCTTAATAGATTCTCTTTCATGCCAGTTTCTTTCACTCTCGTATTCAATCAGTTTTCCTCCTCTCACTTTCAATTGCCCCTTCTTGTTATTCGTCTCTACTTTTCTCTCCCTCTCTGCGAAGCGTCATGAAAATCATGAGGTAAATGATGAGTTATTGTCCTCCTTCTTCACTTCTTTCCAGTTCCTTTTCTCCAGTGGCTGGTAGAGGCAATCAAAGGCTATATTAACACAACACAAATCATTGTGATTAACACAACACAAATCATTGTGTATGCGTGGTTTGGGATTTGTCAGTATGTTTTCAGTTTTGCATTTGTGTTACGTTAACTTCTCACTCGATCGTCTGTACCGGCCCCTGTATTTTTCCCACCTTAACGTTAATCTCTCTCTCCTTTCCTGTCTTCTTCTGTCCTCACCTTGATCTTTTCCATCGCTCTCTCTGTCAACCTTTTACTCTCTCACTCTCTCATCCTCTCTTCTTCTTTCTCTCTGGAGGGGGGGGGTTGTCCAATGCGCTCAGCTCTAGCACACAATTTAAAAATTCAGTTCACCGAGTTTTATTTCCCAAAGTGGTATTCGTGTGTGTGGATGTTTTTTTGTTTTGTTGCTCTTTTCTATGAGAAAATTTCATTAGAGTTGCTCTTGTCGCCGGTGAGAGTGTGTGAATTGGGACTGACCCCCTGCCCTCCGGTTCATTGTCTGTGTCTAGCAGGGAGATTATAAAGCCATTTCATATTTCAATTTCACCCATCAAATCCCCTGCTTTCAGCTGGATGAGACTCACACACAGACGTCTGCACACACAGTTTTGTGCGCTTGCACCCCCCCCCCACACACACACATACACACACTTGCAAAAAGACTGACACAAATGTAGAGTTACAGTCAGGCCCAGATACTGGGACACATATGTCCATGCATGCAAACATGGAGGAAGACGGACATGTCAAGAAATGCACGCGTCCATTTTCAAGTGATACCCCTGGGGTCCATGGAGGGAGGTGACATTGCCAAAATGTGGCTTTGCTTCAGCATACCAAGGCCTTGTCTCTTACAGTTATTGAATTGTAGTTATGTGTAAAGCAACACAGAAAAGAGTTTAAAAATGTCACTCAAGAGTGACAGGTGTAAGTCTGGTTAATGTCTTATTCACATCGCAGGATTACGTTTGAAAAGGCTGAGCCTGGGAATTCATAAAATACATAATGATAACATAATGGCCTTCACTTACAAGGCGGTTATTGAACAGACCCGCGAAGTGTTTCAAAATTAATACATAAAACCTTCAGCAGGCTGGACTGCAAAGTAAACCACTTGGCCTAATTGTATGGCTGTGCTGCAAAACTCTACTTATTGTGTACGGAGAAGGGCTAACTTCAGTACAACTAGCCTCTCTCATAGCCAGGCTGTATTGATTTGCCCGCTAAACCAGTTAGCCCATATTGTGTAGTGTGGGCGTGCTGTCTGTGCAGAACAGATTGAACAGGGTGCGTTACTGAGGGCTTAGGTTAAATGACCTTATGTCACTTGACACACTTTTCACCCACGCACCCACGCACACACACACACACACACACACACACACCCACCCACCCACCCACACACACAGATAAACTAACTTTATTCGAGGCTTAAGGAATAATGGTCAGTGTTGTGGGAGGCAAAGAGAGCTGTGGCAGAGTAATCACAGTCTGAGACAGACTGCATAGCGGGGGATGAACAGAGGAAGTTTAATGTAATAGGGATTCTCTTCTTTTTGTCTCTCATATATTGTTCTGTCTCAGTAGGGAAATACCAATACTGCATTTTGTAAATGAAAATAAACTGGGATCAAACAGGTTTCACAGCATTTTGCTGCCAGATGTGTGCATGCAGTATATAAGGTGTACAGTGCTACAGGGCTGGAATAGAGTTGACTTACTCCAAATTCAGGCAGTAAACGAAGTGGCAGTTTCTTGAATTTCAAAGTAAAAAAAACAAAACAAAATCTGACCATCCTCTCATATTTAATCAGTGTGTTTACATGCAAGTAAAAAAAAAATCAGATTAGGGTAATGGTTTAATTATTGCAATTGCCATGTAAACCTCTTAATCAAGTTAGAGTTTAAATCGATGTAAGCATCATGTGATTAATGGAGCTAGAGTCATTTGATTTTACTGTACTTTGTATACACCTGTGATGTATGCCCTGTGATGGCCTTGTGGCCTGTCCAGGGTGTCCCCCCGCCTGCCGCCCAATGACTGCTGGGATGGGCTCCAGCATCCCCGCGACCCTGAGAGCAGGATAGGCGGTTTGGATAATGGATAGATGGATGGATGTATACACCTTAATCAGTTTGTTGTGTTCATGCACCAAGTCCCACCAAGGAAACCGCACACTCATAACGCCAATGTGAATATTTATTTGGATCCCCCCCTTTTCTCCCCAATTGTCCCGGTTGCTGCTCCACCCCCTCTGCCGATCTGGGTAGGGCTGCAGACTGCATGCCTCCTCCGATACATGTGGAGTCGCCAGCCGCTTCTTTTCACCAAACAGTGAGGAGTTTCACCAGGGGGATGTAGTGCGTTGGAGGATCACGCTACTCTCCCAAGTACAATTCCTCCCAGAACAGGTGCCCTGACTGACCAGAGGAGGCGCTAGTGCAGCAACCAGGACACATACCAACATCTGGCTTCCCACCCACAGATACGGCCAGTTGTGTCTGTAAGGACACCCGATCAAGCCAGAGGTAACACAGGGATTCGAACTGATGATCCCCATGTTGGTAGGCAATGGAATAGACTGCTACACTACCCAAACATCCCAAAAAATCTGATGCAAATATTTGATTGACATTTCAACAAATGTAGTTGTCTTCTTCAGGATCAAATAGGCATGCGCTTTTTCTTAATCTTCGGATGCGGATCCCAACAGCCACCACCTCAACAATACAGGTGTGGGTTGTCTCCTCTCAGAGTAGCAGTAAACAGCCACAAATCTGGAGCCAGACTGAAATCACATTTATGCTCAGTAAAATGAAGTCTCGAACACAGTGCTGGATGCGGCATGTAACACAACTTTAGATCCACAATTTGATTATCCAACAAGCCTTGTAAACTTGGAAAAGATGGCATTATGCAAACACATGTAGACACCACAATCAAACCATCACCTTAATTTTATAATTCACCTTAATCAGATTATCGACTGCATGTAAATGGCATGATTTAGTATAAAGGCCAGAGAGTTATCCATCTTTCTCCTCTTCTCCATTAAGAGGAAAAACAGACTCTCACGCCATTAGTCTAATGTTGCTATACTGTGGCAAGCCATTTTGCTCTCTCGCAACCTGCGCTTGTCTTTTGTTCCTTCTTTCACTTCCTTTGTTGCCCTCTCTCCTGCTTATCCTCTTTCTTTTGCTCACCTGTCTTTTGTCTGTTCCCTCCATTTTTCTCCCGCTGCCAATTTTTTTGTCTCCCTTATCGTTTTCTTATTACGTTCTCTTCTCATTCTCGTTTTTCTCCACACAACCTCACTTGCACAGTTTCTTTCCTCTCTGAGCACAGAAAGGCTCTGATCCTTCAACCAGTGTCCCCATCCTCTAATGTGACCCCCTCGACACTGTTCATAACCCCAGCCCCTTAACCTTATTACCAGCTTCACTTTCACCAGGGCAATCACTCAGTTCACATTAAAATGCCAGAACTTTGATTAATCTGACCCCGTGACTTCAATGTCCACATTAATTTCATAACCATAAATCCCTCGACTGATATCTTAACCAATTCTGGCAATGATGTCTTGATGGTGTTTTTTTTAATTTTTTTTTTTAGCCTGGTCCCTGCCATTCCTGGTCCTAATACAACTCCTCCAGTCATATTTTCAGATGTGAAGCTTCTCATTTATCTGGCTTCAAACTCACTTATTCACAAAGGGATATTTGATCTCACATTTAGCACAGATCCCCCACCATATATGGTTGTAAGTGCACCCAAAAACCATGTATGCTGTTGTATGACATTAGAGAACATTATAATCCTCACCACTATTGTATCTTAGCCTCTCTCTTGTATACTAACACTTGATGTTGCCTACACAGTTTCATTCGAAGTAGGACTTCACAGAAACACCATTGACAGATTCAAGTAATAGGTGCTCTATCACCTTTAACATGCTAAAATATATCATTCTTTTGATAATGGTTTTGAAGTGTCAGTTAGCTTCTCTGGGTTGTTGCTTCACTAAAAACATGATTCAGGGCCTATTCCGTTGCTTACCAACACTGGGATCGCTGGTTCGAATCCCCATGTTACCTCTACCTTGGTCGGGCATCCCTACAGATACAATTGGCCATGTCTGCGGGTGAGAAGCCGGATGTGGGTATGTGTCCTGGTTGCTGCACTAGCGGCCTCCTCTGGTCGGTTGGGGCGCCTGTTTGGTCGGGGGTGTATCGTGATCCTCCCACATGTTACGTCCACCTGGTGAAACTCCTTACTGTCAGGTGAAAAGAAGCGACTGATGACTCCATATGTATTGGAGGAGGCATGTGGTAGTCTGCAACCCTCCCGAGTTGGCGGAGGGGGTGGAGCTGTGACCAAGACAGCTCGGAAGAGTGGGGTAATTTGCCAGACACAATTGGGGAGAAAAAGGGGGTAAAAAAAACCCAAACATCATTCAAACAAGCTAACTTTAGGTCTCTTGAACCAATGCAAAAGCATCTGTTTTACAGCGTCAGTGTCAAACGTCCAATCAGGACATTATGTAATTATCACATGACGTTAGCAACTCAGTATGAAAATATGTGTTACAAACTTAAGTCAGTGATCCCATATCGTTTTGTTCACCACAAAGTCACATAGGAATTGCGCTTTGCATCTGTGATGCTACGTGTCCCTGTTGTGACAAAAGTGTGATGATAACCTTTGAATGGTCCTCTGCCTGTGGGCTGTAGCAAATGACCATGGCCGATACCAGGGAGAAGACCGTTCTATATTTGCCTTTTATTAAGCATCAAAAAACAGATTACACCCACGCTGCTCAGTTCAATATTCCTGTTACAAGACAAGTCAAAAAAATAAAATCCCTTTAGCGCCACTGTATTACTAGCCACAGTCCAAATACACTGCTTTAACCAAGCTTTCAGAACGCCAGGTATGAGTCCCATCACATTCTCTCCCCCCTCTCCATTTGAGGTACAGATGGAGGGAGAGGTTTATCGAGTAGCTCATGTATCTGAAGTACTTCCTGTATACCAGCCTGTGTCTTTGCCCTCTGACCATGGCTCAGTCATCACCCCACTTACCGAGTTGAGAAACTCAACACGAGAGGGCGTGTATCACTTGGTTTTATAGCAACCAGCCACTTGGAAGGAATTTCAAATATTCAAAGCATATAGTTTGCCCCTTGATCGGCTGGTGGCCTGTCCAGGGTGTCTCCCCGCCTGCTGCCCAATGACTGCTGGGATAGGCTCCAGTATCCCTGTGACCCTGAGAGCAGATAGTGGTTTGGATAATGGGTGGAATGGATGGATGGATATTTTAAACAATGTAAATGATTTCAAATGATGGTTTCAACAATGCAATGACCTATGCCACTCATCTTCAGCTTGTGCCTGTGATAAAATGACAATGGTGATGTTATATTCACGGTTAACACGACCGTGTGTGTTCTATTTCTTTTATTACACATTAACAATAAAATAATAAAATAACAATAAAAACAGTTTTACAAAGTAAAGACAAGTAGCCCAGAAGCATTGTTTAGAATATGTTTTTGCTATCTGTCATTTCTTCCACCCAAAATATAGTTCCACCTTACGTGGCTTGTTGCTAAGCAACCAATTAACTTACTTTCTAAGCAATATTGTGGAAGCAAATGTTGCTAGCATATAAACTAGCCTAGCTTACAACAAAATGAACGCAAATAACAACATTAGCCGACACAGCTAGCTAACTTCCTGCTTACAGAGTTAACTTCGCTGGTTGTTCATTGTGCAGGTAGAGAAGAAGGTGTGTGCTGCTCAGTTTGTGTGACACAGATTATAATATTAAATATATTTTGTATATATATTTGACTGTATGAAAATGAACTGAGCCACACCACAAACAGCCTTCTTGTCCTGGTCTCTCTCGCTCTCACAGTCAAATGACCAGCGGTGTTACATATACTTATAATTACTGTATTATTCTTACTATTTACTAGTTAAGTGATTTACCCAGTGCTACTTTTTTCTTTTTCTTTAATCACAAATGTACACAAACAAACAACAGTAATAACTATTAGTATTGCTTTGCCAAACCCTTGCTAATGATTTAATTGTAGTGAATGGACGGATGTGTGATGCGAACGTTCGAAAAAAGAACCAGAAGGAATTCTTACAAAAATAAACACAGCACTTCATGTAAAATTCATCAGATCTCATCTACAGAAACGTGCAGAAGCTCGAGGACGAATAATGTCAACAAGGCTCTTGAGTTGGCTCATAAATTAAATAGTATTTCATCATGAGGTACAAATTTAGAGTGCTTACCGACAAATGGCAGCTATCTCATTTTAGAAAGAAAGAAACTGAAACAATTATGAAGTTTCCTCTTGCTCTGTCCAGTTGACTAATGTTGACGTTCGTGTTGTCCTGAAGAAACCTAGTTCAACAATTCAGGAACTGAATTTGCCATTAAGGCCTATGCACTTTTTAATGGGCTTTTAATTGGTCTGGATGACGCCCGATTCATTAATTTAACTTTTTTTGTCCCACACTTTTAATAGACTGATGGATGTCTAATGGTGTATTACATAAAGACTGCAGCAAAACTGATGCTCATGAAGCATTTTTTACACATTTCACTGCTTCAGCTTTTTTCACGAGACTCAGTCACTGAGATACTCACACTGGCTGTTTCAGACAGCATCTTGATGCTTTTCTGGGACAAGTAAAAGATGTGTATATATATCTATAGATATCTATATCTATCTATCTATCTATCTATCTATCTATCTATCTATCTATCTATCTATCTATCTATCTATCTATCTATCTATCTATATCTATCTATCTATCTATCTATCTATCTATCTATCTATCTATCTATCTATCTATCTATCTATCTATCTATCTATCTATCTATCTATCTATCTATCTATCTATCTATCTATCTATCTATCTATCTATCTATCTATCTATCTATCTATCTATCTATCTATCTATCTATCTATCTATCTATCTATCTATCTATCTATCTATCTATCTATCTATCTATCTATCTATCTATCTATCTATCTATCTATCTATCTATCTATCTATCTATATCTATCTATCTATCTATCTATCTATATATATATATAAAGACTCCTTTTGTGTCATATGAGGTTCTTGCAGGGTTCTTGAGGTCTTTCCCTCCCTTGGTGAGTCTTGGCATTTTGGTAACAAGCTGTTTTGCCTGGGTGGTTTATGTTGAGCAGATAAGTGGCTGTAGGGGTGTGTGTGTGTGTGTGTGTGTGTGTGTGTGTGTGTGTGTGTGTGTTGTTCCTATATGTTACAGTTTTGTTTTTGTTTTATCCAACAATTTTTTTTCTTTAATCACAATTTGGTCACATTTTATTGTCTAACTCTATTTTTTAAATTAATTATATTTTATAGTTACACTTTAATGTTCAGTCCAAAAGAAGCATTAGTCAAATGACAGATGTGGACAAATGGACATCAGAAGATGCAAAGCTATGGATTTGATAGTCTCTTCGTATCTATTAGAATTGCACTGAAAACTGCACATTTGAGGAGCGTTTCAATGTTAGGGGTTCCTGGGAAGTTGCCAGCGAAGGCAATGGAAGATTTCATCCTCCAACCTTTCATCCCTCTGTCTTATCGCCTTGCCCGTCTCCCATTCCTATGATATACGGTTCAATTTGAGCTGCAAGTCAGTGGGCATGAATTTAGACCAGAAATATCACCCCCTCTGCTCTCGCTCGCTCTTGTCTCTGTCTCTGCGCCTGTTTGTTTTTCATTCTTCCTCCTTCTCTCTCTCCCATTCTCTCCCTTCTTTTCTACACTTAGATATGCAATTAGTTCAATTTCTCAGATCAGAAAAGCACACGTCCTCTTCCCTGCAATGTTGATTTCCTCACATCCAGGATGGATGAGGGAATGAATGGTTACTCCATTGTTAAACTCTCTCTCTCTCTCTCTCTCTCTCTCTCTCTCTCTCTCTCTCTCTCTCTCTCTCTCTCTCTCTCTCTCTCTCTCTCTCTCTCTCTCTCTCCCCCCTCCTCTTTGTCTTTACCCTCTTGCTCTCTCCAGTTTTTTTCTTCTCCTTTTTTTTTTGCCCAAGAGCAACAGCAACTGCACTCTGGCTGAGCTGAGGATGTGAGAGCGACTTTTGACAGAAAGAGGAGTAAGGAGAGATGGAGTGCTTTAAACGAGAGGAGATAAAAGCATGGCTAACCTTGTCTACACAGGCAGAGGACTTTAGAAAAGGCAGAAAGACAGGGATTTTAAATGTATTTCTAGCTGTGTTGCCCTCTGGACCTGTGCATCATACCCACCTTCATCTCTCTTTCTGTCATTGTTTCCCTTCATCTCTGGTCTCGCCTCCTTCTGTTTTTGACATCCCTGCTTCTCTCCGCTCACTCTTTTCCACAACAGTACTCGCTTTCTTTGACCCATGATCTGATGCTCTAACCCAAATGACCCAGAAGTGCAACCGTAGTATGAGCTTGATTTCCGATAAAACTAAAATGTCAAAATATAAACAACAGGAGCGAGCACAGATGTTGGAGCCCTCGTATACCTAGAATATTTCAGTTACCTAAGAAATAGTCTAAGAGCAATAGACTGGACTTGTGTTCTGTCCCCTCTCTCATTTCTCTCTCATTTCTTTCCCCCTCTCTTCCTCTTACTACTTGAAGAAAAGAAAGACACTTTATTTTGTCACAGGTTACAATGCATTCTGCATTGCAATGGTTCTCTGCATTTAAGCCATCCTATTGTATAGGAGCAGTGGGCAGCTGCAGTGCCCGGGGACCAACTCCAGTTCTTCTTGCTGCCTTGCTCAGGGACACAGGCAGGAGTATTAACCGTAACATGCGTGTCTTTTTGATGGTGAGAGGAAACCGGAGCACCCGGAGGAAACCTATGCAGACATGGGGAGAACATGCAAACTCCACACAGAAAGGAACCTGGGATGGCCTGGGGTTCGAACCCGGGACCTTCATGCTGTGAGGCAACAGCGCTAACTACTGGGCTACCGTGCGGCCCTCATACTTACTATAATCTCCTCTCTGTCCCATGTCATATTGCTCTATATTAGTTCATTCATCACATCTTAAACCAGGAAACATGCCCATCTCCGTCCTCCATCCCTCCTTTTTCTCCTGCTCTCATGTGATAAGATTAGTGTACACTGCATTTGATTACATCACAGTATATTCCACTGCACTAGATTACGTTACATGAAACTGTATTGCATAGAAGCAGGTGCAGATAAAAGGATACAGCCAAAATAAAAAAAAGTTTCATCAGAAAAAAAGCAGAAGGGGGCATCCGGGTAGCATAGTGGTATATTCTGTTGCCTACAAACATGGGGATCGCCAGTTTGAATCCTCGTGTTACCTCCAGCTTGGTCGGGCATTCTGACAGACACAATTGCCGTGTCTGTGGGTGGGAAGCCGGATGCGAGTATGTGTTCTGGTCGCTGCACTAGCACCTCCTCTGGTCAGTCAGGGCACCTGCTCGCAGGGCGGGGGCAGGGGGGAACTAGGGGGAATAGCGTGATCCTCCC
Source organism: Lampris incognitus (assembly GCF_029633865.1). Classification (NCBI taxonomy): domain Eukaryota; kingdom Metazoa; phylum Chordata; class Actinopteri; order Lampriformes; family Lampridae; genus Lampris; species Lampris incognitus. The sequence continues at coordinate 103,955,218 of NC_079212.1, read as the reverse complement.
ACGTGCTAACATCCCCCTGGCAAAACTACTTACTGTCAAGTGAAAATAAGTGGCTGGCGACTCCACATGTATCGGAGGAGAAATGTGGTAGTCAGTCTGCAGCCCTCCCCGGATCAGCAGAGGGGGTGGAGCAGCGACCAGGACGGCTCAGAAGAGTGGGGTAATTGGCCAGGTACAATTGAGGGGAATAAGGGGGGGGGGGGGTCCAAAAAGAAAAGAAAAAGTGCAGAAGGAGATTTTAAACATAATGATAACCAACTGGAATCAAAGTCAAGTTGGTAAGTTTTCAAAACAAGCTGTGGGCAAGGGTGCGCACACACAGCTAAAAAATTAGCCATCAAATCTGAAACGATTGAAGGAAAATAAACGATTTGGACAATGAAAAATTATCAAAGATAATCGTACATATCGAATTACTTTTTTTCATCTTGTGTTTTGCCCTATATCCACCCCTCTCTGTCTCGCTCCAATATTATCTTCATTTTCACTCAATTAGTGAAAACTGGATCCTGCCTTATTTCTACTTTGTGGTGGACGTGTTCAGTGGCTCACAGCTCACAGTACCAAGAACCATTTCGTTTCTGTGTCTTCTGCCATGTTGGAGATCAGGCCAGATCAGAGGCGCTGATTGCCCCTGCGGGCAAACCGGGCTGTCACGGCAGCATATAGATAGGCAGTGGAAATAACAGAGGCCACAGAGGGCGATGTGAGTCGTTTAACAAGTACACACCAGTTCACCAAGTTGTGACACCAGTCAGTCTTAACACGGCTACATCATTACATCAGATCAGTCAACTTTGTAGACAACAAAAGAAATACACTAAGAACAGTGTTGTACCCCTGCATATCCCTTCCTCTGTCCTATCTACTCATATATTTTCGTAATGTGTGTGTGTGTGTGGTGTTAGTGTGTGTGTGTGTGTTAGTTAGTGTAGATAGCGGGACCGAAAACTAAAGCACTTATGATCCTAATTCTTTTTGGAGGTGGTAGGTATTGTCTCAGAGAGTAAGGAGAAAATCCCAGAAAATTAAAATTATGCATAATTATGCATAAATATGCAAAATATGCATTTTTCTAAAAATGGCTAAAAACCACTTTTTCTCGGCATTTCAGATGATTCTGAGCATCTTTGATTTTTTTCACCTATATAAAAAATGTTCTGGGACTTAAATGTTCTGGCATTATGCAAAATATATGCATTTTTGCAAAAATGCGCTTATGATCCTAATTTTTTTTGGAGGTGGTAGGTATTGTTCCAGAGAGGACCAGAAAAATAGCAGAAAATTAAAATATAATTATAATAATTATGCAAAATATGTATTTTCTAAAAATGGCTAAAAACCACTTTTCTTGGCATTTCAGATGATTCTGAGCATTTGGGGGGAGGGAGTTGGAGTGGGGGGGGGGTTTAGGGGCAGGGGGAAGGCGGTTAGCTGGCAGGATGAAGAGGAGGGAGATTTAGACGGGTGGATAACCAAACCGCTACATTGTAGCGGGGTTCTTCTAGTCCCTCTATATTTTTCCTCCACTTTTCCATCCCCCGCGACACTGTCGGTGCATGCTGTCTTCATGCTGTTAACCAACCTGCACTCACTTCACAGGTCTTTCTGTCCATCTGTCTCTCTCTCTTGCAACTCATGTAACCCTCTGCCGCTGCTGCATCCCTCTTTTTTTCTCTAGATTTGTCAATCTTTCAATTTCTCCCTCCCCTCTCTCTCTCTGTCTCCCCTGTCACTATGACAACTGTTCTACCACACATCGTCCTCTGTCTCCCCTCTAACATCTATCTCACTGCTTCTCTTCTAACAGTGTTCTTACAAATGGTAAAGTAAATGGTATCTGGGCTCTATACAGCACTTTTCTAGTCTACCGACCAATCAAAATGCTTTACAGTGAATGCCTCACATTCACCCATTCACACACACATTCACACACTGATGGCGGAGGCTGCCAAGGTGAGGCGCCAACCTGCTCATCGGGAGCAGTTAGGGGTTCAGCGTCTTGCTCGAGGGCACTTCGACACTCTCTCTGGAGAGCTGGGGGTTGAATAGTAACCTTATGATTGCTAGATGACCCGCTCAACCTGCTTTTCATTCTGGTCTACACAGCCTCCTTTTACCTATTTGTCCCTGTCTCCTCTCTCTGTCTCGCTGTCTTAACATTAATCCCCTCTTCCCCATGCTTTTATGACATTCCTGTGTGCCCAAAGTCTGTGAACAGCAGTCACCTTTTTTCTTCTTGCTCAGGCCCAGAGGCCGACCAGCCACGTTTCAAACTATCAGAAAATATGTCTGTCAGAGCTGAATTTAGGTATTTTACATGATGAGTAATGTTTAGCAGTAGGACGACTGGCCATACTATCACCCCAAGGCTCCGAAAGAGCCCAGTTTCACCTTCTTCTTTTTTTTTGCTTATTGTTTTGTTGGTTTTTTTAGTGACTAATTTGTGTGTGAGTGTATGTGTGTAAAAAGTCACTCACTCACAGAAAGAAACAAAACCATACCAAGAGCACAGAGGAAAAAGCAACACACACACACACACACACACACACACACACACACACACACACACACACACACACACACACACACACACACACACACACACACACACACACACACACACACACACACACACAAACACACACATATAAAAGGGCTATAGGCCATGTATGACTGATGTGGCCGATAGGGTCCATGCACTCGACATGTCAAGTCAAGTCAAGTCAATTTTATTTGTGTAGCCCAATATCACAAATTACAAATTTGCCTCAGTGGCTTTACAGCAACACACCATCCTGTCCTTAGACCCTCGCAACGGATAAGGAACATCTCCCCAAATAAAAACCCTCATCAACCAAGCTGATTTGGGTGTGTGTGTGTGTGTGTGAGAGAGAGAGAGAGAGAGAGAGAGAGAGAGAGAGAGAGAGAGAGAGAGAGAGAGAGAGAGAGAGAAAATGCATGATTGGCACCAGTTATATCTATTTTGTAAAACAAGTCCTAATTATAATATGGGTTAACAATACTAGAAGAGCTTGTTTGTCAAATTACAGGTTTAGTTGATAATTCCTGCAAATGTGGGGGGACGTGTATAATCACTCATGCGGGCTCATCATATAAATCTGGGCTTTTTGGCTGGAGATACCGCTCCATCTTAAAGGTTGACATGCATATTGCTCGATAGAAACAAAATTCTTGATTTAGTGTTTTGTGTGTGCTCGGCACAAATTCTTTTCCCAGTGTTCACTGAAAACGAGGCCGCCATAATGCCGTTGTGCTTGCAGGAGATGATATCAGCTGTCAGTTACAAAAGTCAGGGGCTGAAATATGATTCCTGCCTAATCAATAAAATACATAAATAAATAAATACATCACACAAATATGGTGATTATTATATGTGTGATTGTTATGATGACCATTAGGCTGTTTTAGTGCCTCCTCCGCCACTTGCTGCTCTGTGCACAGCACGTGATGAACGTGTACGTAGGCGGCGCTTTCTACTGTACATGGGTAATTTTAGTGCCATAAGCCGTGTGTGTGCACATGTGTGTGCGTGTATGTGTGTGTGTGCACGTGTGTGTGTTTACTTGTCTGTTTGTGCATGTGTGTGTGCACAAGCACGTATGTGTGTGTGTGTATGTTTGTGCATGCGTGTGTGCAGGAGCATGTGTGTGTGCATGTGTGTGTGTGTGTGTGCATGCATGTGTGCAGGAGCACGTGTGTGTGCATGCACGAGCATGTGTGTGTGTGTGTGTGTGTGTGTGTGTGTGTTATCGCTCATAGCTATTTTTACAAAACTGCGGTCTGTTGCAAATTAGTGGAAGTGACTGGGCAGATTCCAGCATCTGTCTCCTGCTCGTAATTACAAACAGTATGGATGAGAAGCACACTGCACTTCTGGATACTACAAAATCTACAAATTATTCATATGTACACCACTATTAAAGGCAGTTAAAAGATGTGGATGGTAGAAAACCAGCAATCATTTGAAAGATAATGTTTATGGTTTTATGCAAATGTGTGTGCTGTTATTCTCATTATTAATCTCTCATCACAGATGTGTGACTTATGAGGGACACACTCACATCATGAATTTTGTCCTTTTGGGACCATGCAGGCACACTGATTGTAATGTGTGGGTCATTCAAGATTTAACCTTGTAAAACCCCAACCCAGAGTTCTTCAACTATGGATCAGGGTTACAGAAAAGACTACAGTACACTAGGATAGACTGGACCCCCCCCCCCCCAATTTTTCTCCCCAATTTATACTTGTTCAATTACCCTGCCAATCCAGGGAGGGCTGCAGACTACCACATGCCTCCTCTGATACATGTGGAGTCACCAGCCACTTCGTTTCACCTGACAGTAAGGTGTTTCACCAGGGGGAAGTAGCGTGTGGGAGGATCCCGCTATTCCCCTCAGTTTTCCCTCCCCCTCAAACAGGCACCCCAGCCGACCAGAGGAGGCGCTAGTGCAGCAACCAGGACACACACCCACATCCTGCTTCCCACCAGCAGACACGACCAATTGTGTCTGTAAGGATGCCCGACCAAGCCGGAAGCAACACGGGGATTCGAACTGGCAGCCCCCATGTTAGTATGCAACAGAATAGACCGACACACAACCCGGATGCCCAAGAGCTATTCCACTCTTAAATTTGAGTTGCTCGCCCTCTTCCACATACAAGTGCCTCTCCCCATCTTGTCTTCCAATGGGGTCCTGTTCGATTGAAATAGTCCAGTCTGGCTGTCCGGGTAGCATAGCGGTCTGTTCCGTTGCATAAATATATAAAACAAAAAGCAGAAGAAAAATTAAAAGAGCATAATTTGTAGAAATATCTACAGTGGGTCCACAAACTGGGACAAGAAACCAATCTAAAAAAATAGAATAGAATAGAATGGAATGAATAGAATAGAATAGAATAGAATAGAATAGAATGGAATGGAATGGAGAAGATGCTAGACATAGATTTTTTGTATCCAAAGGATGTTGTTTGGCTGTTATTGTGCATTGTTATTTTTGTCATGTCCCAAAAGGTATTCAGATGCAGTTGGATCCTTTTTTTAAAGGGTTGTGCAACTAAGAGCAAGGCAGCAGTGTCCCCTCCAGTATTGTTATACTTTGAGGGCTTTATTGTAACTATCTATGAATGGACTCCGTCCTGGATGCTAGCTTTTAAAGCCCTGTCCTCAACCCACCTCCAGCCAAACAGCCCTCTAATCTACAGCAGACCGTGCACACATTACGGTCGGCCTTTGTTTTAGACGGCTGTGCCACTTCCTCTCTAGCAGCTCATTTCAATTTGGCTCAAATCTCTCTTGAAGTGCCATCAAATTCTCCAGCTTGTAGATTTAATCTTCAACTCTAGCCAGTTACTATACCTTGCCAGACGTATCCAGATGTTACATTTCAATTAATCAGTCAAAATGTGTTAATCGAGCACATTTTCTAGATGAAATCAGAATGGCATAGGTTCAGTGTCCACATTGGTAGTGACATTTTTTTTCAACATTGTTCATTGCACTACTATTAGGCACACATGCACACACTGAGAGAGAGAGAGAGAGAGAGAGAGAGAGAGAGAGAGAGAGAGAGAGAGAGAGACTACGTAAACTATTCACAAAGGTATTTGCTTAATTTGCATAAATCTAAGACTACAGTCAACATATTTGACATACATATAAACACATATTAAATCTAAGTTAAAATTTCAAAATAAATAAAATACATAATACAGTGGCCCAGTGGTTAGTGCTGTTGCCTCACAGCAAGAAGGTCCTGGGTTCAAATTCCAGGTCCTTTCTGTGTGGAGTTTGCATGTTCTCCCTGTGTCTGCGTGGGTGTGCTCCGGTTTCCTCCCACCATCAAAAAGACATGCGTGTTAGGGTTAATACTCCTGTCTGTGCCCCTGAGCAAGGCAATGGAAAGAAGAACTGGAGTTGGTCCCCGGGTGCTGCAGCTGCCCACTGCTCCTATACAATAGCATGGGTTAAATGCAGGGAAAACATTCATTGTAATTGTACAATGACAAAAATAAATTGTTTTTCTTTTGGCCTTTTTAACAACAATAATAATAATAGTAATAATTATAAATTAATAATTATAATAATAATACAAATGTTTAATACAATGAAAGATAATACATATTAGGCTGTACATAATGCTGCTCTATTTTAACATAATGAACAAATCAGAGGTAAATGTGATAATACAATAACCCACAATTAACAACCCACAGCGTATAATGGGTGCCGTAAACATATTAAAAACCAAAGTTCAGAAGCAGTTCTTAGTCTCTGTCAGTAGTTTGGTAGTCCTGCATCTCTTGGTCCTTTCCAACACTGTTATTCCTGCTGAAACAAACACTCCAGCTTTCTCTTCCTGTCCCATTGCCTTTATATAAAACAACCAAACACGTCTACATACGTCATTTACCAATGCAAATGGTTGACAGATGGCTCTAAAATCAGCGTCGTTGGGTTTGTCCTGATGGGCATGTTGTGCGGCCATGTTGTTAAGACCCTTTCACGACATTGTTGATCTGAACCAGATTTTCAATCTCCTTAGTGCGCTGAGGCTCCTTTCACCTTCTGCTTAGGCCATAAGGTTCGCAACGTGAAACAAGCTCCTAACCTCGCCGGGGATTCATCTCAGGATGTCCACAGCTCCCGTGTTGGACTGGTGTTTTTATTGAAACAGTCTCGCAGAAGAGGAAAAAAACCCCAAAACATTCAATTTATTTGCATTTCCCAAAACACACTGAAAGTGAATGTTCTGTCACATGCAGATGATGCGTGTCAATAACAGTAGTAGTAGTACTGTGTGACTGCTGTCAGAGGCCCAGGCAGCATAAGCATATTAGATATGAAAGCAAGTGCAAGTCCATGCTACTTGTAACCCCGATTTTGGTAGTCAGTGGAGTAGAAATGACAAAAGTTCTTCTGGTCACACCAACTTGTGCTTGTGCGGTGACACAAAACTAGAAACAAGCAGCTCACGTGACACAAAAATTAACTAGTTGTGTGGCATTGTTGACCCATTGCAGATGCGGATGTATTGGAGAAAACAGAAATACGCTGCGAGAAATAGAAATACACTCCCCAAAAGGCACATAGTGTACACGGATGATTATGATTAATTTTCCTCTCCAATCGTACTTGGCCAATTACTCCACTCTTCCAAGCCATTCCAGTCACTGCTCCACCCCCTCTGCCGATCCGGGGAGGGCTGCAGACTACCACATGCCTCCTCCGATACATGTGGAGTCGCCAGCCTCTTCTTTTCACTTGACAGTGAGGAGTTTTGCCAGGGGGATATAACGCATGGGAGGACCCCGCTATCCCCCCCCCCCAAACAGGTGCCCCGACTGACCAGAGGAGGCGCTAGTGCAACGACCAGGACACACACCCACATCTGGCTTCCCACCCGCAGACATGGCCAATTGTGTCTGTAAGGAGGCCCAGCCAAGCCAAACGTAACACGGGGATTCGAACCGCGATCCCCGTGTTGGGAAGCAACGGAATAGACTGCCGCGCCACCTGTACGCCTGATTATGATTAATTTGACCGATCTCCCAGATCCTTACCCTAACCTTAACCACACCAAGCCCATACCTAAACGTAACCATCTCTAACCACAATACCCTAACTTTACCATATTTAATGTAATAGTACTAAACTTTTGTTATGTTGTTGACATGCATTGAAGGCGTGTGACAAAATGTTAGCGGTCAATATATTTTGGTATCTGTAAATAAGCTGTATATGAACGTTAGGTCTTTGAGACTTTGTTGGCTTTTTGACAGGAACATAAGTAGTTGCTCTTTCAGACTGTCCCTGGGTTCAGCTCTGGGTACTGATCTGCAACCTCATCCACATCCCCAGTATGGAGAACATTCGATATTTTCTGTAAGATTTGTAAATCTTCCTGTTTAAGCCAGTATTTGAACTGCTGATCCATAGTATCGAACATCTTGTATGATTTAGCCCTGTGGTGTTCCCCTGCTGAGGTTGACACGTGCTGACGTGCCCTGCCAGTGTATGTGTTTGGTGAGCTTTCTTTGGTGAGGGATTTGTCTACACTCAATACCCAGGGAGTCCACCATAGACACTGGCTTGTCAAACCCCTTCTTGAATTGTTCTCATTCACTTTTCCTTTGAAGAGGAGAGTTCACACTTTCTTCTGTAGCCTGAATGCTTGCAATAGTCTTGAGTTTTTTTTTCTTCTTCCCTGAATTGACATATTTAAGCACTCGCGCTCCTGCCAAAAGGAGTCCAAGGACAGTTTTCCCTTCTTGGAAACAGTCTCGGATACCATTAGCCCTTACTTCAGTCTCTGAACCATTGGGAGCTGTCTCTTCCAAACTTAATAATGCACTTTTATACTGACTTACCCTTCTGATGTTGTCTGTCCATTAAATACAGCCTCGGATTTTCCATTTTTGTCCCAGCTGGTGGACCCACTGTAGATATTTCTTTCTGACCTGCACAACTCATGTTCTTTCTTTTTTTTTTCCTTCTGCTTTTTGTTTCATATGTTTACATATACAAATAAACTAAACTGATCCTGCAGCAGATGTCCTGTATCTCCTATCTGGAGTCCAGCAGAATGGAGCATACCCTTTTAAGATAAGGTTGTTTCAGGTCAGGGTCTGGGTCTGGATTAATCTTAGAACGCTAAACTCAGTTGCTGAGGGAGGGGAGAGGATTACTCATTCAATTTCCTAGCCCAGATTTTCCCCATCAGTCCAGGGATTTAAACCAGCAACCTTTGCATCTCTAACCTACTACTCGTCCCTCAAGATTAGCAGCCTGCTCTCCTGTGGCAGGATGAGGTGTGATGCTGATTACCTGGAGCTAGTGAGGTGTTTATGGCTGTACCTAATCAATCAGGGTAATGTAGAAAGCTACGAGGTTAGATGTTCAAGATGACATACTGACATTTCTGAACTCGATGTTGTTCCACAGAAGCGATGCCTTACCACTTTAATTTCAGGAAATTCAGACAGCACACAATCGACCACTAACTATATATCCGCAATAAGTTAGTGTTTCAGCAAAAAAGACTAATCTTTTTAGTGTTGCAGCTATGTATTATGTTCTTGGTTGTAGATACTTTTCCCAGGCAATAGTGGCTTGGAAAAACATTCTATTTCTACACAGGATAATTAGTAGCAAAGTTTAATTAGGAAGAAATTGCATGAGGTCAGGGACTTTCCAGATTAAACTGCAGACGAACACATTTGATCCTCACAGTGTGGACTTCCTCCCACTGCAACAAAAGGACTTTGGTTCACCGCAACGTCTTTGCGCATTTACCTGTGAGGGACTTACTATGCATGCATGCCTTATTTTTCAGCAAAACCCTGATTCACAATCACACACATTTACCTGTAGAAACACATAAGGCTGGACAACCGGACTCTTCTCTGTTTTGGCCCCTGAGATGCTCTGCCAGAACCGGTGGGAATGAAGTGCAAGTAAGCGGTATTCCTGTTTAACCTATTAATAGCAGGGAGCAGATCGGCCAGCCCCCCTCCTCCCCCCCTTGACATAACAACATCTATGTCCCATCTGTTGGCTAAAGCTCTCACTCTGCTGTGTATGTGCTGTCCCACTCACCGTGCTCACAGGGCTGGCCTAGTTCTGCCTGTTACTGTAAAGGACCTTTCCTGTTCTTCCTCTCCAACACCATGCTCTGTCACCTTCCCTTTTTTTCATTCTCTTTCTCTCTCTTTCACTTAAAGGATGTTACAATGGACACATTAGCTATTGAGGAAATCTGTCTTGCTGGTGCACAGTCGGAGAAATGAACATGTTTGCAGACATTTACATGTTGAAACACTATGTTCTGCCTACCTCTCTCGCTCTCGCTCCCTCTCTCTCTCTCTCTCGCTCTTCTTTTTTGCTCTTTCTTTGCAATTTTTCTTTCACCCATTAACATTTGTAAGAGATCTCCTTGCATTGATTTGGAGCAATTACAGCTTGGAAGGCATGGGGGAAATCTGTCTCTTTCTCTTGAAAACATGCATACATACACACACATTCATTCTTCTGGTCCTTTAGCTTACTTGAGACCTGCTGGTGTGTGCCTGTGGGCCTTATAGGGGATGCTGAAGTGTTAAAGCTTTATCTCTTAATTAGGATGGAATCTTTTCATAGGGCATAACTTGTGCTCCAGTTATTGCACAAACACAAAGCACACACACACACACACACACACACACACACACACACACACACACACACACACACACACACACACACACACACACACACACACACAGACGGTGTCTTGAGTTCGTAGCTGTAGTATTGGCTCAGGCTCCAGGGATTTCTCTTTCATAGCCAGTCGAAGCAAACCACAGCTAAATTTCTGGATAATGTAGATCTCAGGCAGACACACACTACAATACTGCACTCTTATGCTGGCCGATATAACGCAGTAGGCATGAACACTGCGACCCATTAACTATAGCATAGCATGCTTGAGTGTTTGATTAAATAAAAACCCATTTTGGGAGCTAATGGGTAATTACATTTTTTTATAGTTTTATATACTGTCACATGATATCATGGGTAAGTTTTGAATTTAAACAACTTGATTTATGTGTATCTGCAATCTACTATGCTGGTTTCAAACGAGCAGGATAAGTGGTTAAGATAATGGATGGATGATGCTTTCAGTCCTACAGACGTTCTGTCAGATGTCTCTTGAATTTAGGTTTGGTGCTCAGTTGCAGCGCGTATCAAATATTAAACCAAAGCTTTTGAACGGGCAGCCCAAATTGAATTACCCCATCAAGGAGAATGACTCACTCAAGAGCTACACACACATTACTCTCTCTGTCTCTCTATCTCTCTCTCTCTCTCTCTCTCTCTCTCTCTCTCTCTCTCTCTCTCTATCTCTCTCTCTCTCTCTCTCTCTCTCTCTCTCTCTCTTCTCTGTCTGTCTTTCTCTCTCTCGCTCTCACACACACACACACACACACACACACACACACACACACACACACACACACACACACACACACACACACACACACACACACACACACACACACACATAGTATATGTAAATACAATCTCTCTTTTTCTTTTTCTTTTTTTAACAGAGGTAGCCCACACACAATCACAGACAACAACATATACTGTAGGAATACACACATACAACCACACATGTTGGTATACAGCTCCACATCTGGAAGACACACACTCTTTTGTGAGGATTCCTGTCTCTCACGAACATACAAACAGACACACACACACACACACACACACACACACACACACACAACTAGATGAGCCAAATGCCAATACTAGCTTGATACGTATATAGCAATCCTAATATTCCGTGCGTGCGTGCGTGCGTGCGTGCGTGCGTGTGTGTGTGTGTGTGTGTGTGTGTGTGTGTGTGTGTGTGTGTGTGACAAGAGTGTAGGGAGAGAGAGAGAGAGAGAGAGTAAGATAATGTCATAGTGTTGGTTGGTGGGTTTGTCAGTGGACATGCATGTTTTTTGTGTCTTTGTGTAGGGGTCGGTTGTGGATTTGTATTTGTGTGATACCTTTAACGCAACCCCAATGGTTGCTGAGATGAAGTTCTTCCACAACCTTCTCCGCTCCATCTTCTCCATCTTCTGTATGAATCCCTCTCAGCCCTTCTCCCATCTCAAAATAAGTGAGGAAAAAAACCCCCCACATACTTCAACAACTTGTTTGTTGTTGTGGTAGAGTTCATTCTTCTTCCCTTTCATTAATTTTTACTTTACCAGGATAGTCTCTTGAGATGGAGATCTCTTTTTTCTGAGTCCTGGGCGAGAGTGTCTCTGTGTCTCTCCCTCCCCTTCTCCCTCTCCCTCTCCCTCTCTCTCTCTCTCTCTCTCTCTCTCTCTCTCTCTCTCTCTCTCTCTCTCTCTCTCTCTCTCTCTCTCTCTCTCTCTCTCTCTCTCTCTCTCGCTCTCTCACTCACTCTCTCCAACTCATCTTCCTCTCTTGTTAACACAGCCGCTCTGTCTCAGGTGTGTGTGTTTGTGTGTGTGCGCGCGCATGTGTGTGTGTGTTTGCGTGTGCGTGTGTGTGTGTGTGTGTGTGTGTTTTATAACAAATTCAGATGAGCTAGATAAATCAAGGCTTTCTGATTTCACAGGAATTGACTGGTTGCTTGGAAACAACACAAATTTTTATTCCGGGAAAACCCAGTTTCAGTAACATGCTACATTCAGCACGTTAAATCCTATTTTTCTGTTTTGATCTTCGGCGTTTAGCTCAGACTTCTATCCTGACCACTGGGCAAAGAATAGCTTAATATTCATAGTAACGGCAACTATTGATGCTCCGTTGCACAGCGTTGTTGTTATATCTTCTTGGTACAGGTAACAACTGCAAATATCAGATCAATAGTGCAAATAAACAGTCCACCGCACACATTAAGGCTGAATTGCTTCCACTTTTGTTCCATCCCAGTGGAAGTTAAAAACCTAGCAAACAACGCACTCGCCAAGTGTAGCTTCTTTAAGTTTGCTCTGTAACTGTGGGCGTTTATGGTAATGGCTATTAAATTTCTCTCTCTCTTTCTCTCTCTCACACACACACACAATGAACCACATGTACCAACCGCCTATACACACACACACACACACACACACACACACACACACACACACACACACACACACTATGAGCCACATGTACAAACTGCCATACATTTACACACACACACACACACACACACACACACACACACACACACACACACACACACAAAAGGCACACCTTATCTATCAGGTACATAGCCATTTTCCTGACTACTAATCTGTGCAGTGACACGTTAATCATCATTAGTGAACAAGTGCCCCTGTTCCCCACTGTCATTTTTCAGTTGGGGCATTAATCAGCACAGGAGAGCCGACCACACAAACTCGTCTCCAAAAAAGGCCACAGGTTGAATCAAGAAAGAGCTTCTTATGAGTTCTGTCATTATCATTATGGTAATATAGTAAGTAGGGAGGGCAGCGGAGCTCTGATCTGTTGTGCTTTTGTTGCAATTAAACCTGTTTCACTGTTTCCAATAGTCTGGAAAGTTACTGATGAACAGGAGAGTACTGAGCAAGTTCAAAAAATAAGTTCAGCTACTGGCTCCTCAGTTACCAGTGTGTTATCTATACCAGTGTGTGTACGTATCACTAACTTTTGTACAAAAGCCCTGGTAGTCCATGGGCCAGAGCCCAAAATTTCCTATTTCGGTACACTCAAGGTGGCAAAACTTACTTATAATTTTTGAAAGGATCCATGTCTGTAGATGATATTTTGGTATGATAACCATTCCTGAGTGGCAGCTGTATCACAGTTATCAGCTCATGAAGTTAACCACCCCCTAAAGTAAATTGCATTTTAGACGCTGGTGCATATCCTGGTTTAGCCTCATGGTCAGGACATTTTTCAATGTTCTATAATATTGTCTTTGGTATCATTTTAAAGGGGACCTTCTTAGCTTTCATTCAAGCCCTGTTGTGGATATTTCTCACAAATATAGAGGTCACTTGAGCTCTTCAACCCGTCAATAACACACATCTTTCTGCAATGTTCGCCTAAACTATATACTTTCTTTTAGCCCTGTGGCATCTAGGAATATCAGGGACACAAAACAAAAAAACTGGAATACTCACAGGACTGTAAAGATTCAGGAAATGTATAATATACCCATACTATTTCATTGTGTGAGGTGATTGTGAACCTTAAATTAGAAGGACATTATTACTAAGAAACTAACTAGACCAAAGCCAGTTAGTCCATGGGTCAGACCAGATATCGATATCACCCAAGGTGACACAACTTCACTGGTGCCATTTTATTTGGTACACTAACAGAAGTAAAATAATACATGATAACCTTTCCAAATGAGCAGCTATTTCATTTTTCTTTCAGGAAACCTGTTTCTGTGCCTCTCACGATTGTGTATTTGCCCAGATTTTTACAAATATAGCATTTCAACACCCCTGGTACTGATTAGCCTAGCTTAAACTCTGGGACAGTTCTTAGTTGGCCAACAACCAAGGATAACCAGTACTGTGTACTTCCATTCATTGTGCTAAGCTAGGCTAACGTGCAGCCAGGTAGCTTTCTACTAAACACATATAGAGGAAACTGGTATCTATCTTCTTGTCTCACTCTGGAGAAGATTGTAAGCTAATTTCCCATAATGTTAGCATGTTCTTTTAATGTATATGTTAATATGATTAGTTAAAGTGGCTACGAGGAACTTTCATCTTGTGTTGATTTTAGCGGCCTCATGTGGACAAAATACAGCTGTTGCATAGCAACTAGGTAATGTATCTATTTGTGGCTATGTAAGATAAATAATGGTAATATGATGCTGGTGAAGCAAAGTAAACTTTGTTTTAGTAGTGTTCATGCACCTAAGTTACATGTATTTGTTTGTATGTGGCAGGTGAAAACTGACTGAATATGGCCACTGGTGAACAAGCAAGTTTTTACCCAATACCAAAGCGCCCACGGGTGGAGTGCATTATCCACTGTTCTGATGATACAGATAAGCTGGTTTCACTACAAAGTGTCGACTCATGGAGAACTCTGCTCAGGGCAGCTCAGATACGAAATCATGCACCAGTTTTGAAACTGGCAAAAGACATTCCTGAGGGACAGATTCCAGCAATCTACTACCACAGAAAGTGTCGCAGTATCTTCACTATGAAGCAAATTCTTGATGGCCTCCTTGCAAAAGAAAAGAAAAGTTGTGTCTCTGCTGAAGAGAAACAATCTAAGAGAGTAGCTCGACATGCTCCAAGTACATCTAGGACTTATGATGCAGAGCGCATATTTTGTCAGAAAAACAGCAAATATTCCAAGAGACAGAATACGAGAGAAGTACTGGTGCAGTGTCGAGAACTGCGAGCGGATGCAAAGATCAGGAGTGCAGCCACAAAGAAAAGGGACAGCAGAATCCTTGCCATTGTGAGTAGAGACCTTGTAGCAGCTGAAGGGCACTACCACAGGTCATGCTATAGACTTTACACCAAAGAAGAGGTTTCCAAAGGAGAGGTTGCCAGCAATGAAGATGATGATGCTGCAGCCCAGTATGAAGCTGCTGTGAATAAGGCATACAATGAGCTGTTCCTCTTCATCAGGATGGAGCTTTTTGGCAATCCTCAAGTGATGACAATGACTGATCTCTCTTCTAGACTGGTAGCTTCAATGAACTCCCAAGGCATTGCCCAAGTCAAGGAATCAACCAAGAAGCACATAAGGCGAAACCTGGAGAGTGAGTTTGCTGGAGCCTTGCAGATATCCCCTGATGAGAAAGGAAAATTCCTCCTCTATCCCGATAACTTGTCCATGAGGGAACTTGCCAAAGAAAATCAGTCTCTCAAAAGGGAGCTGCAGACCCTGAAAAGTGTCAGTGCACAAGATGTTATAGCCAAAGCAGCCATCAAATTGAGAGCAGACATTAAAAGTCAAGATGTTCCTCAAACCTGGCCGCCTGAAGTCAAACCAGAAGCAGAATGTCCTACCATTCCAGAGTCGCTCATTATCTTCCTGTACTCTCTACTCACAGGCTCAAATGATCCTGATCATGCATCCCAGAGAGTGCAGTGCCTTCTGCAGTCATTTGGCCATGACATAGTATATGCAGTGACATGTGGAAATACCAAGCCTTCCAAGCACATTGTTCTGCCATTCAGTGTCAAATCGTTGACAGGAAATATAGAGTTGATAAACATCCTCAACCGACTTGGTCACAGTGTGTCCTATTCACAGATGGAAGAGATCAACACTGCCCTGTGTCTCCAGAAACTCTCATCATCAGGGAGTGGCATTGCCCTTCCAGCTAACATCCATCCTGGCATATTCACAACTTTAGCCTGGGACAATATCGACCGTCTTGAAGAAACTGTCAGTGGTGAGGGAACATCTCACAGAGTCAATGGGATTGCTGTGCAAGCAAAGCCAGTCAACCCACTTCCTGTCCAACCCATGCCCACTGTTCCCAAAACAAAGAAGAGAAGCATTGATGGACCCCCACCAATGTTACCAACTTACAATGGTGGACAACGGGTAGGGCCACCACAAAGCAAAAAGTCAGATGCCGATACTGCAGCCAATACTAAGCTTGCCAGAGAGAAAAACCTTCTTTGGGTCCTAGCACGCATGTCACAACAAGAAGAACAGTCAGTCAGCAGCTGGACAGGCTTCAACATCCTGACTCGAGGAGAGATGACGGTCATCCCCGACAATATAGGCTATCTGCCTACCATCAATGCTCCAGCGACACAAATGTCTACTGTCAACGAGGTGCTTAACCAGTCACTGAGCATCATGCAGTGCTTAGGCCTGAGGAAGATTGTCTGTGTCTTTGACCAAGCCCTGTATGCGAAGGCTGTCGAGATCACATGGAAACACCATGACAAGTTCCATGATATCATCGTTAGGCTTGGGGTATTCCACACCATCTGCACACTGCTGGCAATAATAGGAAAGCGTTTCCAAGATGCTGGACTCAAAGACCTCTGCATTGAGTCTGGCATGATTGCAGAAGGCTCAATTGCTGGTGTTATGGATGGCCGCAAGTACAACAGGGCAGTGCGACTACACAAGCTCCTGTATGAGGCTCTCATGCGACTGACCTTGAATGGTTTCCTGACCTGGTTGGAAGAAACTCACAGGAATGACATGGTTCACCTGAATGAGACACTGAAGACCATTGACAGCCTTGGGAAAGAAGTCTCACAACATGCTTTGAAGGAGGTCCTCGAGAACAGCTCTTGTACACGCATCATGGATCTATTTGAAGTCTACCGTGAGTTCCTTAGAGGTGGAAACGGCAGCCTCTCGAACTTCTGGATGTCCTATTTGGACATGGTTGAAATCTTGTTGGGGCTCATCCGAGCATCCAGAGAGGGAGACTGGATGCTACACTTGGCTAGCATTCGAGCAATGATCCCATGGTGCTTTGCTTATGACAGGATGAATTATGCACGCTACCTCCCCTACTACTACGCCCAGATGTCTGAGCTGCCCATCACACACCCAGATGTGTACACAGAATTCATGGAAGGAGGCTTCTCAGTCCAACTGGGCTCCACCAATCCCTTTGGCCGAATCCCTGTTGACCAAGCTATAGAAGAAATGGTGAACAAAGACACCCAAACAGCTGGAGGGACAAAGGGATTCAGCTTGAAGCCAGGAGCTGTGACCAAATATTATCTCACAGCTGAGTATAGAAGCATGTACCTCAGACAGCTGAGAGACCTGACAGGTCAAGGCAGGTGCAAATGGTCTCATCCAGATCTACAGAGTCCAAGGATCAAGAGAGATGAAGCAGATGTCCAGTCTCTCATGGACCTTATGGAGAATAACTGGCTCAATCCTATGTCCCCTGATGAGATTGATTTGGTTAGCCTCTCCACTGGCAACATGGCTCCACCTGATGTGACCATAGATCTCTTGAGAGCTCTTGAGAAAGGAGAAGAGGCCTACCAAGCATTCCAGCAAACAAGGTTAGATGCAGACCCACCACCTGTGAAATTCCACGACAAGATGACCAAGCAAAGTCTGAAAACATTCTCCAATGTCAGCACAAAACAAGCTCATGGAAAGAAAGCACAGGATGTGGTTCTGAAGGCAGATAGAAACCTTTTCAGTCACATGATCCTGGTGGCTGAGAGCAGGAAGGTGAATCTGAAGGATGTCCTTGCCTACCCATTGGGCCCACTACCATGGGCACTGGCAAATGCTGATGGGTCCTTACGAAAAACAAACAAGGCTGCACTTGCCAGAGAGCTTGAAAAGAATGTATCTCCTGCAGAAGACATCCCAATCCCATCTACTTCCATCATTGATGGGATGAGCCTGGTCCAAAAAATGAATGGCAACAACAAAACCTTTGCACAGGTGGCAGAGTCAGCCTTGACCCAGGTCCTCCATGAGGGAGCACAGAGTGGGAGGATTGATGTTGTTTTTGATGTCTATCACCAGACTTCGATCAAAGATGCTGAACGACTGAACCGGGGTGGAGACATCACTCTCCAGTACAAGAATCTTGCAGGGGGACACCACGTCCAGCAGTGGAGAAAATTTTTGTGCAGTTCCTCCAACAAGACCAGTCTCATCAAGTTTCTGGTGGAAGAGTGGAAACTCCCACGATACAGAGCTATGCTGCATGGCAAGGTGTTGTACATGACCTGTGAGGAAACCTGCTACAAGTTGACAGAAGATGGGTGTGAGGAAGCAGCAGAACTGCACTCCACACATGAAGAAGCTGACACCCGTCTGCTCCTGCATGCATTGCATGCAGCAAATGCGGGCTCAAAGTCAGTTATCATCACAGCTGAGGACACTGATGTCATGGTGCTTTGTCTTGGCTTCCAGAAGGACATCACCTGTCCCATCTACCAGAAGTGTGGGACTCAGAACCGCACACGGTTTGTCGACATCACCAAACTGGCAAGTTCACTTGGAGACAGCATCTGTGACAGCCTAAGTGGCTTACATGCCTTCACAGGCTGCGACACTGTCAGTGCATTTGCTGGTCGAGGGAAGCTGAATGCCCTGAAGATAGTGAGAAAGCACACTTCCTGCCAAGAGACTTTTAGTCAACTGGGACAGACATGGAATGTGAGTGATGAGCTGTTCCAGAAAATTGAGCAGTTCACCTGTCGGATATATGTTGCTAATAGCAGCACTGCTGTGGTGAACAAACTGCGTTACCAGCTCTTCTGCACCAAAAGGGGAGAGGTTGAGTCCAGCCAGCTGCCACCATGTAGAGACTGTCTCTTTATGCATGTTCAACGAGCCAACTATCAGGCAGCAATATGGAAGTGCTGTCTGCAGGCTAACCCTGTGGTGCCAAGCCCTATTGAGTATGGATGGACAGACAATGAAGGCAAGCTGGCCATTTACTGGATGCGCTCCCCACCTGCACCAGATGTGGTCTTGGAAATGCTAACTGCAAGTGTGTGCATTCATGCAAAATGCCAAGCTGCATGTGCCTGTCAAATGGACTTCCATGCACAGACATGTGCAGGTTACAGACCTGCAGTAACCAAAAACAGCAGGATGGTCCAGAACTGGACTTTGAACTTGGGGAGTCAGATGATGAGAGAAATGAGCAGTTTGATGAATGACAGTGTGATGATTCTGATGGTATTACTGTGGTAGTAGTCTATTGATGCACAGGATGTTGATTCTGGACTTGGTTACCCAGAGCTTGATAACAATAATGTAACCATATTCACATATACCCATTACCCTACCCATTACCATTACATATACCCACTAATGATATGTGATTACATGTATCATTGACTAAGTATATGTAAATGTTGTTTAAAATATTAAAATAGTTCATTACCTCACTATGGTATTCCTTTTTATCATGTATTTTGATTGTGTATTTAAACAAATGTATAGAGACCAGTTTGTGACCTAACTGGCTTTGGTCTAGTTCTCATTTAAGGCTCACAATCACCTCACACAATGAAATAGTATGGGTATATTATACATTTCCTGAATCTTTACAGTCCTGTGAGTATTCCAGTTTTTGTGTTTTGTGTCCCTGATATTCCTAGATGCCACAGGGCTAAAAGAAAGTATATAGTTTAGGCGAACATTGCAGAAAGATGTGTGTTATTGACGGGTTGAAGAACTCAAGTGACCTCTATATTTGTGAGAAATATCCACAACAGGGCTTGAATGAAAGCTAAGAAGGTCCCCTTTAAAATGATACCAAAGACAATATTATAGAACATTGAAAAATGTCCTGACCATGAGGCTAAACCAGGATATGCACCAGCATCTAAAATGCAATTTACTTTAGGGGGTGGTTAACTTCATGAGCTGATAACTGTGATACAGCTGCCCAATTGTATCCTGCCAATTACCCCACTCCTCACAGCTGTCACGGTTGCTGCTCCACCCCTTCTGCTGAACTGGGGAGGGCTGCAGACTACCACATGCCTCCTCCGATACATGTGGAGTCACCAGCCGCTTCTTTTTACCTGACAATGAGAAGTTTCGCCAGGGGGATGTAGCACGTGGGAGGATCACGCTATTCCCCCCAGTTCCCCCTTGAACAGGTGCCCCGACCGACCAGAGGAGGTGCTAGTTCAGCGACCAGGACACATGCTCACATCCGGCTTGCCACCTGCAGACACGGCCGATAGTGTCTGTAGGGACGCCCGACCAAGCAGGAGGTAACACGTGGATTCGAACCGGTGATCTCTCTGTTGGTAGGCAACGGAATAGACCACCTTGCCACCCAGACGCCCCTTTTAATGGAGTTTTCACCATAATTCAATTCAGTGTACCCACAACTGAAAAGTGCACTTTAGTGTTTCTCATTTGATAACTACCAGTTCCTGTTTGTGAGCAACCTCCGGTGACAGAAAACACAGGACATGATTCAAGATTTGTTTCTAATTGATGTTATCACTCAAAGGGAGCCCCATTTCTACTGTGCAACAGGTGTTTTTAAGAAGTCTTGTTTATTGAATGGCATTAGACTCTTCGATGTCTGCCTCCCACTTAGCAATAACTTGCCACCAATATGATTGTTGTGAATTACTTAAATAACATTGTGATCTCTCTAATATCCATTCATAGAGTGATTGAGATATGGGAGGGAAGATGATTTTCCTCCTTCAGAGAAAGGACTTGAGATAGAATGTATATTAGAGACATTGTGTTTACGCTTGCATACGCGTGCCAGAAAACACAAACACTTCACGCACAAAATACATGCATACATTCACAAATTCACCCAAACATTCTACAATGGGTTACCATGCATGAAGCCATGTGACCAGCCATCCATACCCTAATTAAGCTGTGGTGACCATGCTTTAATACAGGGCCTGACATGGTTGCTAGCAGGTGCTGACCTGACAGTGCTGAAGAGGCAGGTCTCCAATCATCTCCTAGATTGCCACCTTGTCGTGGTGGAGAAGCTTTCGTGTACTAATGGTCGCAAGAGCTATGTCGTCCAGAGCTTGGCCCTGGTAGGATCACCCAAGGGGGATTGGTCAAGGGGGATGTTCCAGATGAAGTGCAATCCAACAAAAGCCTCAATGGCAGAACTGGCAGAAGATGTCTCCAGGTCACAACGGCAGTGAAGGTGAGTGAAGGCTGCAACAGAGGGCGGTCCCCAATCATCTTGGTTCTCTGTGCCATTGGCCACCCCCTGCCAAAGGACCATGTGGTGGCTGAAGGTGCATCAGCCACTCCACGTAAAATGCTGTCACACACAGGCATCCTCCCGCAAGGATCTACACCCACCTGAAGACCCACAAGGACCTAGAAGGAGGACAGTCATACTCGAGTGACCACCGAAGATTGTCTTCGATATATTGACTGTTCAGCCGAGCTTGATGACTGATCGGCCTAAAATGTTTTGTTAGTCAAACTATGGTGACCCCAACCTTCCTTCCAATCAAACTATGATCTGACTAATAGAAGAGCAGTAAAGCAGTACTGCTCCAAAGACCCACCCCATCCCACCCCTCATACATTCACTCAAAAAAGAAGGAAACTGTAGTAGTGCAAAGGCAAATCCAAATCCAATGACCCAACCAAAACAAAAAATAAAATTAAAAAAAATCTGAAACTAAAATTTGGAAGCACAAAAGAAAAAGAAAGAAAAGGCCACCATATAGTGATTGAAACCGGAGCCATGAAACCGGAGTCAAATTCTATGTGCAAACCTACATATATGGGAAATAAACATGATTCTGATCCTCAAAGTTTTGGTTTGCAATACTGATTTTATATGCATTTTGACAAACTTATACAATAAACTAACATTTTGGTTTACAATCTAATTTTTTCTTTTTTCCTAATAAATTCACAAAAACAAAGAAAAAAAAACCCTCCAGATCTCAGTTGATGCCTTTAACAACCTGCACTTGATCTTTATTGTAATGTCAAAAGTTGCAAAATTCATGTGAGGCTTGTTCCTCTTGTTTGACTTTTTATTTATTATGGGAGAGAGAAAGAGAGACAGACAGACAGAGAGAGCGAGAGAGAGAGAGATGAACCTGAGAGTTAGTGACAGTCACATCAAAACGCTGACAGGCTGACAAGGTCTTCGACTGTAACATACTGACAGTAATGACAGCACGTGACAGCGAGAGAGAGAGAAAGGGAGAAAGTGACCTTGAAGCAGACAAAGGTGACAGCCCCACATTGAATGATATTGATAATAGAGACAGAGGTGGTGTCAATGCCACAAAAAGAGAGGGGGAGACAGGTAATCAAAATGAAATTACTGATGATGACAATGCCGAGAGAGAGAGAGAGAGAGAGAGAGAGAGAGCGAGAGCGAGAGAGAGAGAGAGAGAGAGAGAGAGAGAGAGAGAGAGAGAGAGAGAGAGAGAGAGCGAGAGAGACTTTCAACAATACTTTAATAAAAATCACAAGAAAATTACAACACAAAGACCAACATGGTCAGTAACACAAGATTCACAGAATCTAAATCATCTCAGGACCCCCCCCCCAAGATCAGCTCATCATCAGCAATACAGCAAAGTACATTTTTACAACACCACACATTGCGAAAACGTTCCAGCTCGTCCATCATTTTGAAGTAGCAAAAATCTACTTTTAAACGAGCTCTTAACATTTTTACAAACACAAAAACAGCATCATTATACCCAGCGTCCTCCACTCTGTTCCTTCTGCTCAGGTCCATGACCATCTTTGCACTCCCCAGAATGAAATTAAGAAGCTGGCATTTGGCCTTGTTTTTTCCGGGAGTACCTGTAGCCCAGAATGAACATGGGTTTTGAAAAGACTTCCCCAAACAACCCAAAAACATTTTCCAGTGAGAGAGAGAGAGAGATGGTGACACTGACCGAGATAGACAGATAATAACAGAGATTAATGATAAAAAGGGAGGTAGAAGGCTAGCAATATTGCTGACGTTGAAAGGGAGGGTGACATGGGCATCCTTTATAGACACAGAGAGCTATGCCATTGGTGTGATGACCATGTGATATGAGCTCTGTTTCCACACTGGCACCCTAACGCTATGGTGGCTTTGGATACAAATCTGTGGGACACGTCTTATAAACTATTTACCAGAAAAAGAAAAAACAAATATGGGCCAGTGTATTGACTACAATAGATTTTTTTTAACCTAACCACAGGGTTTTAATGGGATTCATTGCATCTTAGTGTATTGGAGCACAAAAATATTCATTACTGTACACAACTACTACTACTACTACTACTACTACTACTACTACTACTACTACTTTGGGCTGCTCCCGTTACGGGTCGCCACAGCGGATCATCCGTTTCCATTTCTTCCTGTCCTCTGCATCTTCCTCTGTCACACCAGCCACCTGCATGTCCTCCCTCACCATATCCATAAACCTCCTCTTTGGCCTTCCTCTTTTCCTCTTCCCTGTCAGCTCCATATTCAGCATCCTTCTCCCAGTATACCCAGCATCTCTCCTCCACACATGTCCAAGCCATCTCAATCTTGCCTCTCTTGCTTTGTCTCCAAACCGTCCAACCTGAGCGGTCCCTCTAATATAATCATTCCTAATCCTGTCCTTCTTCATCACTCCCAATGAAAATCTTAGCATCTTCAACTCTGCCACCTCCAGCCCTGCGTCCTGTCTTTTCATCAGTGCCGCTGTCTCCAAATCATATAACATAGCTGGTCTCATAACCATCTTGTGAACCTTCCCTTTCCCTTATTTGTGTACATAGCTAATTCATGGAATTTAACAACTTCCCAAGTTTTTATTTTCATAACAATAGTAAATTCAGACTTGTGTGCAACAGGTTGCACACATGTCTGTAGAGAGTGTGTGTCAGAAACAGAGGGAATTACAAAGATCTCCTGTTGTCAAGTTCAGATCTTGATCTTAATGGGTCTTTATGTGGATTTGGTGACTTGTATGTTTGCAGTAAAAATAGCTACTGAGGACTGTATATATACAGAGACAGTGAGCAACAGAGAGGATGACGTTAATGGCAGACAGGGAGTGAATGACCGGCACATGATCTGCCCAGGCCTTGAGGAGCTAGTGGAAGCCATGAAACATGGCATTGTCTTGGTAGTCAGTATACAATGGACCGTTCACAGGGGTGGGATAGAGACTGAGACAGTGACAGCAGAGGTGAATTGCCTGGACCTCAAGATGTGTGGTTAGGCTTTGATAACAATAGGACTTTGTTTTGATAGCTGGTGGAAGTCACACATAGAAACAGAGACAGAACCAAGATCACGACCCTGCTTACACGGCCTGAACTGACCCTTTTAACCTCCTGTCACCCAGTGGACCTAGACCAGTGAGATCTGCTTCTGAGGTGGTGGATGTACACTACCGTTCAAAAGTTTGGGATCACCCAAACAATTTCGTGTTTTCCATGAAAAGTCACACTTATTCACCACCATATGTTGTGAAATGAATAGAAAATAGAGTCAAGACATTGACAAGGTTAGAAATAATGATTTTTATTTGAAATAAGATTTTTTTTACATCAAACTTTGCTTTCGTTAAAGAATCCTCCATTTGCAGCAATTACAGCATTGCAGACCTTTGGCATTCTAGCTGTTAATTTGTTGAGGTAATCTGGAGAAATTGCACCCCACGCTTCCAGAAGCAGCTCCCACAAGTTGGATTGGTTGGATGGGCACTTCTTTGAGCAGATTGAGTTTCTGGAGAGGACAGCACAAACAGGCTCTAACAGGTACTATTTAATGAAGATGCCAGTTGGGGACCTGTGAGGCGTCTGTTTCTCAAACTAGAGACTCTAATGTACTTATCTTCTTGCTCAGTTGTGCAACGCGGCCTCCCACTTCTTTTTCTACTCTGGTTAGAGCCTGTTTGTGCTGTCCTCTGAAGGGAGTAGTACACACCGGTGTAGGAAATCTTCAATTTCTTAGCAATTTCTCGCATGGAATAGCCTTCATTTCTAAGAACAAGAATAGACTGTCGAGTTTCAGATGAAAGTTCTCTTTTTCTGGCCATTTTGAGCGTTTAATTGACCCCACAAATGTGATGCTCCAGAAACTCAATCTGCTCAAAGAAGTGACCATCCAACCAATCCAACTTGTGGGAGCTGCTTCTGGAAGCGTGGGGTGCAATTTCTCCAGATTACCTCAACAAATTAACAGCTAGAATGCCAAAGGTCTGCAATGCTGTAATTGCTGCAAATGGAGGATTCTTTGACGAAAGCAAAGTTTGATGTAAAAAAAATCTTATTTCAAATACAAATCATTATTTCTAACCTTGTCAATGTCTTGACTCTATTTTCTATTCATTTCACAACATATGGTGGTGAATAAGTGTGACTTTTCATGGAAAACACAAAATTGTTTGGGTGATCCCAAACTTTTGAACGGTAGTGTATGTCTGGTCAAAGCCCATTTACATATTTCTTTTAGCAACTTACATGGTTGGCACAGCGGAGCAAAACCTAAATTATTAGATGGCCAACATTGCAAGAGCAAACTGATGGACATGCGAGGATCTGATGTACAAAACCTCATCAATAGATGTGACCATCATAACTCCTGTGGCCCTGAAATGATTTATTTATCTCACCATAACAATCTGAAATGTTTTTCCCCTCTATTCTCACTGTATTTACAGTTATTTGATAAAATATTAGCGAAATAGCTTTACTTCTCTTTTGGCCTCATTCATTGTGGTACAACTTGTTGCATTTATCAGAATTATAGGTTTACTTGCAAAACAATGTCTTAGTCAGCAGTCCCGTCAAGGTAGCCTACATGTCATTCTGAACCACAACACACAGCTTCAACATTGCTTTACAACCACCTTGCACTCACTTTGACTGGTAAAATGTGGATAACATGCGAATGCCTGGTGTTGTTTAGTATATAGTATGCCTTAGCTGCAACATGTGTCAAAATACAGTTGTGTTATTTGAGTGAGAAGTTCATTTCACCATTAGTATCGACATGAGACGAGTTAGGTGAGGGACATGATTTTGAGTTGGGGGAGTTTTGAATCAAGGCATTTGGAAGGAAATAATGAATGAAATTGTACATATGCAGAGTGAGGTGGCACGGTGGCACAGTGGTTAGCACGGTCACCTCACAGCAAGAAGGCCTTGGGTTCGAGCCCCGGGGTAGGCCAACCTTCGGGGTCATCCTGGGTCATCCCCTGTGTGGAGTTTGCATGTTCTCCCCGTGTCTTCATGGGTTTCCTCCGGGTGCTCCGGTTTCCTCCCACAGTCCAAAGACATGTGGGTCAGGTGAATCGGCCTTACTAAATTGTCCCTAGGTGTGAATGTGTGTGTGTCAGCCCTGTGATGGCCTGGTGGCCTGTCCAGGTTGTCTCCCTGCCTGCCTCCCAATTACTGCTGGGATAGGCTCCAGCACCCCCACGACTCTGAGAGCAGGATAAGCCGTTTGGATAATGGATGGATGGATATGCAGAGTGAGTGATAAAGCTACTTACTGACTGTCATGTGTTCACCGCCACGTTTTACTGTTGAGGTATTGTTGTCATGACACATGTGCCAGTGTGTGTTATGAGAGACAGTCTGTAATTCTAATTCAAGAGTTGAGTCCTGTAGTTGAAAAAAGCCTGATTGGGAAAAAAGAAAGAAAATGAGACAGCCGTGCAAGAATTGATTTTTCTTTGTCTTGAGTGAAATTATACCGCTGCAGATGAACTGGCTGTTTTGTTTCTCCTCCATATCTGAGGAAAACATTCATCATCCTTTCTTTGTTATCCGCAGTGACCTGCAGCTTCCGGGGCTCTGTGCCCCAGGGCCTGGTTCTGGAGGTGGGAGAGACTGTTCAGATCCTGGAGAAATGTGAAGGTAAGACTCATGTTGGACACATGCTGCTACTCCACAGTTCTATCAGCTGATAGTCACACACACACACACACACACACACACACACACACACACACACACACGCACACACCATTACTCTTGCATACTGCCTTTTTTGTGTAACCTCGTGTCTGTCTTTTGTTTATCGTGATACACTTGACAAACAAAATGAAGTGCTTTGGAGACTGTTGTTTTATCAGAAACTATACATCACAACAGCTCCACTGCAATGTCGATCGAGGGAGCAGAGGCAGAGAACTGGTATGCCAATATGTTATTGTGTCAATGAGAACAATACATCAACCTGCTAGTCGAAATGTTTGAACTGTAACAGAAATAATCGATCATCACAGGTGTTTATGCATAATGGCCTAGCATACCAGTCAAGTATCGGCTCTTCATCCATCATATATCCTCTGTTTGGACTGCTATGACCACGGTAGCCTCTTTTCTGTCCTGTTGTGAAATCAACCGCAAATAAAGAATATTGTGTCAAAATGATTGTACCGCACCCTCAGTCAGTAGTCCCCATCCCATCTGACCATTCAAAGCAGAATGTACTTTTGGAAAAAATAATACATGAAAAAAGCAACATGCAACAATATAGGAGGAATAAAGGAGTGATATTTCACTCCTATAATACATACCCAAATTTTCTCTATTATTGACAGTCATTCCCAATTTTCTATCTTAAAATTAACCAATTGGGCTACGTATTTGTGTTGGTTTATTTTCTTTGTCATGGCTACTCGGTCACATTTTCGCCCTCAGAATGTCTTCCTGTCTGTGTTTATCGATCGTTAAAGCTTCGTCAACCTTGATCTGATCTGCTGGTCTGACCAACCGTGGTCCATTTTCGTTGATGTTTGAAAGAGAGCGCCGGATAAAAGTCCCTGTGACGAGGCGCTGTTCTCAATTTGACAGTTCTCATTGGACGGTAAAGATGCTTCTCTCCACTAACACTGTAAAGAAAAGGGCTTTTTCTTTACTCAGTGCTGGATCCATGGCCCTCTCAAATATTGACTGCAAATGGCTTGTAATAGCCTTGTGCAGGCCTGGACGTGATCCCGAGATATTAGTCAAGGCTACTCCCATTGTTATTCTAGTTTGACTTGCAGAAATTAGCAGCTAGAGCCAGGCTCTATGTGAGACCAGGATATGTTGTCTTTAGTAGATAATGAGTGTGAATGTGCTCCATTAGCCATGGCCCGGTAGGCTGTAACCAATGATCCTGAGCCAGGGTAAGATTGGGCCTTCCCCCCCGAGGAGGGATGTCCATGACCTAGCCCATGGAGGGAGGAGAGAGGGTGTGAGCTTGGTTTATACCTACCTGCAGAGAGGGCGGAGAAGACACAGAGAGAGAGAGAGAGAGAGAGAGAGAGAGAGAGAGAAAGCGAGCGAGCGAGCGAGCGAGCGAGAGAGAGAGAGAGAGAGAGAGAAAGAGAGAGAAAGACCAGTTAATGGAATTGGAAAGGAACAGGTTTATGATGGGCCAATGATTTATCTCCTCTCACTTTTTCCTATTTTTCTACTGGCTTCTCCTTTCTAATCATTTATTTTCTACTCTTTTCCCATCTCCTTTTCTCTTCTCCATGTCTTTTTTTCTTTCCCCTCCTCTCAGTCCGTCTTTTGTCCATCCTCTCTCTTTCTTTATTTTTGCTCATCTTATTTAATGTGGTCATGGCTTCTTCTCTCGTTCCCTCCTTCTCTTCCGTCTCATGTCTTGCCACCTCTCCTCTCCTCTCCTCTCCTCTCCTCTCCTCTCCTCTCCTCTCCTCTCCTCTCCTCTCCTTTTAGCTCTTCTGTCACCATCCATGCTCCTCTTTCACTTTTACTCACACCTTTTCTTTTCTCTCCTTCTGTCTCCTGTTCTCCCTATTGAGGCTTATATTCAAGGCTGAGTTAATTTCATGGCATCAATCCAACATTTAATTCCCCTCGGTCATAAAATACACCCCTCAGTATACTAGAGACAGATATAGGCTATTATACTAGCCTGTGTGGCAACGGCTGGTTTAATAGCCTTCCCTTTAACATTCAGTCATACCCAGAGCTGGAATCTGGTTTTTGTCGCTTGCACACAGTGGCAATTTAGATACTGATTTCAACTGCTTTCATTATCTGAACAGCCAATTAGATTTTGAAAAGAAAGTAGTTTCCTGAGAATCGCGGGTTAAATTGCGAGGGGCGGCATGGTGGCCCAGTGGTTAGCACTGTTGCCTCACAGCAAGAAAGTCCTGGGTTCGAACCCCAGACCGTTCCAGGTCCTTTCTGTGTGGAGTTTTCTTGTTCTCCCCATGTCTGAGTGGGTTTCTTCTGGTTGCTCGGGTTTCCCCCCACCATCAGAAAGACATGCATGTTAGGGTTGATACTCCTGTCTGTACCCCTGAGCAAGGCAATGGAAAGAAGAACTGGAGCTGGTCCCCGGGTGCTGCAGCTGCCCACTGCACCTATACAATAGGATGGGTTAAATGCAGAGAACAAAGTCATTGTAACCTGTACAATGACAAAATAAAGCGTCATTCTTCTTCTTCTACTTCTTCCCCATCCTGGGGATAATGTATTTGCCTTCACTTTTGTGTTTCAGAGTCTTCTTCAGAGTTTTTTCTGGGGTATGAGTTTAGGTTTGGCAGAAATGCAGCAACTCAGTATGACTTGGGGATTATTTTGATGTCTTCTGTGCCCACATCTATTGAACAGTATAGACATACAACTGTGTGAATTATCCTGTCCTTTTTAGTTCACTTTTTTCACGTTTGCTGGAAGTTCAGATCAGTTCTTAATTTGCTTCTGAGCAGGCAAACAATCAAAACACTAAAAGAATAAGAGCATGGCAAATATTTTCTATATTTTCATATTTAGTCTTGTAGCTGAAGAGCAATGAAGAAAAGATAAATTAGCCAACAGACCATTTGTGAGTGCTAGTGCATTTTATGTCTTACTCGAAGTGAAGATAAATATATTTAGCTATTTATTATGATCACTGTGCCTTAGCCAAGACAGCAGTGATAATCAAATTTAACCTACTACAGCGCTCCTCTCTGGCCTTGGCAGCAGAGATAACGTTGCTTCTTCCCATGATAATTAATTTATACTCTTCATATTTCAGGAGTATTATTTCTTGCTCCTGTACTAAGAAATAAGACACCAACGACTGCTCCATGTTTCATGCAACTGGCTATCCGCTGTGAACCTTGCGCTGCTGTGTGTACATGCACATAGAAGTGTGAATATATACACTGGTCGACCCAGTTAGAGTATCCAACCAGGTCCCAGCTCATCACAGTCATTAACCACCTTAGTGATAGAGAGTTAATCGAGTTATTCATGACTGCGTTGTTAGGTTTTGCTAAGCTGAAACATAGTTAGGCCCCCTGACTCTGTAGAATATACTTTGTGAGACAAGCCTCTGGGATGGATGCCATTAACCCCCCCCCCCCCCCAGTTTGTTTACTTCCTTTAATGAAGTGTGGTCTAAAACTGCTTTTATTTTCGGGAACAGGATAAAAAATTTAAAAAAACAGTAACAAAGTGGCATAAACTTTCTTGCTGGCGAAGCTAAACTGTCAGTATATACCACTAGAAAGAACAAGATGGAAGGGAAACTGTGTGAAGAAATAGTCCCCGTGTTCACCTCTCTCATAAAAGTCAGAGTTTTAATTGATTTCACATTTCATAAATTAATGAATGGTGTGGTTGTGTTTGTAAATCAGTGGTGTTATGATGATATTTGTTCAGTGATGAATGATGAATTAAGTTTTAATGAAGTTTTCAGATAATGTGATTTCTGTCTGCCTCTATGAGTCTGTTTCAAAGCTGCTGTGAATTTGATATTGTATGAAAGTTGTTTTTTTTTAAGTCAAAATGTCTCTCTCTCTCTGTTTTTCTCTATCTGCATCTCTCTCTCTCTTTCTTTCCCTCTATACCTCCCCCCATCCCTCCACCTCCAACAGGAAGAGGATGGGATTTGTGTGTGTGTGTGTGTGTGTGTGTGTGTGTGTGTGTGTGTGTGTGTGTGTGTGTGTGTGTGTGTGTGTGTGTGTGTGTGTGTGTGTGTGTGCATAAGAGACTTTTTCTTAGCAGAGCAGCGAGAAATAGTACTGTCAAAATATGAAGACTATAAATTGATTATCATGGCGAAAAGCAACAGCATCGCTGCTGACACACATGCACACATGCACACACACACACACACACACACACACACGTCTTTTTATGTGACCCTGTGTGTCTGCCTTTATAGTTTCTCTGCAGCTCATCTGATTCTGTCTGTGAGTGCATGATAATAAGTCTGCTTTTCAGGTTCTTTATATATCTGCATGTGGGTGACCATGTGAATGAACAGTGTGTCGTCATTGCTGGAGGTGTGGCACAAGGTGCTGCAGAGACACATTAAAGCACTGCCAGGGTTCTGAAACCCCAGAACCCTCTGCTCATGATTATCACTTTTCACCAGACCTGCAGACAATTTGAAATGCTCTTTTCCATTCTCCTTTCCTTCAACTACATCCCCCGCTTTGGGAGTAAAGTAGATTTACCTAATCAATAACAGATTATAACTATTGTCCAGGCCCCAAGAAAGATGAATCAGTTCATCTGGACACAACGTTTATCAGGAGAAATGTTTCATCAATCTCAATAAACGCTGTGTCCAGATGAACTGATTTGATTTTCTTGGACTTCCTTACCTGGACTATTGAGCATGCATCGAGACGTATTGTCCAGATTCACCTGGTGAGCTCATCTCACAGTCTTGGTGTATACTATACACATGCTATACACGTGTTGCACACCCAATACATGTTTAACTAACTAATAATAAAAAGATATGGAAATGTATTTTAAAGTAGATGCTGGCTAGCTTTGGTGGCTCTCTCCTACAGTGCCGGTGTCTAAGTACCTTGGACTTTATTAAAGCACTCAAAGTACCCAGTACCCAGAAATGGTGTGGCGATACAAAATTTAACTTAACTTCTTTAAGTCAAGTCAATTTTAGTTGTATAGCCCAACGTCACAAATTACAAATTTGCCTCAAGGGGCTTTACAGCAACACCACATCCTGTCCTTCGACCCTTGCATTGGATAAGGAACAACTAAAAACCCTTTAACAGGGAGAAAAAATAGGAAGAAACCTCGGGGGGGGGGGGGGGGGCAACAGAGGAGGGATCTCTCTCCCAAGATGGACAATGTGCAATGGATGTTGTGTTTACACAATTAACACAATACAACACTGAAAGAGGTTAACAGAATTATAATGGAATTATAAAATATATGACGAATATGATGAGGAGGATGCCAAGCAGTGTCCAGACGCCAGTGGAACAGCCCAGGACCCGAGCCACGCGTGACCAGCCACACACTAAAAGAAATGTACCTATCCATAGTGAAAAAACTTACAACACAGACAGATAACCTAAGGATGTCAGACTTTGTTTTGTGGCAAAATTAAGTCATTATCACCATGGGGGTGATAATGTTCAAAAATGTGAAAAAGAAGTTACCGGCACCTCAGTAACCAACATGTTATGTAAGATGTGACAGTCAGGCAGTCCAGCTGTTCTCTTCATTAGATAAGAACTTGAATGCAACTCTTACCTATTGCATCCATGTACACATAATTGAAGAGCACTCTGTTCTTGTTTTATATATATACACACACACATATACACACACACACACACACACACACACACACATATATATGTATATATATATATATATATATATATATATATAAAACTTTGTTAAAAGAAACACTCAACGGTAGGGAAAGTGCTCAACAAATAAACAAATAAGGAGCAAAATAATCATAAGATAAGATAAGACGATTGCTTATGGCATGAAACAGACTTGTACTGTCACATAAAGAATTTACTTGACTCACTGGATTTATATATATATATATATATACACTACCGTTCAAAAGTTTGGGATCACCCAAACAATTTTGTGTTTTCCATGAAAAGTTACACTTATTCACCACCATATGTTGTGAAATGAATAGAAAATAGAGTCAAGACATTGACAAGGTTAGAAATAATGATTTGTATTTGAAATAAGATTTTCTTTACATCAAACTTTGCTTTCGTCAAAGAATCCTCCATTTGCAGCAATTACAGCATTGCAGACCTTTGGCATTCTAGCTGTTAATTTGTTGAGGTAATCTGGAGAAATTGCACCCCACGCTTCCAGAAGCAGCTCCCACAAGTTGGATTGGTTGGATGGGCACTTCTTGCGTACCATACGGTCAAGCTGCTCCCACAACAGCTCAATGGGGTTCAGATCTGGTGACTGCGCTGGCCACTCCATTACCGATAGAATACCAGCTGCCTGCTTCTGCTCTAAATAGTTCTTGCACAATTTGGAGGTGTGTTTAGGGTCATTGTCCTGTTGTAGGATGAAATTGGCTCCAATCAAGCGCTGTCCACTGGGTATGGCATGGCGTTGCAAAATGGAGTGATAGCCTTCCTTATTCAGAATCCCTTTTACCCTGTACAAATCTCCCACCTTACCAGCACCAAAGCAACCCCAGACCATCACATTACCTCCACCATGCTTAACAGATGGCGTCAGGCATTCTTCCAGCATCTTTTCATTTGTTCTGCGTCTCACAAACGTTCTTCTTTGTGATCCAAACACCTCAAACTTGGATTCATCCGTCCACAACACTTTTTTCCAGTCTTCCTCTGTCCAATGTCTGTGTTCTTTTGCCCATCTTAATCTTTTTCTTTTATTGGTCAGTCTCAGATATGGCTTTTTCTTTGCCACTCTGCCCTGAAGCCCAGAATCCCGCAGCCGCCTCTTCACTGTAGATGTTGACACTGGTGTTTTGCGGGTACTATTTAATGAAGATGCCAGTTGGGGACCTGTGAGGCGTCTGTTTCTCAAACTAGAGACTCTAATGTACTTATCTTCTTGCTCAGTTGTGCAACGCGGCCTCCCACTTCTTTTTCTACTCTGGTTAGAGACTGTTTGTGCTGTCCTCTGAAGGGAGTAGTACACACCGGTGTAGGAAATCTTCAATTTCTTAGCAATTTCTCACATGGAATAGCCTTCATTTCTAAGAACAAGAATAGACTGTCGAGTTTCAGATGAAAGTTCTCTTTTTCTGGCCATTTTGAGCGTTTAATTGACCCCACAAATGTGATGCTCCAGAAACTCAATCTGCTCAAAGGAAGGTCAGTTTTGTAGCTTCTGTAACGAGCTAAACTGTTTTCAGATGTGTGAACATGATTGCACAAGGGTTTTCTAATCATCAATTAGCCTTCTGAGCCAATGAGCAAACACATTGTACCATTAGAACACTGGAGTGATAGTTGCTTGAAATGGGCCTCTATACACCTATGTAGATATTGCACCAAAAACCAGACATTTGCAGCTAGAATAGTCATTTACCACATTAGCAATGTATAGAGTGTATTTCTTTAAAGTTAAGACTAGTTTAAAGTTATCTTCATTGAACAGTACAGTGCTTTTCCTTCAAAAATATGGACATTTCAATGTGATCCCAAACTTTTGAACGGTAGTGTATATATATATATATATATATCAACACAGATACAGGAAAAAAGATTTTAATGCATAGCAGTACAGGCCTGTTTCATGTGTCTCGCACTCATCAGCTTCTAATGTGGTTTGATATAGATTCAAAAAAAGGACTGGTTGTTAAAATCCCTAGTGTTTGCACTGCAACAGATTCAGTGGAGATCAAACTGGAGATGTCTGCCAAGGTGACATTGCCACCACCAGGACACATCATCAGTTGTGTACCTCAGCATCACAGGGTGTTTCGGCCGTTTATCACAAGACACCCTCCGCTGAGGCAGGCCCACCACAGGTTGATCGGTCCTGGGTGTGTGACCTGTGGTTAGCTGTTCACCCTGGCAGCCCAGACGGCGTCTCTCCTTTTGAGCCAGATCCAGTGGCTAGTCCTCTCAGCAGTGTTGGCTAGCTCTTTGATCACTCTCCTGTGGGCCTGCCCCCTGACTCCTAGTTCCCTCAGGAGTTTTGCTGTGGAGCTGGCAACAAAGCCCCTACAACCCACCTCCACAGGGCGCACCTTCACCTTCCAGCCTCTGTCCTCTGCTTCGGCTGCTAGGTTGGCGTACCGCAGCTTCTTACGCTCGTACGCTTCATCGACTGCATCCTCCCAGGGGACTGTGAGCTCAATGATGTAAGCGAGCTGGTTAGCGTTGGACCAGAGGACGAGGTCTGGTCGCAAGGTGGTTGTTGCGATCTCTGTCGGGAAGATGAGCTTCTGGCCTAAGTCCACTCGCATTTCCCAATCCCTGGCTGAGTTTAGTGAGCCTAAGTTGGGAAGTGAAGGGTTGGCCTTCAGTTTATCCCCCTCTCGAATGAAAGCTGGGAAACGCCGGGGCCCTTCCTGGTTGTTGAAGGGTTGGGCATTGATGGAAACCCTCTTGCAATCGAGTTCAGCTGCCAAGCACCTGAGCACCTGATTGTGTCGCCAGGTGTATCTGCCTTGGGTAAGGCTGGTCTTGCAGCCAACCAAGATATGCTTGAGGGTTGCAGGGGCTGTACACAGGGAGCAAGATGGATTCTCTCCAAACCAGAGATTTAGATTTATGGGAGAGGGCAGGACATCATATGTGGCCTTGATGATGAAACTCAGCCTGTTTGATTCCATGCTCCAGAGCTCACTCCATGTGAGTTTCCTCTTTTCAACACCCTCCCACCTCATCCAGCGACCCTGTTTGGCTTGTGCTACGGCTTTAGCACATCTGGCTGCTTCTTCCTGTCGGCGGACCTCCTCAACCACCATAGTTCGCCGTTCGGTAGTAGTCGCCTTTTGCCAGGTAGGTGTTTTTATTCCCAGGCCAAGGCCGCCTCTGCCTTGTTGAACATGGCCTACTACGTCTCGGTGGCGGAGGGCAGATTTCGCCTCCAGTACAGCTGCAGCCGGGGTCCATTTCTTCCCTGTTGCTAGGGTTGGAGCAACTCCTCTCACTATTGGGTCTCGGGATTCTGTGAGGGACATGTCCAGCCTCACTTTGGCACATTTGAATTCCTCAACCAGGCTGGAAATTGGCAGTGCGAGGGCTCCATTGCCGTAGAGTCCAACACTGCTGAGGCACCTTGGCAGTCCAAGCCACTTCCTCACCTGCGAGTTCACTAGCCTCTCCAAGCGATTGGCATGAGATAGTGAGACTTCGTACATGGTTATTGGCCACATGAGTCGGGGTAGCAGCCCAAATTGAAAGCACCAAAGCTTCAACTTCTCGGGCAGTGCAGTGTTGTTGATTTGCCTGAGGCCACTGATTGTATCCTGGCGAAGTCGCTCCAGTTGCTGGGTGTCTTTGAGGTCTGCATTGTACCATCGTCCGAGGCTCTTGATGGGCTTCTCCCGGACCGTGGGGATTGGTTGATCACTAGTGCAGAACCGTTCATCTACTAGTTGGCCTTTGACAATGGAGATGCTGCGAGATTTGCTTGGTTTAAACTCCATTCGTGCCCACTTGATGTTCTCCTGGAGTTTCTGCAGCAGGCGCCTGGTGCATGGTTTTGTTGTTGCTATGGTGGTCAAGTCATCCATCTACGCCCGGATTGGTGGAAGACGCAGGCCATTCCTGGACCTTTCGCCTCCCACCACCCATCGCGATGCACGGATGACGAGCTCCATTGCCATGATGAATGCCAGGGGGGAAATAGTGCAGCCCGCCATAATGCCTATTTCCAGATGTTGCCAAGTGGTGGTGGTGTTCTGTGTTGTGACACAGAACTGGAGATCCTGAAAATAGGTCTTGACCAACTCCGTGATATTTTTGGGGACATGGAAAAAATCAAACGCCGTCCACAGGATCTTGTGAGGAACTGATCCAAAAGCGTTGGCAAGGTCTAAGAAAACCACGTGCAGGTCTCTCCGTTCTTTCTTGGCAGCTTGTATCTGGTGCCAGATGATATTAGCATGCTCCAGACATCCTGAGAAGCCATGGATCCCGGCTTTCTGCACTGATGTATCAACAAAGTTGTTTCTTTGCAGGAATGTGGAGAGCCTTTGGGCAATCACACTAAAACATATCTTTCCCTCTACATTAAGAAGGCTGATCTGGTGAAACTGGCTGATGCAGGGAGAGTTCTTTTCCTTGGGGATCAGAATGCCTCCTGCTCTTCACCATGCCCTGGGTATGACTCTTTTCTGCCATGCCACTTTCATCAGCTTCCAGAGGTATTTCAGGACTCCAGGAGTGTTCTTATGGAGTCTATACTGGATACCATTGGGCCCAGGAGCTGACATCGATCTTGCCTGCTTTACCGTCCTCTCCACCTCGCTCCATGTGGGGGGTCTTGTGTCCATATGGTGGTCAGGTGGGTGAATTGGTGGCATGTCATCCGGGATGGTGACTGGCTCATGTCTCCGGACATCAGAATCATACAGCTTAGTTTGCCCAGCATCACGTCCTTAATTTCGGGTTGGACAGCAACCAATCAGATGAGGAAACATTCAAACTATAACAACCAATGGAGTAGGTATTTATGATGCACAGCAACCAATGGAGGGGTAGAAAACATCACAACCAATGGGTTAAGGGACTGGGGCTTGTAATTTATGTGAATTATATAGTGGGATGGTGTTGGGGCACAGTTGGAGGGACAGGTAGTGAAAATATTAAAAAATATTAAAAGTATATTAAAAAACTAATAAATGTCATATTGGGGTGGGGAGGATAATAAAGACATTTTACTTATAGTTACAAAGGAGATATTTTTTTTCGGTATCTACAACTGGTGGCCAATTCGTTTCTATTATTCAAGGTGTCAAGGTGGACATATCAGGTCTGCAAATAATAAAATACTTTTCTGCCAGGCACAGGTTACATCTTTTACCCCTAACTGAATATGCACTAATCTTTGCAAAGATTTTCCATGAGACAGAATAACATATTCTTGTCTTGCCAATGACCAAATGTGGCGGCTTAAGGCTGTTGTATTTTTTTGCATATTAATTTCTGAAGCTACTCATATGGGCGTTAAACCCAATTTTAAAAGGGCCCTCTGTTAATCCCACGTAAGTGTCCACATTGCAGTAGTCTTCTCTTGTCACCGACGCCTGGCAGAGGAATCCTTCTATCTGGCATTTTCCTTGAAGAAAAATGCCATATATGTGTGTGTATATGCATATATATACATATATACATGCACACACACACACACACACACACACACATATATGCCATATATGTGTGTATACACACACACACACACATATATATATATATTATTGTATATTATCTGATTATTGAGCTCCTTAGAAACATCTGTTGCACAATAATAAGGGCGCCTAATAACTATTGTGCAATAGATCTTTCTAAGGAGCTCAATAATCAGTTGTGCTTATTGAATGTCGTCAGAAGCTTAACACGTCAACAGAAGAGACTTTTTGATTTTCGCCTCCCTCTTAGCAATAACTTATCGCCAATATGATTTTTGTGAGATGCTTTGATAAGATTATGATCTCTCTAATATTCCTTTATAGAGTGATTATGGGAGGGAAGATGATTGTTCTCCTCAGGGAAAAGATATGAGATCGAATGTATATTAGGGACATTTATTCAAACTGATGGGTGTCTGCACACCTACCAAAAAAAAAACAAAAAAAACAAAATACAAACACCTCATCTCTCACACCCACACACACACACACACTTGCTTGCTTGCTGGTTGTCCATCGTGCCCGATGATGACCATCTTCTTCTATTTGTGGGTCCTTTGAGGACTCAGATAGCAGAAGACACCTGCGCAGAGATGGTTTTTAAAGTGGCATGGGGGGTGCGCTTCTCCCAACGCCACATGACTTGATTGTAGAGGAGATGGTTCCGATGGCAAGGGGGATCCCTAGACGACCAGCACCTCCACACAACTGCAGGGGGCTGCCGGAAATCCAGTTTTTCGGAAACCGCCTCGAAGCGTGCCGCCACAGCTTGCTTTTCTGTTGGGGTAAGCTCCCTTAGCCTTATGTCTTCCCAGACTCACCCACAAGGCAGCGGGGCAGTGGTTGATAGGTGCCAGGGTGTGTCCACCAGGGTGGGCCTGCACACCATATCTCTGGGGCCCACTGCTGCTCCGAGATCCCCTGCCAAGTTAGCCTGGGGCCGCAAGACCCCAGTTACCACGTGTGGCCACGGGGAGGCCTGGCAGGAGTCTTGGTGAAGGAGAGGCTATGTACTGGCAAGGGAAGGCTTACACACTAGCATGCTTCCCTATTCGCCACAAAGGCTAGCCAGCGGCAGCAAGCTAAGGGCAGGAAGGACACAAGCGGGTTGGAAGAACACATGCACCTTCCCTCCAACTACACACTGCTGCACTAGACGCGTCACAACACCCTGTGTGTATGTACACACACACACACACACACACACACACACACACACACAAATGCACACACACACACACACACACACACAAACATGAAGCACATGCACACTCAACGACACAAATTAATAAAATAATTGACTAATTAAAAAAATTCTCTCCCTGTAGTCCGCGGTGGTGTAACGGTCTAAGCATCGGCTTTGTGTCAATGCAGTTGCCCACTGAGGACTGGGGTTCGCGCCTCGGTTTAGTCAGATCCGACTATGGCCGGACTCGATGAGGCAGCGATCATTGGCAACGCTGTCTTCGGGAGGGGGGCGGAGTCGGCTTGTGTTCGTCACGTGAATGCGTCTCTGTGTGTGTCGGAAAAAGCAGTGATTCGGCCTGGAGTCGCCTTGTCACGAAAGTGGGGAGGCGGTCTCCTTCAAGACTGCCGGCCGGAGAGATGCAGTTGGCGAATGCATGCAGTATGAGTGTGGGTGTTTGAATTAAAATAGGTATCGACTGGCCACTAAATTGGGAGAAAAAAAGGGAAAAATCAGAAATAAATTTATAGGAAAAAATTCTGTCCCACAATTAACAAACAGTGACCCAGTTATATACACGCACGCATGCATGCAACACACGCACACACACACACACACACACACACACGTCCTCATATCAACTGTTACCACATAGACCCAGACACGACAGGTTCAGCCCCATGTTTACCATATAAATGAGGGGCCAGAGAATAACCGTAGCTATTTTATCAAGCGTAGTTTACGAACAGGAATTGGTTATTAATTAATGGGCCAATTAAGTCAACATCCCCTTGTCCATATCAGATTATAAACAATGGGATCTTCTAATGGTGAAAGAAAATTCATGTAATGTTGTTTTCCACTGGAGCTACTGGTGAGAGACTCATTAGCACAGATAAAGGCTGTATGACATTATTAAACTAATTGAATATGTCATTAATGTTGCTGTTATATTTTTTGTTTCTCACAAAGTGATGTATTTTGTTTTGTTCAAGTTATTTTTTTTTGGTCATTGCAAATTTGAATCAAAAAGCATTTGCAGATAATTTTTGGTATAGTTTGACCTTGACTACTTTATGGTTCAGGATTATCATATCAAAACAATTTAGATAATCTCACACAAGTTGTCAGTTGCATACACTTAGAGGCCTACCATAAATATTTGTTGGTGCAGACACATTTTCAATTTTGAAATTGTCTGAATATAATGATCACACTTTCAGACCCAACACTTGTTTGATTTAAATGATGACATAAATGACACCAAACTTCACAGGAAGTTGAATCAGTTCATCTGGACACAACGTTTATCGAGAGAAGCATTTCATCACTCATCTAAGTGACCTCTTCAGTAGATCAAACTATCTATCAGAGAGGTCACTTAGATGAGTGATGCAACGTTTCTCTCGGTATGTCCAGATGAACTGATTCAGCTTTCTGTGATTTCCTTACCTAGATTGTTGAGCATGCACAAAGACATTTTGAAACTAAATGTGTTTGATTGCAAGAGTAGTCTCTGGTCTTAGCACATGTTATCTATGAAGTTTTATGATTTACAGTCCAAACTCTGGATAGGCAATGACTTGCTTCTCTTGGGCTGTCATCAGCACCACACAAATCGCTTTTCTTTTGTAAATGTTAATTAAACCTATCTCAGTGAAAATGGCAAAACCAGAAAGGGGCTGACTATGTTTCAGGCCCAGTTCCACAACAAAATGACTTAGGGTGCATCTGAAGAAGAAGAAAGCAGAAAGCCACTTTATTTCATCATTGTAATTTGTTCTCTACATTTAATCCATCCTATTGTATAGGAGCAGTGGGCAGCTGCAGCACCCAGGGACCAACTCCCAGTTCTTCTTTCCATTGCCTTGCTCAGGGGCACAGCCAGGAGTATTAACCCGAACATGCATGTCTTTTTGATGGTGGGAGGAAACCAGAGCACCTGGAGGAAACCCACGCAGACATGGGAAGAACATGCAAACTCCACACAGAAAGGACCTGGAACGGCCTGGGGTTTGAACCCAGGACGTTCTTGCTGTGAGGCAACAGTGCTAACCACTGGGCCACCATGCTACCCTGAAATTAGCGGGGGTGCACTAGTAGCTAAAGTGTGAGCCAGCAACAGCAATGAAAAATAGTGTTAGGTGCTACAAATTGATCACCTTACCCCACTGTATAGACGAGTTGGGTATTTATTTAGACACACCTGCACAGGCTCTTTACCGAGGTTTTCTGGCACTTGCTGAGGTTGCGGCTCAAGGGGTGGGGGTGAGTCAGGCGGCAGGAGCGAGCTGGTGGTAGGTGTTAAATTTGAGATGGCTAGGCCAGCTTTAGATGGAGTCTTTATAACGACTTTACTGTTGGTAATATTACTGTTGTCTGCAGCTGTGGAGGCAGTGTTTCTGGTGTTCAACTTCAGCCTCCCCAACTATTTTTGAATATCCATGCTAAAAACTAGTACTCTGAAGTTGTCCAGCTGCAGTTAGAGGCACCCAAGCACAGATCGACACAGTCGCAGACCTGCGCAATTTCAATCGCGGGCTTGCTTAATGCATTGCATGATGGTTAGACTACCTATCATGCAGTGCACTCAGCCAAATGATTAGACTAACCATCTTGCAATGCACTCAGCAAGAGTTCCCACTTACCACTCACAAATGCGAGGCATTTATTATTCAAATTTCATGTCAGGGTGCAAAATATTAAACTGAGGGTGCAAATGCTTGCTTTTACACCCTCGTACAACCGAGCCTGCTATGTTTTAAATGAATAATGTCTGACAGAATCTTGGTGAAGCTACATTAAGTTTCATTGCAAGGTGTGTAAAGGCAATAAACAGATGTTTGAGATACTCCTTGATTCCTGGTTCTCATTGCATTACCCAATATCAGAGGTGTCAGCCATCATTTACTCCAGGAGACATAAAAAACAACAAGCCCTACCAATAATTCGGGAAGAAAGACATTTGGTAACCATTCTTTTGTACCTACATTGTGAAATAAATTTGATGTGACTATCAGCATTGTGTGTATATCTGTGTTGTCATGTATCTCTGGGTGAGTGCTGGTCAACCCAAACCCCATCCTTAAGACACAATAATTTATTTTCCTGCTCGAATGGAGACACATTATGTTTCCGGTGTTTAAGAAGATGGCTTGGAGAGCTGCATGTACACATTCAGTCCCTGGGCACTAGTAATTTTGAATTGTCATGGTTTTACATCCGCTATACCGGTTGCTCGCTGAATGTCTTTGACAGCTCTCTGTCCCATGGAGGCATTACATATATGTCTATCCATGTGGAAAGAGCTTGACTCTTTTTTTTTTAGGTCAGTAGTTTGTTCACTGTGGACTATTGGGATGAGTAGCTTGCATGCCCCATTCACACACACATATATGCCCACACACACTTTACACACAAGCTCTCTGACACATGCGGGCATATGGGTTAGTCATAGGATAAAGTGTTAAGGGTTGAACCCTGACTTCCTATCTGTCACTGTGGACATATTTGTTGCTGCCATCCTCTCTTTCTTCATCCCCTTTTATTCTTCTTCGTTTCTGTTTCTCTATTTCTATCTTTCAATTCAAGTCAAATCAGGTTAATGTGTATAGCTCAGAATCAGAAAGTAGTCCCAAAGGGCTTTACAATCAGTGCGATATACAACACCTCTTATCCTCAGACCCTTGAAATGGATGAGAGAAAACTCAAC
This sequence comes from Lampris incognitus, assembly GCF_029633865.1. Taxonomy (NCBI): domain Eukaryota; kingdom Metazoa; phylum Chordata; class Actinopteri; order Lampriformes; family Lampridae; genus Lampris; species Lampris incognitus. The sequence goes on along the minus strand of NC_079212.1, from coordinate 103,912,311 downwards.
AAGAAAAACCTCATAATAGTCCGTGGTGGTGTAGCGGTCTAAGCATCGGCTTTGTGTCGATGCAGTTGCCCACTGGGGACTGGGGTTCGCGCCCCGGTCTTGTCAGATCCGACTATGGCCAGACTCAATGAAGCAGCAGTCATTGGCAACACTGTCTTCGGGAGGGGGGCGGAGTCAGCTTGTGTTCGTCACGTGAATGCGTCTCTGTGTGTGTCGGAAAAAACAGTGGTTCGGCCTGGAGTCGCCTTGTCACGAAAGTGGGGAGGCGGTGTCCTTCGAGACTGCCGGCCGGAGAGATGCAGTTGGCGAACGCATGCAGTACGAGGGTGGGTGTTTGAATTAAAATAGGGATCGATTGGCCACTGAATTGGGAGAAAAAATGGAAAAATCAGAAATAAAAAGAAAAAAGAAAAAAAAGAAAAACCTCATAAGGGGGAGAAACCTCAGAAAGAGCAACAGAGGAGGGATCCCTCTTCCAGGATGGACAGACATACAATAAGTGTAAAATACACAGAGTAGACAAAAGTAACGGAATTACGATGCACAACCGGAGATTACACATCCGCAGACTATCAGATGAACTAAAACAGGTTATTCTCCAATTTTATTGACACTGCCTCTGTTCATGCAAAAGAGATTGCTGTGATGAGCTCGGCTCTGACACCATCCTGTGAGACTCTTTGATGCATCCAAGACCATCCTGCTGGTTGACCCTGAACTCCCTGGCCACTTGGACCAAAAATGGTGGTCAGAAACTGCAAGAAGAGCTGTCTCCAGGTGATTTCACCTCCAGCTCTCAACCTCTCAAAACTCTTTGGGGCTCTACCTGTGGATGCTCTGGTCCACCTAGTGGATATATCCATGGCTACTGTTGACGTACACTATCCTGCTGCTGGTGCAACTGCTGTGGGAGCAGCTGCTGCTTTGGGCCATCATTCCTGTCCTACCTATGGCTGCCGCTCCTGCTGAGCTTCAGCTGGTGTGGCATGCTGGACGAGCGGGAGTTCCCCCTGCCCTGCTGACATGAGACCTCCATCTTACCTTGTCCTCACAGCCACTGCCTCGATGTGTGTTGGTGCTCCCTGCTCTGGTGGCACTATCCAGCTGCTCGGTCAATCTCTCTGGCCACTGATCAAAGTTGGTTGTCACTCCTTCAGAACCAGCTGGCAGTAATGTCGCACTCCAGGCTATGACCATGTGTTTCCACTGCAAGCCCCCACTGCACTCTCCAACATCCCTAATTGTCGATGATTCTGTCATATGACAAATTAAAACAAAAACTGTAGTGACCCATTGCCTGCCAGGTGCTAAAATTGTAGGCATTGTGCAGCAGATCCTGTGTCTTCTTAGCAAACACCTATATGTTCACAATGTTATTATCCATGTTGGCACAAACGACATCATCAAGCAGAAGTCTGAAAATTTAAAACGGGACTTTTCCCCCCATCTGTTTTTCTCCCCAATTGTACCCGGCCAATTACACCACTCTTCTTCTGGGCCATCCCGGTTGCTGCGCCACCACCTCTGCCAATCCAGGGGAGGGCTGCAGACTACCACATGCCTCATCTGATACATGTGGAGTCACCACCGCTTCTTTTCACCTGAAAGTGAGGAGTTTTGCCAGAGGGATGTAGCACCCGGCCCAACCAGAGGGGGTTCTCGTGCAACAAACAGGACACATACCCACACCCGGCTTCCTGCACGCCGACATGGCCAATTGTGTCTGTAGGGATGCCCAACCAAGCCGGCAGTAACATGGGAATTCGAACTGGAGATCCCTGTGTTGGTAGGTAACGGAACAGACTTCTATGCTACATGGATGCCCTTAAAACAGGATTTTAATCATCTTTTTAAAAAGCTCGAGAACTGTGGAAAATCTGTCTTCATCTCAGGCCCTATTCCCACATTGGGAATCGGACGTTTTATTCGGTGTCTCTCTCTTCACACATGGCTGCAGTCAGTCTATCCATTAAACAATCTGTTTTTTACTGACAATTTTCATCTTTTCTGTGAACGAGCTTCCTTTTTCAGCAGAAATGGTATCCACCCCTGCTCCCATAGTAAGTGCACTTTCAGCACTTTCAAAATTTTTCGCGCAATTACTACAGCCTCATATCACTGACTGACCGCTATTCACTCCACAACAGGTCTGATATGACTACACGCTGGTCACGGATTCCTCTTCTTCGTCCCTAGTGTCCTCTTCACCTCCTGTTTGTACCGCCAGCTTCCCCCACAGCCCAAATGATTCTTGTGACAAACCAGAGAGCTTCTCTATTATCTGTTATAATCAATAATAGACCACACAAACATGATAATGCAGTATACAAAACGTATGTTAATCCAGTTAGGCCAACATTTATAACTCCACACCTGAACATCCCTGACATAAAATCCCCTCTGTCAAATTTGGTCTGTTAAATGTTAGACATTTGTCTTAAATGACATAATTTTGCAGTGGCACGGTGGCACAGTGGTTAGCACGGTCGTCTCACAGCAAGAAGGACCTGGGTTCGAGCCCTGGGGTAGTCCAACCTTGGTGAGTCATCCCGGGTCGTCCTCTGTGTGGAGTTTGCATGTTCTCTCCGTGTCTGCGTGGGTTTCCTCCAGGGGCTCCGGTTTCCTCCCACAGTCCAAAGACATGTAAGTCAGGTGAATTGGCTGTACTAAATTGTCCCTCGGTATGAATGGGTGTGGGTGTGGGTGTGTGTGTGTGTGTGTGTGGGGGGGGGGGCTGTGATGGCCTGGCGGCCTGTCCAGGGTGGCTCCCCGCCTGCCACCCAATGACCGCTGGAATAGGCTCAGGCATCCCCGCGACCCTGAGATCAGGATAAGCGGTTCAGATGATGGATGGATGGATGGATGGATGAATGGACTTCATTTTGTCCTAGAAATTAGATTTATTTTTCTCCACTGAAACCTGGCTGAAGAAAGAAGAATGTAGTCAACCTTTGGAGCTTTGCCTCCTATATTTTAGCTATTTTAACTCCCCTAGGCTTAGTGGCCATGGTGGTGACCTAGCTATGGTTTTTAAAAATCTTTTTAAATTCTCTCTACTTACCGTTGAAAAATATCAGCTTTAAGGCTCTCTTGTTTCTTATCAGCAGCACTAATCCTGTATGTTGCATTGTCATTTACTGTCCAACAGTACCGAACAGTAACTTTTTATCTAAGTTCTCTGATGGTATTGCTGCTGTAGTTGTTAAGTATGATAGCTCATTTTATGGTAGGTAATTTTAATTTTCATGTAGATGATGCAAGAAATACCCCGGCAAGTGATTTTATCAGTGTAACTGAGTCTTTTAATTTTTTACATGTAAAGGGTCCCACCCATATCCATGGCCATACTCCTGAACTAGTTTTTACCTTGGGCCTGTCACTTAGCTCTCTAAAATGTAAAATGTATTATGTTTAATACTTTTTTGCATCCAAACATTTTAACCCAGAAGTGTACTGTAAAATGTTGCCCTATTAACAGTCAGTCTATACCCACATTTTCTTCTACATTTTCTTCGTTCGATCGAGGTGGGCCATCTTTTTTGCATACTGATGACATGGTTAACCATTTTAATGATATATGTGCATCTGCTCTAAAAGCTGCTGCCCCTCTCAAGACCAAATCAGTTTCTAAAATAAATTCATCTCCCTGGGTAAATGACGACATCCACTCCGTGAAAAGAGAATGTAGACAAGCAGAGTGTAGGTGGAAAACCACATGACTACTTGTCCACTATACTTAAATGAAAGACTTGATGACCTTGCCGAATCAAAAAATTGGTGTTGGATGAATTGTTTATTTCAATAATCTCATCACCACAAACAAACACAATCCTAGGTTTCTTTTTAAATTTATTGACCACCTCTTAAATAACTCCGGTTCCAGCATGTCCTCACCTTGGTGCAGGATTGTGAAAAATTATCCTTTTTTTGTGGACAAAATCAATGGAATAAGAGCATCTATCCTGTCCCCCAGCACCCCAAGCCCCCATACTGAGCCATCTCAAACCTGTTCCATCTTAGTAGATCAATTTTCTCCCATCTCCCTCAGGGATTTGATTGATAATGTTTCCCACACTTGCTCTTCCATGTGCCCCCTTGACATTGTGCCTCTCAGATTACTTAAAGAAGCCATTAGCATTATTGGACTATCTCTGCTTGCTATTATGAACCAGTCCCTCTCATCAGGCTATGTGCCTGAATCCTTTAAAGTGGCCGCAGTTCAACCCCTTCTAAAGAAACTGCACTTAGAGCCTGTCATACCAGCAAACTATAGAACTATTTCTAAGCTACATTTTGTATCCAAGATAGAAAAAAAAGGTCTGCAAGCAACCTCTGGGACTTGTTGAGGAAAATTACATATTTTATAAATACCAATCAGGCTTTCATCAGAAACAGAGCACCAAGACAGCTCTGCTAAGGGTCATGAATGATATTTTCTTGCAGCATGACCACAGTGAAATTGCCATTTTACTTCTTCTAGATTTGTCTGTGGCATTTGATACTACTGATTACACTATTTTAATTGATTGGCTAGAAAAATTGGTTGGTATATCTGGTGTTGCACTAAACTGGTTTCCCTCTTATTTATCCGACTGGAAGTTTTTTGTATCCACTGATGACAAGGTATCCACCTGTGATTTGTGGGGTGCCTCAGGGATCAATTCTTGGACCCATTTTATTTTTATTATATATGCTCCCCTTAGGACACTTGATCCATCAATTTGGTTGTGTGTTTTGTCATTGCTATGCTGATGATACACAACTCTACTTATCCGTTAGGCCCGGTGACCTCTCAAATTTAACTAGTCTGCACAAATGTCTGGCCGAGATTAGTAACTAGATGTCTCAAATTTTCCTTCAATTAAATCCCAGTAAAACTGAAGTTCTGGTTTTTGCCCCAGGTCATGTTACTTCTGATATCTTCCAACACCTTGGTTCATTGGCCACTAACAGAAAATCTTTTTCCAAAAAATAGGCATAATTTTTGACTACCAGGTGAACTTGTTAAACATGTCAAGAGAGTTATTCAGTCCTTCTACTTTCGCCTGAGGAATATTGCAAAAATATGCCCACTATTACCTTCCCACTGTTGAAAATGGGTTATCCATTCTTTTGAGTCCTCCCGCTTAGACTACTATACTGCCCTTTATTCCTGCCTAATTCTGCCTAAGCCAAGATGTCGTTACCCAGGTACAATTAATCCAAAACTCTGCAGCAAGACTACTTACTTACTAAGATCTCATATCACTCACATCACCCTAATTCTGATCTCACTACATTGGCTTCCGATTAAAGCCAGTGTAGTGACATCCAGCCTCCATGCTGCCCAGTGGTTAGCACTGTTACCTCATAGCAAGAATGTCCTGGGTTTGAACCCCAGGCCATCCCAGGTCCTCTCTGTGTAGAGTGTACAGGTTCTCCTTGTGTCTGCGTGGGTTTCCTCCAGGTGCTCCAGTTTCCTCCCACCATCAAATACACACATGTTAGGTTACTACTCCTGTCTGTGCCCTTGACCGAGGCTTAGCAAGAAGAACTGGAGTTTGCCCCTGGGCACTGCACAGCAGCTGCCCACTGCGTCCAGTGTGTGCTGGGATGGGTTAAATGCAACAGAGGAATTTCCCCACAGGGATTAATAAAGTACATCTTTATCTCTTTTCTCGTCATCTTTAAATTTATGATTCAATTCAAGATCCTCATCATCATCTATACGGCTTTCTCCAGAGTATATTAGTGAACTACTAATGCCACAAACCTCTGCTAGGCCTCTCAGGTCCTCTAAACAAGGCCTGCTAGTTGTAACTCATTCAAAACTGAAAACATGAGGGGACCATGCTTTTGCTGTCCCGGGTCCCAGGCTGTGGAACAGTCTCCCCCTGGGAGTCAGGTCAGCAAACTCTCTTGGTTGTTTTAAGTCACAGCTGAAGACCTATCTTTTTTTCCAAGTGGTTTGAGCCATGTACAATATTTTGATTTGTTATGCCTCTAACTGTTTTTGTTTTTATTGTGCTGTTGTAATATTTATGTTGTACTCATCTTTCATGTACCCTTGACCGACGCATGGCAAGACAAACTGGAGTTGGTCCTGGGGTGCTGCACGGCAGCTGCCCACTGCTCCTAGCTACACAGCTAGGATGGGTTAAATGCAGAGTATAATTTCCCTATGGGGATCAAAAGCGTATATCAAAAAAATCTTTGTTCTTTTAACCTTTTATCCCTTTTGTAAAGCACTTTGTAACCTAAGTTTTGAAAGGTGCTATGTAAACAAAATTTTACTCACTTACTTACTTACACACAGAGTAAGGTAATGTAAAATATATAAAGTTGGTAAATGAAAATGTATTAGGTTATAAAAATTGTAAGAAGACAGTGGTAAAAATCGTAAGGATAGAGCATGTGGAGTGAATCCAGGATCATCCCTAATTTCTATTTCTCTCTCTGTCTCTGTCTGTCTGTCTGTCTGTCTGTGTCTCTCTCTCTCTCTCCCATCTTCCTCCTTCTACTCCTCCTCCTCGCCCCTCCCTCTCTATATCTCTATACATATTCGTTGGGGTCTAGAAAGTCTCCGAGATGAAAGATAAAACTTTAATGATTGCAGTGGTGAAATTAAGTGTAACACAGGAATATCATGTAATTCTACTATTTCAATATGCTAATTATATGGCATTGGTGACTGAATTAATAATTTTGAAAATAAAAGTAACAATCAGCTGAAGTACCTGCCGGGATCAAAACAATATATTACTTAGGATTTGTCAAACATATAATAAAAGTCTTGACGAAAATAAACTTCAAAGATAATGTAAAAAGTGCAAATAACAAAGAACGTAACCTAAAAAAAAGAGTTAAAACAATCTGAGCCATAGGAAACCAGCAACAAAACAAATGAGTCATGGACAAGGAAACAAATACAAACTAAAACAAACCCAAGAACTCTACAGCTTTAGAAAAGCCTTTCAAGGAAGGTAATATTTTGCAGTTATTCAAAAGATGATACTGACTCAACCACTCAAGTTATTTCAAAGTTTTGGGTCTCTGACTGCAAAGTGTGCCCCCACCCCATTCCTCTGACATATGGGGGGGGGGTTACCAGGTAACTTACCAGGTAACTAGCAAACAATAATTACCAGTTTCCTATTCATACCTAATTAATTTCCACTCTGGTTGTTGTCAAATGGTGCACTGCCTTTGAAATATCAAACCTTGCCAAAAAGTTAAAAAAAATAAACAATAATTGATGTAATTGGGTGTGGATATATATGTGAGAATGCTGTCCATTGACTATAGTTCAACCTTCAATACCATAGTGCCCCCCAGACTGACCACCAAGCTCAGGGAACTTGGCTAGAGCACCTTCCTGTGCAACTGGGTCCTTGACTTTCTGCCCAGCAGACCCCAGGTGGTTAGGGTGGGTAGCTTATACATCCACCTCTCTTACCCTCAACACAGAAGTCCCACAGGAGATCATGCCCACCACGATACAGTTGTGGATGCCCTGATCTCCTGCAACGATGAGATGGCCTACCTGGAAGAGGTTGAGGATCTGTCACTGTGGTGCCAGGCCACCAGCCTCTCCCTGAATGTCAGTAAAACCAAGGAGCTTGTTGTGGACTTCAGAAAGACACAGTGAAAGACCTACACCCCTCTCTCTATCAAGAGGGTCTCAGTAGAGAGGGTGAGCAGCTGCAGGTACCTCGATGTTCACATCACTGAGGACCTAACATGGACACTTCACGCAGACACTTTGGTGAAAAAGGCGAGGCAGCATTTTTATAACCTCAGGCAACTAAAGAAGTTCAGTGTCTTGCCACAGATCCAGAAAACCTTTTATTCTGGTGTCATTGTGAGCATCCTGGCAGGGTGCCTGGTATAGGAATCATATCTCTCAAGACCAAAAAGCCCTGCAGAGTGGCACAGTCAGCTGAGTGTACCACCGGGTCCAAACTTGACCCCCCTACAGGACTCATATACCAGGCGGTGCAGAACTAGGGCAAGAAGGATTATTATAGATCCCCATCATCTCTACTGCAGACTTTTTCAGCTCTGAGTTCAGGCAGATGCCTCTGCAGCCACAAGGCTAACACTGAGAGACTCAGAAAGAGTTTCTTCCCCTCGGTCATAACGACATTAAACTCAACATAACAATTACATTTTGTAATACTGCTGCCACTTTTACCACCTTGCCTCAGACACTTCTCACAGACATAATAAATTTTACTCATTCAGTCTATTTGCACACTTGTACTTATATTTGTATTGTATAGCAACTCCACATTGTATATATGTATTTTTCAGGATATACCTTCTGTATACCCCATGGATATATTTTTTTAACTTTATTTGAAGTTTTATGTATTTTATGGTATTTTCATTTTATTCTCATTTTGTTAATATTGTTGTTCAGTGTCTCTTGTTGCACAGTTTTGGATTTTGCCGAAAATAATTTCACTGCTTATTATACTTGTACATGAAGTATGTGACAAATAAACCTTTGAACCTTGAATAAAATGAAGACAAGTATAACACTTCTGTTTTTCCAATGCATCTGCTTTTCATCGCTTGTGGTTGCTCCCCGTTCATTTTTATGATAAAAAAAAAGTGTGATGGGGCATCCGGGTAGCGTAGTGGTCTATTCCATTGCCTACCAATACAGGGATCGCTGGTTCGAATTCCCGTGTTATTTCCAGGTTACCTCCATCCGGGACACAACTTGATATGTGCAACTTGAAACTTTTCACCTGTTTGCTGGTAGGTGTAGGTGAAAGTTTGTCAACAATTTTGTGCATGTTCTTGAAATTTATCCATGGTAAATCTTGTAGGCATCGCGAGAAACATCCACCCATCATCCATTATCCAAACCGCGTATCCTGCTCTCAGGGTCGCGGGGATGCTGGAGCCTACCCCAGCAGGCATTGGGTAGCAGGCAGAGAGACATAGCACACGCCAACAAACAGGAAACTGGTATGACCGCTGCTGCAGTAGAAACCGCAAATCAGTGGACTAGTTATGCACAGAGCCGATTGGCCGGATAAGATAAGGGAGAAAAAGGGGGGAAAATGTGATGACAGATTGAAAAAAGCTAATTAGAGTGAACACTGCTTAACTCCTAATATTGTTAAATAGACAATCCAGTCTCATAGAAAATGTTTGTATACAGCATATTTGCAGTTCCCAAAATATGTTGATCGTCAATGTTCTGTCATATGAATATGATAACTGTCAAGTCATGTCACGAGGAGAGAGACTCAGGAGACTACCTGTCAATGTATCAAATCATGTTCTGTCACATATACATAGGATACATTTGAACATGTGAATGAATAAGAACAGTGTTCAGGACATCCACGCTGATCATCCGTTTTAATATTGTTAGATCAGAAGTGGTTGTATTTAGGTATTAGGTTAGAGATGGTAAAGTTTAGGTATGGGTTTGAAGGGGTTAAGATGAGGATCTGGGGTCTTTAAGCGTGATAATCTGCATTGAGTGTAAATCAAGGATAAAAGTGGAGTTTAGCGGATATCCTCAACCACGTTCTTATTCATCAATGCAATGGCAACCAACATATTTTAGAATGAGCAAATACGTTTTATATGAACGTTTCATCTGTGAGATGGAACTGAAAACAGAATATCCAAGATACACAGCGTGTAGCTCATCCATAGACAATGAAAACCAGGGCAAATCATAAAGAGAATGATTCATGTGAATGGATTGTATTTATATAGTGCTTTTCTAGCATCAACAGCCGCTCAAAGCGCTTTACAATCAATGAATGCCTCACATTCACCCACGCACACACACTCTCACACACCGACGGTGGTGTCAGCGATGCATGGTAACAACCAGCTTATCGGGAGTAGTTAGGGGTCCTGCTCAAGGACACTTTGGCATTTTTTTTTTTTTTGCAAGGAGGATCTGAGGATTTAACCGGCAACCCTCCAGTTACCAGATGACCTGCTCTACCTCCTCAGCCACTGTCGCCCCCGCATGTAAACGTTTACATCAAGTCAAGCATATTTGTCTTTAGTATTTACAGTTCTGAATGTGAATTCTGTTTGCTGAGGTGTCATTTTGGACAGTCTTTCGTGCTTGGGGAGCTTCACTTTTGTCTCCTTCCATGAGAAATTAATTGTAGTGCCTGAGACGTAACACTTACTCTTACATATATACAACTGTTGTGGCTCATTATTTCTCTTTCTTGGTCTGTCTTTATAATGTACCTCTTTAAAAAAACAACCCTGAATTGACTGGTGGCTGTCATAGGGATGGTATTGACGTATTGATGGTGACCCCCATGAAGCTGCCATGTCAGATAGCTGGTTGACCAAACACTGACCCCTGCCCAAAGCCCACAGCAAGTGGTGTTTGTATGTGAGAGATATAGATGGAATGTGTATGTATGTGTGTGTGTGTGTGTGTGTGTGTGTATGTTATCGTATATGTACTTACAAAATAGTAAAAGGACTGTATTTTTAAAGCACCTTTCTAGCCTACCGACCACTCCGAGTGCTTTACAGTGTGCGCCTCACATTCACCCATTCACACACATTCATACACTGATGGTGGAGGCTGCCATGCAAGGCGCCAACCTGCTCATCAGGAGCAGTTGGGGGTTTAGTGTCTTGCTCAGTGACACTTCGGCATGCTTTCTGGAGGAGCCGGGGATCAAATCAGTGACCTTCTGATTACAAGACGACCTGCTCTACCTCCTGGGCCATGCCGCCCATATGTGTATCCGTCACACTGACCTCCGTCATGGTCAAACCTGTGATCTCTCAGTCATGAAGCTTTATCTCTTCTCATCCTAGTGCTGTTGTATCAAATTAAACTCTGAAACCTTTTTCCAAGGTCCCAGAAGGCACTGATAGTTAAATTCACCAGAACATAGTGCTAAACATTCATAGCACATATATAAGCTACAACGTTAAAGGAATCCTCCGGCGACCTCTCTCCACATTTACATTTTCTAGCTCCTCTGGCTGTGGTCATTCTCAAAAAGTGATGCTTTATAATCTTAGATGGAACAGATCTCAGTGCTCCTCTTCCTCAATTTATTCTCAGGGGGTTAAAGTTGTGCCTGTATTGGTTCTAATGAATCCATTGTATGTAACGGGGATTTGCTGATGAGTCTTGGTTAGAAAAGCTTATAATTGTTTTTGAGATTACCTTGGTGGGTTAAATGTAGGAATTAAGGAGCATTCACCTTTTCAACTTTATTAATTTAGCATCTCAGTTGAAAAGCCTCTCCTGTACTTAATCCCAGCATTATCCAGCCCCCGATAATCACTGATTTTTCTGTGTTCTTATTTTTAGGATGGTACCGAGGATTTTCCACAAGGAAGCCCAATGCCAAGGTAAATGAATCTGCGAGCTCTACTAACCTGTCTCTCCATACCTTTATTGCTCTAATTAGCTTTTTGTTTAATCTTTCAGTGACCCCCTTCCTTTTCCTCTCTCTCTCTGTCTTTTTACTTCCCTTTTCCTCATTTCTGTAACATTATCTTTGCGTCTTGAAAAAAGAAAACCACCAATGACCACCATTGCTACATTGGTGGTCATTGTAAAACTCCCACTTTACACATTAATCTTGCATCTAATTTGCATTAGCACTGCAGATAATTCTTTCTTCATCAACACTGATGTCTGAAAAAAAAAAGATTACTGCTCATATCAAGCCCTTCCTTCTGGTAAGGGATGAAATATTCACTAGTGGTTCAGCAAGCGTGTAATAAAATGCAAAATTTGCATGATTACTCTGTCTATAGCCTGGCCTCTATGCACAGGGGTCAGTATAGTGTGAAAATGCCCCCAAGTGCCTGTCACACCGTGCTCATTTCTAACTCAAAATTTTTTTTACAGAACCTAAATACATTGACCCGCCAGGTACAATACATGTACAGTTATTTGTCTTTGGTTTGATGACATGAGGCAACAGTGAATCTGTGACTAATATCTTCCTTCACTGTGGCTTATCCTTTCATATCCAGCCTATAGCTCTAGATCACATTTGATGTAAATGAGATTTCTCTCTCGTACTGACAACTGTGTAGCTTTATGTCATCTGGTTCACTGCAAACATTTATTTATTTATTTTTTGTAGAAAGACCCACAGTAATTTGATCTTGTATTTGAATCTACCACGTGCCGGAGCACACATGGCATGTTCTGCTACTGCTACATATGACTACAGGCTACATATAACTGCTACAGACTACACATGAATGTAGCCTGTAGCAGTTAGTGTCTTGGTTGGATGACACTGTGCTCTGCAGCTCACTTGAACAGCTGTAATTATGTTCAAGGCTCAGCGTTTTCGGTTTTTACCGATTTTCACTGAAAAAATACCCGGATTTTTTAAAAGGAGCAGATCGGTTTAAACTGATTTTCACCTGGATTTTATGTTTCCACGGATTATTTTCACCGAAAAATACCCAGATTTTTTAAAAGGAGCAGATCGGTTTAAACACTGATAAATTCCCAGATTTTTTTTTTTTTAAATAAAAACCGAAAACGCTGAGCCTTGATTATATTGCATGTGTTTTGCTCCAAAGAGCAGTCCAGTTTGTTATACGCATGGCCTGTTACAAATAGTGACAAGATAGTTATGTTGTCAGGAGCAAACTACATACCTGATGATTTTTTCCTGGTTGGCGACAAAAATGGTTATGACCCGTAATTTGATGTCCTTGTATTTTATCTGGCGGCATGGTGGTGCAGTGGTTAGCATGGTCGCCTCACAGCAACAAGGTCCTGGGTTCAAACCCCGGGGTTGTCCATCCTTGGGGGGGTCATCCCAGGTCGTCCTCTGTGTGGAGTTTGCATGTTCTCCCCGTGTCTGCGTGGGTTTCGGGTTTCCTCCCACAGTCCATAGACACGTAGGTCAGGTGAATAAGCCGTACTAAATTGTCCCTAGGTGTGAATGTGTCAGCCCTGTGATGGACTGGTGACCTGTCCAGGGTGTCTCCCCGCCTGCTACCCAATGACTGCTGGGATAGGCTCCAGCGTCCCGTGACCCCATTTAGGATAAGTGTCTTGGATAATGGATGGATGGATGGATGGATGGATGGATGGATGGAGTGGTGGATGGCTGTTAAAATCACTTGATACCTGAAGGTATTTGTGTCATGCTCTGGTCTACAGGCTAAACTGTTAATGGAAGGAAACTCACAATTCTGGCAGTGTCACTGTCTCTCTCTACCCCCTGCCTTATGGAAGAAGTGTAATCCTTAACCACTGAGTGTGCTCTTGTTTGTGCACCCACAACCCACTGAGCTACAAAGAGAATGAAACCTCTAACTCTAGCTGGATGGATAATACAGAGGAATTTCACAACTAATTCAGAGGACATAAGATTCCCACACTGCGCAGATCCAACTGCGTGCTATTTTCATTTTCCATTATAAACTTGTTTTACCACCTCAAAACTTTTTGGTATGTTTTGTCCTATATTTTTTTCCTATTCTTTTCCATCGATGTGCATTCAGTGGTGTTTGATTCTTCTCTCCATCCCCCTGGTTGTGTCTGTAAGAAGCTTTAGTCTATAGCCTAGCTATATCTGAACACCAGTATCTCCCTCGACTGTTGGTTTGGTTCTGTGCAAGGTGTGCTGTGCTGCAGATAGGGGATGCATTAACATAACAGTGGGTGTCTACCAGGCTATTGTTCCCATTGTGTTTCCATTTGGAAGCAGGCAGATAAAAAAAATAAAGGTAAAAGTGTGAAATCGAAGCCTTTCATCGGGTTAAACAGTTGGTGTGTTTTCGTAGGTTCTTAGGCACTCCCCCCCCCTTTTTCTCCCCAGTTGTATCTGGCAAATTAACCTACTCTTCCGAGCCATCCCGGTCGCTGCCCCACCCCCTCTGCCAATCCAGGGAGGGCTGCAGACTACCACATGCCTCCTCCAATACATGTGGAGTCACCAGCTGCTTCTTTTCACCTGACAGTGAGGAGTTTCGCCAGGGGGATGTAGCGCATGAGAGGATCACGCTATTCCCCCCAGTTCCCCCTCCCCCCAAACATGTGCCCTGACCGACAAGAGGAGGCACTAGTGCAGCGATCAGGACACATACCCACATCCAGCTTCCCACCCGCAGACATGGCCTGGTTCTTAGGCATTTTTAAACTGGAAAGCTGCCAATTAACATTTTAAAAGTGGAAAATACAACCCATTGCACACTTAAGTGCTTTTGGTTTGAAATACCAAAATAACGGACGTTTTCATTGGCTACTATTTGATTTTCAGAAAACAAGAGACGCAAAGCTACTTTATGTGGAAGCTACGGGATGAAAGAGAGAAAATGTACATTTTGAAACACGTTTTAAATCTGCAATTTTAGACAGCTGGAAGTAAAAAGATGGAATAGTTTACTCAGGAAGAACACTCCTTATGGCCAGGAGGTCTATGACAATGAGGTAAAATGGTTAATTCTTGCACATTAGTATACAAAATATCATAAGGAAAAAAAAATCAAGTGCAAGTGCAAACCAAATCTTGCCTGCAGCGGCTGAGGCGGCACCTCCAGAGAAAATCTTGACTTACAGTTTACTGACACAACAGCTTGGCTGTGGGCGTTGTACTGCCATTCATTTTCTGCAGGTTATAGTGAGGGCAATGGGATGTGAGGGAGCCAGGATAATGAGCAGGGAAAAGTTGTAGCTTTGAATACTTTATGCAAATTACATATCATGATTCTTGGGAGCACGGTTCAATAAAAGGAGCTCAGCTGCAACTTAAGACACTTAAACATGTTACCCATCCTGCACCTGTTTTGCTCCTACCTACCTCTACCTACCCCTTGTCCTCTACCTTGCACAATAGGCCCCAGCACAGAGAGTGTCTTGAAGGAAGAATCAAATACATATTGTGTACATTTCACTGTACACATGTTCAGCGTCTTCTGTTATCCAAAAACTAAATGTTAAATTATTGAACGATTGCACTGAGGCAGCAGTGCAAAGTGCATCAGTAGGGCAGCATGAAATAAAGAGCAGCTCAACACAATCACTGCCTAGTTTATATTCAGAATGGGTTTAGATTGTGATCAGATTTTTTTTTACGCTTTATAAGACACTTGGTTTTCTTTTAATTTCTGAACTTCCCTAGTCTGCTTAGATATTCTACTTCCCCTTTTTCTCCCCAATTGTATCTGGCCAATTACCCCACTCTTTCCAAGCTGTCTTGGTCGCTGCTCCACCCCCTCTGCTGAGCTGGGGAGGGTGTGCCTCCTCTGATACATGTGGAGTTGCCAGTCACTTCTTTTCACCTGACAGTGAAGAGTTTCACCAGGGGGACGTAGCGCATGGGAGGATCAGGCTATTTCCCCTAGTTCCCCCTTTCCCCCGAACAGGTGCCCTGAGCGATCAGGACACATACCCACATCCGACTTCCCACCTGCAGACACAGCCAATTGTGTCTGTAGGGACACCTGACCGAGCCAGAGGTAACACGGGGATTTGAACCAGCGATCCCTGTGTTGACAGGCAATGGAATTGACTGCTACACTACCCAGGCATGATAGTCTACGTTTTAATCTATGTCCTGTGTTTTGTGTGAAAAGCCTACTAAGTCAAATAGGTTTTTACATCTAAAACTAACTGGCTGATAACACAGATTTTGCGTCAGTCTCAATCACATTCAGATACAGCGCTTAATCATAATTCATTATTTCTATTACACAGTTCACCCCCCCCCCAATGGTGACATGGGGACAAGACGCAAGTCCTGTAAATGAAATTTAAAGTCATGCATTTCATATCGATAAAGACAGGACTACATTTTTCAATTCAGAGAATATATGCTCCATTGCCCACCTACAATCTTGTTTCTTTTTTTCCCCTCACTGTAAAAGCACAAAGATAGGCTTGTATTTCTTCCAAATGATACATGACAAGGCAGCTTCTCAGGCTCTGACAGAAAATCCCTTAATAATATTCTTTCATCCTGGCTGAAAAACAGCCTCAGGGTCTGTAAATTAGCAGCACACTCCCGGTACAAAAGTTCAAGATTTGAGCGAGATTAAAGCCACAAATACAGGATTTATTTCAACATCGCCACCCATTAGGCTGCTGTGCCAACTACCAGAGTCGGTCATTGAAGATGTTCTACCTCCCACTTCTGCTTTTTAGGACAACAATGATCTCTCCTTGTCCGAAAGTCTTTCAAACGGTCTGATTTCCGTTCTTCATGTAACACACTAGACTTTTTACGATTTACTTTAACTTGCCAATTCTTATGGGCCAGAAGGGTTGCACTGGACATACAAAACAAGGAGGGCTTGAGGGTTTACACAATCCTCGGGAGGTCTTTTAACATTGACTTTACATATGTGACAAATTGCTCTCTGGGTGATATTAATGTGTTAGTGTGTGCTTGAGAGTCTTTGTCTGTGCTTTAATATGCCCTCCCATGGCATTCATGTGAATGAATAAAGTGTGAATGTATAAAAGAGTGGGTGAGACAGCCAGTGAGTTTGTGTGTGACAAGTACATGTTTGAATATGCATATTGTATGTCCGTGTGCCTGTCAGTTGTTGTTGGTTTTATTGTCACGTGTGTGTGTGTGTTCATATATGCATGTTGTAAGTATATATTTTGCCCCCTGTTCCGTACTGGTTTCCCAGCAGTGAGAGACCAGCCACATCCTGTTAGTTCCACCCCTCATCACCTGGTTGCTGTACAATACGGAATAAGGTCGAAACAAATGGCTCCCTCTCCCCAGAGAAATACAATCCCCTTCTGACTCGTCTGTAATCCAATCTCAACTATGAAGCCTTTTACACCTGAAGCTACACCAGCGCTCCACTTGTCCCCTGGAGCATCAGGAGTGATGCAAGGACAATCCACCCTAGTTTATGGCTGTGTTTCTGAAACTATGGACTGGGATGTAAGATGAGCAAAAAGCAACTCCTCTGGTGGGCAGGTTCCTGATCATGACACATGCCTATGCCATTTCACAAGACTGGGCATAAGAAGAAGCAAAGCAAATTTCTCAAATGTGTCCCTGGTACAAAGTTGAATGTAGAACATCCTCTTCCTCCCTCTCCATTTTTATACACCTCCTCAACCTGCCGTCTCTCTCTACTGTGGATAGCCTGAAAATGAGGGCATAGGAAAAGGAAGAAACAACAGGGAGAAGAAGTGCAAAAACTAATGCCATACTCAGTGTGAAAATGATTTATATACTATGGACAAATTTATTTTCCTTCCATGATAGAGTAGATGACCTTACACTTGAATGAATGATGTTTGTTTGTGTATATTTGTGTGCACGGTTCTTGATTTCTGCAAGTGAGATATGTTCTCAGATCAAAATTTAGTATGATGTCCTTGCACTGTCACATCATTTATCCAATCAGATTCATGTTACAAATGTGGTTAGGGTCAGCCCAACGTCAACATGTCGTACGTTGATCTGAGATCATCTTTCACTTGCAGAACTCAGGATGTGCTTATGCACACTTGCATGTGGATGTATTTTCCTGCCTAAACCGGAGGACATGAAACAACTTAGAAAACAGGATTTTTTAATCTTTATTAATATTTACTTATGGTTTTAGTCATACTAGCCTGTGTTCGTGCCCTTTGTTCCCATACATCATGCAAGAGTTAGCAGTATGAATTAGCTAGCTTCTTTAGCTATAGTCTGGTTGTCTTAAATTGCCAGTTTGCTTACTGTAGTTTCACAGTCAACCCAAATATCAAAACAGTTTCATTTTAGGGACCACGTATGTATCTACTCATGTTTCTCCTTTATCACTGCAGTGGAAAGAGACATCAGAAACTGCATATAACCTCAAGCTGTGTTTTAGACCTGTTGCACCCCATCCTGGGAAACAATTATCCACTTGTGTTTTAAATTTGACTCGAGTGCCGCGGTTGATGCTGAGAGTGTTTTGAGTCAAACTACCAACCCCACATTTACCTTGAATTCTAGTTTCCTATTTTCAATTAGTGTTTATATATATGTGTGTGTGTGTGTGTACACACACACACACACACACACACACACACACACACACACACACACACACACACACACACACACACACACATATCTACATATCTAGCGTTTTTCCCCCCAAAACTGTCAATGGTGTTGTGAGTGCTCAACTAATGAGGAGCAGAATGATGAGTGCGATACACACGAAACAGGCCTCTACTGCAATGTATTAAAATCTTTTTTCTTGTATCCGTGTTGATATATATATATATATATATATATATATATATATATATATATATATATATATATATATATATGTACTTTTTATATTCCACTGAAAAATGTATTTACTTCAATATCACTTCAATATCCCCTGCTTGCGTGCCTTTTAAATGAAGTCTGACTGGTGCTTAGAAAGAGTCAAGAAGTTATGTCCACCATCTCTGGAGTCACACATGTATTTCCTCTTATCTACAGTAGGATCAAATTAAGCTGGGAACCTTCTCTCCTGTGTTTCCGGCCATCCCCACTTCCCACTCAATGTTCCCACTTCCTGAACAAATAAAACATGGTAAGGTTGGACCGCCCGCTATAAAAATTCTGAACAGTGCCTCAGCTCTCTCAAGCGGTGACTTGCTGCTGCGTTCCTGAAGAAACTTGACTGACATTTTCAAATATTCCCACGCTAAATCCATAAAGTTCAACCAACCAAGGTCTTCTTGGGATATTCCCTATTCTTCCTTTTCTTTCACCCTGACCTTTAGATGTAATGCATAAGTTTTAGAAGAATAAGAGTCGTGGGGCTTGGCTGCACAGATACATGGTGAAAGCCCTGTAGGGTGTGTGTGTGTGTGTGTGTGTGTGTGTGTGTGTGTGTGTGTGTGTGTGTGTTATAGTAAGATATCGGCTGCTGACATTTAAGGTGTTTTCATATTAGGTATGTATGAGAAGCTGTGTAGGACAGAAACATTGGAGTATTTGTACACACGCACTGGAATCTGCTTGCCCACACCACTGAAACTCTTACACACATACATTCTCCACTAGTGCTTTACCTCTGAAACAAGCAGTCACATACACTTACCATGTCTCACACAACTCAAAATATAATTTCCAGTGTTTTGTTCTGAATTTGTCAATGGGGGAGAGACGATTTTTGGGGGGTGAGTGAAAATGTTCAGTGTCTGAGACGAACCATTTTCAGTGATACCGGAAGCTTATTCATTGTCACCGGAAGTTAACACGGCCTCTCATAAAAGAGAGGCCTACTTATTGCATTAATCTCTGTAGCTTCAGGTATGGACAGAACAATGCGCAAATTATTACTTGCTTACTTACTAATATTTTTTATGACCCGCGACCAAACTTTAATAGTTACTGCAAACACGGACGATGTTGTCGATATTTTATGGAGCATCTTACGCTGTCTTGAAGGAATGCAGCCTGACCCGACGGCTATGTATTTCGAACAACTCGGGGCCCATGCAAGAACGGTACTTTCGATCACAAATATTGTCCGCCAGAATGGTGGCTTGGAGGGAGGCGAGAGAATGTACATTATTACTGGAGTCTTTATGTCAGCAAATATTTGTAATTCTGCAACAGCATCAGGATCAGACGGCAGAAAGTGACACGACCGCCCTTGCACCCACTACCAACACAGGAACGCCTGGTCGTCCACGCTATGATTTGACAGCGGAACAGATTCATTTATGTTTGGATCTTGGGTTTAATTGGCAAGGCATTGCCTCCCTTTTTCGGATTAATCGCCGTACTTTGTTTCGCCATCGACAACGTCTGCGTATCCCATCTCTCCAGTACACCCAACTCTCAGGCGAGAACCTTATGTCAAACATAAGACGCATTTTGGAGAACACTCCAAACGCAGGTGAGACCTCCTATGTGCGGGGCAGCCTGCGCTCCATGGGGATTCGCGTGCAGCGATGGAGAGTTCGTGAAGCCCTGCGTGTTATAGACCCAGTTGGACGATGTGTGCGTCACAGACAGGCTCTTCGCCGCAGGTTTACACTGTAAGAGGGTCGAATGAGTTATGGTATGTTAATTGCTATTATTATTATTATTATAAAGCCTGTGTGGCCATCATTCACAATGTCAGAAAGAAATCAACATAGCCCTATCACTCAATATGTGTCTTGTCATATTCTTTCACAGGCACATAGATGGCAACCATAAATTGATCAATTGGAGAATGGTTTTCCACGGATGCGTTGATGGGTACAGCCGAACCATTATATACCTAGGCTGTTTAACAAACAACAGGGCATCCAGTGTGCTAACGCTCTTTCAGGAGGGAATGCGCAACTTTGGGACGCCATCAAGAGTTCGATGTGATCACGGGACGGAGAACGTGGAGGTCGCTCGCTTCATGCTCGGCAGGAGAGGACTACATAGGAGAAGTGTAATCGTTGGCCGCAGCGTGCACAACCAACGAATCGAGACTATGGGCGGAGCTAAATCGTGTGGCTTCTTATTTCTACGCAGACCTGTTTACGTTCATGGAAAACCAAAACTTGCTCGATTCGCTGTCAGAGTTGCACATATTTGCCCTGCACTACGTCTACTTACCACGCATCCAAGGATCGGTTAGGGGATTCCGTGATCAGTGGAATCATCATGGGCTGTCTACTGAGAACTACAGGACACCACTGCAGTTGTGGCTCAGAGGAGCCATTGGCCATATTGGACAGGATGTCACAGGTGTCAACGGTGTGTTGGACCCTATAGACCCCCAGGGTGGGCTTACAGCTGACAGTGCAACATCGACTGATATCCAACCAAATAGCATAGTGGTTCCAGGCAGTACATTTCATGTGAATGACTCTACAATGATGGAGATCCGTCAAACAATCAATCCTTTAAATGACGATGGAAACTATGGGATTAATCATTTTGTCGCTTTAGTACATTTATTGGAAACAGGCCATTCCACTGGATTGCTAAACGTGTAGTCTTAGCACATGAAAATAATTGTAAAAAAAAAGTTCAAAACCAGTGCATCAATGCATTCATTCATGTATACTCCAGATGTAGTATACTTTTACTTTTACCTTTACCTGTGTAACTTCTGTGAAAACAAACTAGAGAAACTAGAATATACACAACTAGAAACTAGAACATCTGCAAGTGCATTATTTTAAATCAACCATTTAAGATCTTAGGCCATTCCAAATCCTTGGGTGTTCTGAATGGCAAAATGCATAGCGTTTTTGAAATCATCATATCTGGCATGGATTGGCAAATGTAAACAATTAATACATGTGTTGGCTGTTGGATATTTTCCACCGTTGTGCAAAAACTCCACCGAGGGCTGTGGTGCGAAGCCAATTGGTGGCACCATATTGGACCCCGTGGCAAACGTCAGTATCTCCTGTAGGGTTGTGGTCCCTGATTCCTCTGATTGGAGAAAGACAGACAGACATGCACTTATATACCTCCAATGACTGACCATCACAAATAGTATGAGATAGTAGAGAAGTGCCCACATTCCACCACATCCTGTCTATTTGGAATTACTAAAACACAAATTATATCTACCTTCTGCGTCTTGGAGGAAATCTCTCCAGTACGCCACGACTTTGTTTTCCTCTCTTCTCCTATTGCTGCCAGTTTCTGACCATCTGATTTTGAAAAGGTCATCCATGTTATCAGCTGATAGACCATCTGGGGTATAACAGAGGACCTTGCGAAACACATCTGAGTGAAGCTGGATTTTCTCAAGAATACCAAGTGTTTTCAGTCCCTCTCTGAATCTACATACAATGTTTGGGTAAAAACAAACAAAAAACATGAGGAGTCTAGAAGAGAATAGCAAGACAAGTAATTGTAGTAACAACAGCAACATTAGCTGTAGGGATTTCCATATCCATGGTCATTGGGGTGTGTAGACAGGAAACAATCCAGGTGTGGCCAGTGAAACTGATTGTGCAATGCTATTGCACTGCATCATATTTGTAAACACAGCAAACATACCTTTCAAAGGGTCCCCTCACACGATGAATAACATGGAACATCATAATGTCTTGTACTAGTTGATCCTTGTCAGCAAGAGAGCTCAGGTTCCTCAAGCAGCCAGCAGTAGCAAGATAGTCAGTAAGTGGTTCTGCTGTTGCTTTGAGCTCACCAAGAGTTTTGGCTTCAGAAATCTGTGGGGAGCCATTGATAAATAAGTTAATTCTCTCCCTCTACACACACACACACACACACACACACACACACACACACCAATATCAGTTATTATAAACTCTAAATCAGTACAGCAAAGGTTAAAGAGATTGTTCCCTTACTGTGAATGCACTTACATTCAGTTTACAAAGGAATCCACTAGGAATCACTGATCAATGTGCTAGATTATGCTGGACCAACAATTTCAAAGTTCACACCCGTTAAACAATCCCTCAAAATACTTCTAACACACCTGTTCCAGTTTTTGGCGCAATTCGAAATCACCAATGTCCTCTAGAACTGGTCTGCACCTTTCGAGCCCGTGTGCGATCCAATCAAATAGGGTCTTTGAAAGGAAGGAAGGGGATGGGCCTCCGTGGACTAAACATACAGCCACCGCTGTGCCAGCATGGTAATAGAGATCCTCACGTAGAGCTGGATTAGACAGAAACCAGATTATCATTGTCATTCATTATGGCTAGCCAATCAAATTAGTTACCCAGTTTCTCTCACGTAAGGGTATACAAACCTGTGGAATCCAGGGCAAGGTTTAAGTGTCTCTCCTGCCCCTCAAACATGTCACACTGTGACAGTGCCTCCACAAGTAATCTCAAAAATTCACGTTTTGGGCCCCCTAGATCTATAGCCTCTTCACGCGTGCCCTTATCGTCAGAGAACTTTATGGTCATCGTACTGCAGGGGTTGTAAGTCAGCCTCCGAAACCCACGGATGGCACCATCCAGAACATTTGCTCTGTTGATATTAAATTTGCAGATGTCCTTGCTGTTAATTTTCTCGGCAAGCTCCTCCAAGATTTGGGCAATCGTGACATCGTTTTTGGGGCGTCTACAAAATTAATTCCAAAAAACATAATTATAGCCATCACATATATATACATGCCTAGTTATCTCATGAAAAATGGTTCAAATGGCCTACAATCTCTGCCAATTGTTAATTACCATCAGGGACGAAACAAAAATAGGTAGGAATTTTTCCTATTGTACACTCATGCCATTTTATGTTCAACTATATTATAATCCTGTTTTGTTTAACTGAGGTAAAGCAAGCAAAGACAAAACACACTTACGCCTGGTCTTCCATGCTGGCAACAATGGCAGTATACAAATCCTCATCTTCCTCCTCGGATGAGTCTTCAATCAGGCTAATGTACGTTCCATAATTGCTTCTTACTTGGCCACTTGTGGATGGCTGTGCTGGATTTTCTGAAGGCAACTGATGAGGGGGTGGAGTCTCGTCTTTGGAGCGCTGAGGGGGTGGAGTCTCATCGTTGGAGTGGTGAGGGGGTGGAGTCTCGTCGTTGGAGTGGTGAGGGGGTGGGGTAAGAATGGTCTCCATGTCTTCATCACTGTCAGAAGTGTCACTTGTGACAGACTTGGAAAGAAAACACCAACTGTTACTGCAAGAAGCTGAGGCATGTAATTAACATCATTTAAGTAAGACTAGCATAGTTGCATAGCCATATATACAGTGCTATTTTTCGTGAAATTACTCATGTAGGTTTTTCAATGCGTTACGCTCACCTGAAGCAATTCTGATGGCCTGACATATATGCAAGCTCTTTTGAAAATTTGATGTATTAGGCCGGCATCCAGCTGCTGTCCTCTGCATAATGATGGAGCCACAAGCTTGTTTCCACATGGCATGAGTATTTGCAAGCTGAGAAGGGAGAAAAAAGGTTTGAGAACATTATAACCCATTTATAAGTTATTACCACCAAGGCTAAAAGAGGAAAATCCGGTGCATTCGTCCTGCCTCAAACACGAATTACGATACAGCGCCATGTTATAGAGCCGAAATTGCAGTGTATGACTACACCCCGGGCCCGACGTTAAGCGGATAGTGACCGGCGGACAAAGCATTCTGTGAAACATGTAGTTCGCCACACAAATGGACTTGACAAATAGAACCTGAAAGTTTCAGAGCGTGTTGCATATCAATTTATTACTTGCTGACTTTCAATTTCAATAGCATTCAATATTTGCAGCGATGCATTATAGGCCTGCAGAAATATCATACCGGTCCATTTCTGTAGCATTCTTAGCAGCCTGATGATAATCTAAAATAAACGCCTGGGAGTACGTTCTGTAGGCAACTTGTCATTAGTCTTCGTCCTTAGAATTGAGTGAAAGTGAGCAGCAATACCCATTTGCCCACTAGAGGGCACTCCGAAACCAAACAGCACAGCACGTCTTGATATTAAAAGAACACGTACAGATCAAACTTACGATGCCGCATCGCCCTTAACAGTTATATTGGGTGGGATGCGTCAATGAGGCCGCGATATTGGGTGGGTCAACATTTATTAATTAACGATGACTGGAGGTACATTCGGGGCTGCAGGTATTTTGTGCTAAAAAGTGTTAAAAATACTTTTCACAAATAATGAACACGGGTGCCGTTTTACATTTCAGGATAGATGAAGTGCATGTAAAAAGCAATTATTCAACATTAGTTAAGTCGAAGAAACTCAATATTTCTTCAGAGTTGATAAAACATGTAAATTCATGTTATGGTCTGCTTATATATGTTCTTATCTTTGGCATAATGAGCCTTAGCTTTTGGCAGTTTGGTCATTTAAAACAGGATGTGGACATGCCTCCGCTGCCACTTTAACCACGGCCATCAGAGACACCTGCTGTGTCCCCGTTCACTCCTCCTCCTACCCGGCGACGCCCTCAGCAACACGGCGGCAGCGCCATAGACGTGCGGTCTGAAGCCCGCTGCGGCATCTGGGCTGGATATCCATGGGACAGAGAGTCCGAGGGTTCAGCCGGTTTGCTGAAGGATGATTCATTTGCTTGTGTCCCGACATGCGTTTGTCCAAGTGGACGAATTGGCGGTTATGTAGCTGAATCCAGTCTAGTAAATGCAACTTACCTAATGTGGTGTGGGATCTTTGGGTGGAGTGCTTCACGGAGCTTCATCAAGAAGGTGGAACGCGTCCATGTCTTATCAAACTCAAAAGCGTTCAGAATAACCCCCTCACATGCAGTTTCCTCTTCTAGTTCTGGCGAACTACAGGATGTTCTCTGGGGCAAGGGAGCAGGATGACCTCCTTCATGAACGTCCTTTGTTGAAATGGCGTCGGTCTTGCTCTGTTCACCAAAACGTACACGTTTACATCCATGTTAAATAAAATACATAAATGGCACTTTTTGATAGGTGTGCTCCATGCTGCCTTTTATCATTCATCACCTTGCATCATTTCCTATAAGGATAAGAATGACTATGGTGGTGGAAAGCTGGAAGAACGTGTCTAGTTACATCTAACACAAGGTAGCAATGTCTCCTTGTCCATAGCAAAAAGGAACGTAACGTTTATATTGTAAGAACATCGATTAATACTAATTTATCTAGCTAGAGCTGTAGCCATGTACATGAGGTCAATAGCTAGCTAGAGTGTTTCATTCAGTTTGACGTAGGCCCAGATTTACTTACCTTTTTTTCCCTTTGTTAGACCAAGAGCCAAAGCGTTTAGCCTGAAATTGTGGGGTGCTGGCTCGTCCGCTAGCTCCTGCTGGCGTCGGCTGCGGTGGGGTTCCGAAAGTCCTGAATAAACTTCTGACCTCGGCATTTATAGAAGACACCGGCGTATTCACTGCGCTAGCATTTGACATACACGATGCCATATCTGGAGATGCCAGGAGGGTTCTTAATATATTCACAGCCTCTTCCATACTGCTGCGGTCTACCGATGACATGTTGAGTTGTACGAAAAAGGGCGGGATATTTAACTTCCGGTGACAATGAATAAGCTTCCGGTATCACTGAAAATGGCCCGTCTCAGACACTGAACATTTTCACTCACCCCCCAAAAATCGTCTCTCCCCCATTGACAAATTCAGAACAAAACACTGGAAATTATATTTTGAGTTGTGTGAGACATGGTAAGTGTATGTGACTGCTTGTTTCAGAGGTAAAGCACTAGTGGAGAATGTATGTGTGTAAGAGTTTCAGTGGTGTGGGCAAGCAGATTCCAGTGCGAGTTTCAGTGGTGTGGGCATGCAGACTCCAATGCGTGTGTACAAATACTCCAATGTTTCTGTCCTACACGGCTTCTCATAGGATTGGCCATGGCTTTCCATTGATCCAGTCCAAGTGCCTACACAAAGACAGAAATGCGCATACACACACACACACACACACACACACACACACACACACACACACACACACACACACACACACACACACACACACACACACAGAGAAGCATGAGTGCGGGTGGTGAGATGGAGGCCTGAGGACAGGGTTAGCTGTGCATCAGCCTCGGTCATCAATCTCTTTAGACATGGATCAGTGCAGCTTGACTACCTGCTCGCTTACTTGGCTCTTTGCTACTCTTTTTAGTAAGGCAAAATAAAATTTGGTTATATGTAATATTAATGATAATATTAGCAGTAGTGCTGATGATAATAATAAACATCAGTGACCATAAACTCATACTCGTATCAGACTGCTATACCATCACAGGACAGGAAAAGTGAAGTCAAAATGCGCTTATTTGATTCAGCAGTCAATACACAATTTGTTGTTCTTTACCCTTTTTCATACAGTGAATAATGGCTGGGTTTTATTATTTTAGATCATGTCTTGACAACTTCTTTCAGCAACATTGGTTTATGTCCAGCTCAGAGAGTCTTGCTGTATGCTAGAAGGAAGACTACATAGTCCATCCATCCATTATCCGAACTGCTTACCCAGCTCTCAGGGTTGCGGGGAAGCTGGAGCCTATCCCAGCAGTCATTGAGCGGCAGGCGGGGAGACAACCTGGACAGGCTGCCAGGCCATCACAGGGCCCACACATACACAATACACACACACACACACACACACACACACATTCATACCTAGGGGCAATTTGGTATGAACAATTCACCTGACCTACATGTCTTTGGACTGTGGGAGGAAACAGGAGCCCCCGGAGGAAACCCACAAAGACACGGGGAGAACATGTAAACTCCACACACAGGACAAACCGGGATGACCCCCAAGGCTTGACTACCCCGGGGCTCGGACCCAGGACCTTCTTGCTGTGAGGCGACCAAGCTAACCATTGTGCCATCGTGCCGCCCCAGACTACATAGTATTTTGGATTATATTACAATGTCAGCCATTGGTAGAGCAAACTATAATATGTACTATAAACTTTTTTTTTTGGTCCATTTGTTGCCACTTTGGCAACTTGCTGAGCCTTGTAAGTACTCTGTGTGAACTCTACACTGTGTGTCAAGTCTTAATCTATTTTTGACCCTCCATAGTATTTTCTATTTACATGGGCATTTATGCACAGTGAGCAACTGTGTGTTGGGCCTGTTTGTTAAAAGCAATCTTTTGTATGAGTGAAAGCACTCAGAGGGGAAAAAAACCCAGTTAGGAGATATTTGCAGAAACTTTGACTTGAATCAGTAGCCTTAGCTCTGTCCTTAAATGATTTTTGAAATGCAGATAAGTTTAAAGGTTATAATCCCACTTTGTGTCTCTGCTATGGAGATCCTCTTTCTTTCTTTCTTTCTTTCTTTCTTTTTTTTGGGTTTTTTTTTTCTCCCTTTTTCTCCCCAATTGTATCCGGCCAATTACCTCACTCTTCTAAGCCGTCCTGGTTGCTGCTCCATCCCCTTTGCTGATCCGGGGAGGGCTGCAGACTACCACATGCCTCCTCTGATACATGTGGAGTCGCCAGCCGCTTCTTTTCACCTGACAGTGAGGAGTTTCACCAAGGCGATGTAGCACATTGGAGGATCACGCTATTCCCCCCAGTTCCCCCTCCCCCCTAACAGGCTCCCTGACCCACCAGAGGAGGCGCTAGTGCAGCGACCAGGACTCATACCCACATCCAGCTTCCTACCCGCAGACACAGCCAATTGTGTCTGTAGGGACGCCCGACCAAGCTGGAGGTAACACGGGGATTCAAACCAGTGATCCACATGTTAGTACGCAGCAGAGTAGATTGCTACGCTACCCGGATGCCCTGGAGATCCTCTTTCTTATACATAATTCAATATTTCAGGTGTTCCACATTTTTGCTCCCAAACCTTTCCTCACATTCTCCTGTCTCTTCCTTTCTTCTCCTGTCGTTTTTTCTCTTTTTCCCACTTAGAGCACAGCAAGCTTTTTCCTGAGAAGCTCAAATTGTCACCCCAGACAGTTCCCTGTGGTTTGTGTGTGTGTGTGTGTGTGTGTGTGTGTGTGTGTGTGTGTGTGTGTGTGTGTGTGTGTGTGTGTGTGTGTGTGTGTGTGTGTGTGTGTGTTCTGCAGTGCTTTCATGCATATTCATGCTTCTTTTTTGTGAGTGAGTGTCTTGTTGTCCACACGAGGTTGTGGGCAACTATGTCTGTCAGCGTGTGTGTATGTCTGTTTCACTGTCTGTCTGTGTGTGTGTGTCTGTGAGACTATTGTTTGTACTGTAGGGTAATCTCTTGTTGCGATAAAGAGCCCCTCACCTTGCATTTCGCAGGAAACACAGTCTCCCTCTGCAGGGAATGATAGGTGGAGATTACACCTTGCAGTGTTGAAATGGTTTAGACTGCTCAAACACAGGCTCCATGGGCTGATGGTATGAGGGAAAGGGGTTTATGTGTGTATGTGTGTGTCTATGCATGTGTCAGAGACAACAAGATGCAGAGAGGGCTTAGAAACAAAGGAAGTGTCTGCATCTGTGTGTGGACCCGTGTTTGTGTCTCTATAAATGTAGTTGAGATGCTGTTCTAGAGAGAGCATCGGCGAGTTTGTGAAATAACAAAAGAAATGAGCGAATTGTTTCAGCGAAAGCAGAACAATCACTGTGTTAAATTTCGATTGCAGCTAACCCCTGTGGGAATTACAGCTCTGGCATTCCCCGTGCTGGCGCCGTTCTCTACTTATTGAGCTGCACACACAGGATCAAACTGAGAAGAATAAATAGAGGAAGCTGTAAAAAGAGATCAAGAATGAGAAAGTTCCAAAGACCAGCCAGAAGAAGAAAATAATGCTTTTTTAAATGCCTTTATATAGCCACCATTGCCATCTGATTGGCATACAACACGGCGATACCTTTACACAGAAAAGCAAAAACGACTCTCATTGTGTATGAACCAAAAGCAAAAATGGCGAAAGTTCTGCGGTCCTATGGCATGATATAACTAGCGGTTGTTATTCTAAAAAGCATGAGGTTTGATTCATTGCTCTCAGTTATAGGCCTGGGACATATTGTCATGCTGTAAGCTGCTGTATGCAGCACTGACACAATCTCTTGTCTTGCTCTTAGCACGGGTAAGAAAAGGGCACATAATAGACCACAGCAGATCAGAAAGGAGCAGAATGGCAACAATTTAATGCAGAGACGACGTGAGTAGATGGGAGAGAGAAGGGAGTCAGTGGGTGAGAAGAAAAATCAGGTAGGGAAATAAGAGAAAGTGTGGATAAAACAGCAGAGGAGTTGCAAGGTTGCCTCCTCTGAATATTCTAATATAGCACTGTACAGCTGTGCAGAGGGTTGGTATAGATTGTGACAAAGCAACTATTTTTCACACACCTTCCATTCTCTCTGTGTTCTTCTCTTCTGTTTATAATGGCTTAAAGCAAGGCAAGAGATCTCATCGACCCATCCCTCAATGACCCGTCCACCGGTTATCACAGCTATACATCTATGCTACATATAGTATATTTCATACATGGACAACACAATGTGCTTTACATAAAATGACCATACAATTGAAACACTCTTAAAAGTGCAAATGTAGACAATAAATGTGCACAGGAGTCAAAGCAGAATTTCCAAATGTGAGCTGCAATTCTCTATCTCTTGAGTCTTTGCACCAAAAAAGATTATTTTTGTCTTGTCTTTGCTCAATTGTAAAAAGATCTCTGACATCCATAAATTAATACCAATACACTGAGTTAGGGAATGTATGGGATCTAGGTCAAGTCATGTCAAGTCAAGTCAATTTTATTTGTATAGCCCAATATCACAAACTACAAATCATCTTTACAAATTATAAGGTCATCTGGAGATAGGCATATTTACAGTTGTGAATCATCTGCATAATTATGGTAATCTATTTTGTGTTTCTGTATAACATGTACAAGTGGAAGCATATAGAGATTAAATAGTAGTGGTCCAAGAATAGAACCTTGGGGTACCTCACACATAATATCCACTTTGTCCGAGGCAAAGTCTAATGGACTCTAATGGACACAGAGAACTGCCTGTCCTATAGGTAGGTTCTAAACCAGTTCAGAACTGGGCCAGAGAGGCTGACCCATTTCACAGGCTTGTACTGTCTCATAAAGAATTTACTTGACTCACTGGATTATTTTACTCCTTATTTGTTGAGCACTTTCCCTACCGTTGAGTTTCTTTTAACAAAGTTATATATATATATATATATATATATATATATATATATATATATATATATATATATATACACACACACACACACATATATATATATATATAGTATATATATATATATATGCATACATACATATATACACATACATACATATATATATACACATATATACACTACCGTTCAAAAGTTTGGGATCACATTGAAATGTCCATATTTTTGAAGGAAAAGCACTGTACTGTTCAATGAAGATAACTTTAAACTAGTCTTAACTTTAAAGAAATACACTCTATACATTGCTAATGTGGTAAATGACTATTCTAGCTGCAAATGTCTGGTTTTTGGTGCAATATCTACATAGGTGTATAGAGGCCCATTTCAAGCAACTATCACTCCAGTGTTCTAATGGTACAATGTGTTTGCTCATTGGCTCAGAAGGCTAATTGATGATTAGAAAACCCTTGTGCAATCATGTTCACACATCTGAAAACAGTTTAGCTCGTTACAGAAGCTACAAAACTGACCTTCCTTTGAGCAGATTGAGTTTCTGGAGCATCACATTTGTGGGGTCAATTAAACGCTCAAAATGGCCAGAAAAAGAGAACTTTCATCTGAAACTCGACAGTCTATTCTTGTTCTTAGAAATGAAGGCTATTCCATGCGAGAAATTGCTAAGAAATGGAAGATTTCCTACACCGGTGTGTACTACTCCCTTCAGAGGACAGCACAAACAGTCTCTAACCAGAGTAGAAAAAGAAGTGGGAGGCCGCGTTGCACAACTGAGCAAGAAGATAAGTACATTAGAGTCTCTAGTTTGAGAAACAGACGCCTCACAGGTCCCCAACTGGCATCTTCATTAAATAGTACCCGCAAAACACCAGTGTCAACATCTACAGTGAAGAGGCGGCTGCGGGATTCTGGGCTTCAGGGCAGAGTGGCAAAGAAAAAGCCATATCTGAGACTGACCAATAAAAGAAAAAGATTAAGATGGGCAAAAGAACACAGACATTGGACAGAGGAAGACTGGAAAAAAGTGTTGTGGACGGATGAATCCAAGTTTGAGGTGTTTGGATCACAAAGAAGAACGTTTGTGAGACGCAGAACAAATGAAAAGATGCTGGAAGAATGCCTGACGCCATCTGTTAAGCATGGTGGAGGTAATGTGATGGTCTGGGGTTGCTTTGGTGCTGGTAAGGTGGGAGATTTGTACAGGGTAAAAGGGATTCTGAATAAGGAAGGCTATCACTCCATTTTGCAACGCCATGCCATACCCAGTGGACAGCGCTTGATTGGAGCCAATTTCATCCTACAACAGGACAATGACCCTAAACACACCTCCAAATTGTGCAAGAACTATTTAGAGCAGAAGCAGGCAGCTGGTATTCTATCGGTAATGGAGTGGCCAGCGCAGTCACCAGATCTGAACCCCATTGAGCTGTTGTGGGAGCAGCTTGACCGTATGGTACGCAAGAAGTGCCCATCCAACCAATCCAACTTGTGGGAGCTGCTTCTGGAAGCGTGGGGTGCAATTTCTCCAGATTACCTCAACAAATTAACAGCTAGAATGCCAAAGGTCTGCAATGCTGTAATTGCTGCAAATGGAGGATTCTTTGACGAAAGCAAAGTTTGATGTAAAAAAAATCTTATTTCAAATACAAATCATTATTTCTAACCTTGTCAATGTCTTGACTCTATTTTCTATTCATTTCACAACATATGGTGGTGAATAAGTGTGACTTTTCATGGAAAACACAAAATTGTTTGGGTGATCCCAAACTTTTGAACGGTAGTGTATATACACACACATATATATACACACACACACACACACACACACACACACACATATATATATATATATATATTAAGCTAAGCAATTAAAAACAGTTTTAGGAAATGTGGAAGGCAGAGGATCCAAGCAGCACATGGAGGACCTGAGCTGCCCTACAATATTGTCTAGTTTTTTTAAGGTCTAGAGCAGGGGTGCCCACAATTTTTTGACTCGTGGGCTACTTTTAAAATGACCAGGTTAAAATGATCTACTCATATTAAAAATAATAATAATAAAAATACCCATTACATGTTTTACATATAGTATATGAACATTTATATACAGTGTGTGTATTTATATACATGTGGTGTTACATATACAGTATTGCAATGGATTTGCATTTATATTGAACCTTAATAATTATACCAAGCACTTGCTACTACACTATGTTGAAATTGCATCACTGCATGAACCTTTACAGCTGTGTTAAATAGATTTGTGATCTCTACCTCTCTACTCTGATGATGACCTGCACTGGAGGGAGGGAGTCAGACAGGGTTACAATAGTTCGGACAGTAGCTGTTGGTAGCCAGCCTCAAGCAGGCTTCCAAATGATCATCTGTCCTGGTGGAATGGTATTTGGACTTGATAATCTTCATGTGAGAAAAGGCTGACTCACACAAATAAGTAGAGCCGAATAATGCCGTCAAGGAGGTTGCACATTTCCTCATGTTTGGGTACTTGTCCTCTGTAAGTAAGTTCCAAAACTCTCCATGTGCCCTGGACTTAAGCTGAATGTCAGCCTGTACTGTCAGCATCTCATCCTCCACTGCAGACGAGTTCAGGTGAAACAGTGATGCCATTTTTTAGGCAAGGGAATCCACCTCTGTATCTTCCCCAAATGGGTAGCACATAAATGTAGCGATTGGCTCAAGCAAAGCAAAGTCTTGAAACCATTTGTCAAAGTCTGACCGGACATTTTCAATCTGCTCTGTGTAGCGTGCACTGTCAAGTTGCGCACACGCCCTCCCCCTTGCTTCTCCAGCTCTGCTGCGAGGTTTCGGAAGTTTCCCAAATCACGGCGCTGCAACTTTGAGGACAGAAGTTGCATTTTCCGTTTGAAAGCGTTAACTGAGCTGATCATGTTTACCACGCTTTTGTCTTTTCCT
Organism: Lampris incognitus; assembly: GCF_029633865.1. NCBI lineage: Eukaryota > Metazoa > Chordata > Actinopteri > Lampriformes > Lampridae > Lampris > Lampris incognitus. The sequence continues at coordinate 103,878,896 of NC_079212.1, read as the reverse complement.
TGCAGCTCTAAGTTAAGCTCGTTCAACATGTTGGTTAAATCAGTTAAAAACGCCAAGTCTAGCAGCCACTGATTGTCATTAAGTTGTTTGTGTTCCGCATGTTTAGTGATAAGGAGAAACTCCTTAATCTCCGGACAGAGCTCTCGAAATCTCTGCAAGAATCTCCCTCTACTAAGCCATCTCACGTCAGTGTGTAGCAAGAGGTCAGAGTAGTTACAGTCGGCCTCTTCCAAATCTGTACGAAACAACCGTCTTTGAAGAGACCTCGCTCGAGTAGAACAGGCGGGTTTGGTTGCCACATCCATGATCTCTTTCATGTTTAGCATTTCTGCGCATAATGCTTGTTGGTGTATTATGCAATGGTAATTAAGGAAGTCCGGGAAAGCATCGTCCTCCCTGCACTTGGCAATAAATCCATTAGAGCGGCCCACCATAGCAGGCGCACCGTCCGTGGTGATTGACACCAGTTTACACACTGGGAGCTGGATTTTATCCACAAAGTTTTTGAAGATTTGAAAAATGTCCTCTCCCCATGTGTGTTCCTTCATGGGTAGCATTGTTAACAGCTCCTCTTTTGCGGTCATATCTTGAAACACCATGCGAATGAAAATGCACAATTGGGCCGTATCACTTATGTCCGTAGACTCGTCCAATGGTAGTGAGAAACACTCGCAGTCCACGATGTCCCTCCAAAGCTGCTGTGTCAAATCATCGCCCATCACTTCACAGCGCCTTGTGACGGAATCTCTTGATAACTGGAGAGCTTTGATTGAAGATATTACTTCTGATTTGTTTTTAAAGTCCCGAAACAACGAATCTGCTTCCTCAAGGCAGGCCTCTTTCATCATCTCTCCATCTTGGAAGGCTTTCTTATGCTTAATGATGGAGTGACTCACCCGTAAAGATGCTTCGGTGGCTGCCTTTGCCTTTGAATTCGGCTGCGTGAAAAGTGACTGCTGCACAATTAACTGCGATTTTAGTTCCCTCACCTTTCTCTTTCTCAGCTCGCTTTTCGGAGGGAAGTCATTGTCATAGTTTTTATGAACAGTTCGAAAGTGCCTCTCCACATTTCCTTTCTTTGGGATAGCAATGCTAGACTGACAGATGAGATAAACGCATTTGGAATAAGACATGGTGAAAAAAAGTCCTCCTCCCATTCCACATGGAAATGGTATTGTAAAATGACACGCTGGCCACTGGCTGGCGGGTCTGACCCTTTAGTCGAGCGGTTAGCGATGTCTCCTGCGGTGCGGGCGATACAGGTTCGCTTCCCGGCCGCGGCAGTTCGCTACAGTACGTTTTTTGTTTCTTGCTAGGTCCGGCTCCCCCACTCATTTTTGTTTTGTTTCACTTTTTTTAGAGAGTTTTTTTTGGGGAGTTGAACTAGCTAGCTCGATGCAGTTCTGCGTTAGCTCACGTTGTGGGCATGTGAACTTCAAGGTACGTTAGAGAAGGGCTCTGGTTGTTATGGTAACCTAATGTAACAAAGTTTTAGGTTCTGCTCTAGAATCTTTGGTTTTAGGCAACAGCAGACTGGCCATCCTTTACGTCAATCAAAAGGCAAATGCCAAATGGAGGACAGATGATAGGCTAATGTCTTGGGAAAAAAAAGTTTTTTCGAATGTCATGGAGATCTACCAGCACTGCCCTCGCGATCTACTGCTCGATCGCGATCGACGTAGTGGGCACCCCTGGTCTAGAGGGTCAAAGTGAAACATGGCACCAGTGATATTTCTGGAGAACTGGAGGGTAGGTTTATTTCTGGATCTTGAGGCACTAATGTTCTGTCTAATGGCAATAATTTTGTTATTGAAGAATTTAGCGAATTGCTAACATTTTTCAGTGGACAGCATCTCTGATGGGATTGGAGATGGTGGATCAATAAGTCGATCAACAGTATAAAAGAGCACTTTACTATTGTAGATATTTTCATTATGATTTTAGAGGAAAAAGACTGGCCTGTTTAATTTCTTTTTGTACCTATTCAGTCTATCCTTGTAGATTTCATGGTGAACCTGCTGCCTTACAACCACTCAATTTCTCCAGGGGAGTTTTGTTTTTCTGTGTTTTTAGTTTTAACATTAGCCATGTTGTAAAAGATAGTTCGTATTTTTTTCAGAGTAGACGTTGTTCACAAGCTCCTCAGTTTGTGATGCCATGAACGACGATAACCCATTTACAGTTTTCGTAAATGTTTCAGTTGAATTATTGTCAATGATTTTTTTCTTTTGATTGTTCAGGTACTCTTCTGTTATACAGGAAAAGCAGACACACCAAAAAAAAGAAAAAGTAACAGTGATCTGAAATGGCAACCTCAATGACACAGGGTACAGTAATATTAAGTTATTTTGATATGACTAAGTCCAGAGTATACCCGTTATTGTGGGTGGGTCCAGAAACATGCCAAGTGAAGGCAAATGCCTCCAGTAAGCTAATTAGGTTTCTAGCATTGGGGTCTGTTTGATTGTCAACATGAACATTAAAATCACCTGAGATGATTAAACAATCGCAGTCAGTGGAAACCTTAGACCGTAACTCAGAAAATTCATCAAAAAAGCCATATTTACATTTTGCTGGCCGATAGACGGTAATGATTAAAATCATAGCATTAAACTATATAGAAAAGCGCAAGGTATTCAAAAGACGTGAATTCGCCGTAGGGGATTTCCTTGCAGCTATAGGAACCAGAGAAGACAGCAGTTGTTCCACCTCATCTCTTATCAATCTGGTATGGATGAATTTGAAGCCAAGAGGTGCAGTCTCAATGAGCGCGACTGCGCCATTTCTATCCAACCAGGTCTCGGTCAGTAGGGTGAAGTCCAGGTTATGGGTATTTAAAAGATCATTAACTAAAAATGACTTATTTGTTAGCGACCGGACCTTTAATAAAGCTATTTTTATTGTCCGATGTGCATGGCTTTGTGGAGGACTGATTGAAGTCCGACCTGGTAATGAATTGTTTAGATTCCTGTGTCTGGGGTCTGTGTATGGCTTATTATTACAGGAATTAGTATGGCAGAATGACAGTCATTGGTATGATGGATGGGACTCACCAAAGGACTTGAATAGGTGTAATTTTACTCCGGAACCAAAATTGAAAGCACTCTGCCCCTGTGGACGTCAATTAGTGACGGAACTATCCGCATTGTGCGCGTGTCGAATGTTGGTGTCCATAGCACGGACACTAGAGTTGGAGACAATGGAATAAAACACGTTTGCAGCTAGCATTCGTGAGCCTGCTCAATTTGCAACCCATCCATCCTCGAATCCATTATGTTTAAAAATAGAAGAGCGCGAGTGGCGAGGCGTCTCCTTCGAGACTGCCGGCCGGAGAGATGCAGTTGGCGAACACATGCAGTACGAGGATGGGTGTTTGAACTAAAATAAGGATCGACTGGCCACTAAATTGGGAGAAAAAGGGAAAAATCAGAAATAAATTGAAAGAAGAAAAATAGAAGAGCGGTCCCAGAACAGATTAGAATTGTCGATAAAACCAAATTGTAAACGACGGCACTGCAACTGAAGCCAGGTGTGTAGCTGCAAAAGTCTGCTAAAATGGCCGGCCTTGACGTTGACCGTTTTAGCAGACTTTTTATCTGTGGCCCCCAGACTGGGCCAGAGATAAAAACTTCTTTCTTAAGTTTTAGAAGATTAAAAGATGCATGAAATCAGATTTTTAAAGCTCAGACTGCTGCCGCGGAATGCCATTTGTGCCAACGTGAATGACGACTTTCTTAATGGTAAAACGAGAAAGCTCTACCAGAATATGTTATTTACCTTGGCACCTGGAAAGCAGTGTGTTGCAGCCATGTTGGACTTGACATCCCTGATAATGGAATCATCCATAATCAGAACAGAAGGTGGCTGTGGAATGGGTGCAGTAGAAGAGCGCACCGACCACCTGTACGTACACCAGTGGGCGGTGGCTCCAAGTTAGGGGCTTCCAACCAGTGTAGAGGACACATCACCAGCATAGGGGAAGAGGGTTGAGCTGGGAAGAAAATATAGGAGTAGATGGCCGAGATGGAGTTAAAAGCTTTACACTGAAAAACAACCACCTAACAAGTCGTTTAATGCAGTACTGAGTGCTTGGCTTTTTCTCCCTTAAACAAATGAAATGCTCTGCAAGTGTAGACGGACAATATCATTTTTCTCCTGTGCAAATAAATATTTTCAAGACACTGGTTTTCTGTCGACCTATTGACAGGATTGTTCACTTGTTGCCAAAATGAACTGTGGCAGAATAAAGTGGCATAAAAACTATTATTTTAAGTCAAATTATGAGAGTGAATAACTTCTTCAGATGGACACGTTTCTTGCATAGCTTCTAAAAGGTTGTAAAACTCAGAAAAGCAGCACATTCAAACTAGAAACCGACCCCAGCTCACCTCAGTGTACTGACAGAGGGCAGAAGAAAATTAATCATTGGAGAGGGAATTAAGGTGTCAGGCTCTGCGTTCAGATAATATATTACTTTAGTAGCACATATCTGCGACAGTACTTTAACACACTTACCCGTATGTGTGGTCATGGACCGTAATTGCCCAGGGATCCGACTAACAGTTACAGCAAAGGGTTCATATTGATATGAGTGTCTGAAATGAGCTAAAAACCAGATAGCACATTAAGTGGACTTCGCAGAGTGTTTTTTTTACACTTAATGTGCAGGTATTCATTGAGGTTTCTAACCCTGATACGGCTTTTTAAGTATGCTAAGCTTGATATAGCTTTTTGAAGTGTTTTTAAGTATAATACAACCACAATTATCTACCGTGACTAATAGCGTACACCACTTTATGCATTCAGAAACAGGTATGATCACAAAGAACCCAATCACCTTAATCTATTCTATTTTATTTGTTGAGCTACTGTGACCTTAATTTTACCTTTCTTATTCATGATTTGAGTCTAACTCCTAGATGCTACCTTTAACTTGTTTCAGTCTGATTTAAGATTATAAATTGATGCAAAACGATAACAATTACTGAGACTTATCTTTTTTTTTTCTTAACATGGCTTTTAACCAGGAACCACCAACACTGTTCTTTAAACCTTGACAGTGGCATAGCTCTATACAGATAATGTTGCTCTGGCAGTTTCATGTAGTCTGAAATGCTGGGCCAAAACCCAGTTTACTGTTAAATTACAGCCCCTATGTTGTCCCCTTTTATATACAAATATAGGAAAGTATGAAATAAATATCCAGTGTTTGTAAACAATACTTCAAGGAATAGTTTATTGTTGTTTATTTTTCAAAGCTTTATTTAAGAAGAAAGCGGGAGCACTTAGCAGTACTACTACAGTCTAGTTCTAATCTATTTATATTTTCTGAACCCACTTTTTGCCTATGCATTATGTTCAGTTTGAGCGAGGTGGTGCTGAAGAGAAATTTCTTTGTGTTCATCTCAATTCAAACCTTGCACTGGTCTGCAGTCAAGTTCAGCACCAGGATATTGCCAGCCCGATGCTTTGGGAAACAGTCCTCCAAACTTTAGTTGTACCCGAGCCCCAGTCTTTTCTGTGACACAGAGAGTCATGCAATTGCTGACGCTGTGTGTCAGATCTGGGTGTCTCTTTTGGAGTTTCTGTGTCTATAAACACTGAGATAAATTATTTATTACGCTGGCCCTTTTCCACAACCACCCTGCAGCAGTGTTACAAAGACTATCAATTATTCAGTGGTCTAGCAGATAGGAAGGACAGACTCAGGGCGAGAGACAAGAATAGAGACACATGGGGAGAGAGGAAGAGAGAGACATTCAAATTCAAGTTAAAGTTCAACTTTATTGTCATTTGTATTAGAATACAGTGAAATTCTTGTGCGCTGGCTCTCTTTGCCTTAACACAAGGGACACAAGGACAAAAGACACAATGACACACCATCCCAAAAAAAGACATGGAGAGGATGAAAAAAAAATACCATGAAATAATTAGGTAATTTTAGAAATTAAGAGACATAGAAAGCAGAGTGCTAGCAAAATAATGCAAAGAGAGCTTCAAGCGTGTTGCATGGGTGTCGGAGAGAAAGGGGTGGGAATTGGGAGATAATCATAGTAGGCTACCTTTTTTTTTTAAATGATGGGTTGCTAAACTAGGTTTTACTGACCACCAAAAACACACAATGTGTTGCAGCATTTGCTTACTCTATTGCAAGCCAAGGGAATACAGGTTAGCAGAGGAGCACGTTTTATTAAACTTATTGTTGTGTCTGCCAACAGACAGTTCAGTTCTTTTATTTGTTTGTTTGTTTTTCTGTACACCTATGAGTTAGTAACCTAGATGGGACTTAAAAAAAACAGACAACAGTTATCTGTTTGCTTCATTCAGCAAAGCTGAGATGTCAAAGTCAATGGGGGCTCCTTTGCCAAAGTGCAATCAAGTAAATGGCCTTACATTTATGCGTCCACATGGTTTTAGACAGCTAAAATTGAAATAGAGACATATAGTCCATGGGCCAGACGATATTTACACTCAAGGTGGCAAAATTACTTATAATTTTTGAAAGGATCCATGTCTGTAGATAATATTTTGGTATGATAACCATTCCTGAGTGGCAGCTGTATCACAGTTATCAGCTCATGAAGTTAACCACCCGCTAAACTAAATTGCATTTTAGACGCTGGTGCATATCCTGGTTTAGCCTCATGGTCAGGACATTTTTCAATGTTCTATAATATTGTCTTTGGTATCATTTTAAAGGGGACCTTCTTAGCTTTCATTCAAGCCCTGTTGTGGATATTTCTCACAAATATAGAGGTCACTTGAGCTCTTCAACCCGTCAATAACACACATCTTTCTGCAATTTTCGCCTAAACTATATACTTTCTTTTAGCCCTGTGGCATCTAGGAATATCAGGGACACAAAACACAAAAACTGGAATACTCACAGGACTGTAAAGATTCAGAAAATGTATAATATACCCATACTATTTCATTGTGTGAGGTGATTGTGAGCCTTAAATGAGAACTAGACCAAAGCCAGTTAGGTCACAAACTGGTCTCTATACATTTGTTTAAATACACAATCAAAATACATGATAAAAAGGAATACCATAGTGAGGTAATGAACTATTTTAATATTTTAAACAACATTGACATTTACATATACTAAGTCAATGATACATGTAATCCCATATCATTAGTGGGTATATGTAATGGTAATGGGTAGGGTAATGGGTATATGTGAATATGGTTACATTATTGTTATCAAGCTCTGGGTAACCAAGTCCAGAATCAACATCCTGTGCATCAATAGACTACTACCACAGTAATACCATCAGAATCATCACACTGTCATTCATCAAACTGCTCGTTTCTCTCATCATCTGACTCCCCAAGTTCAAAGTCCAGTTCTGGACCATCCTGCTGTTTTTGGTTACTGCAGGTCTGTAACCTGCACATGTCTGTGCATGGAAGTCCATTTGACAGGCACATGCAGCTTGGCATTTTGCATGAATGCACACACTTGCATGTTAGCATTTCCAAGACCACATCTGGTGCAGGTGGGGAGCGCATCCAGTAAATGGCCAGCTTGCCTTCATCGTCTGTCCATCCATACTCAGTAGGGCTTGGCACCACAGGGTTAGCCTGCAGACAGCACTTCCATATTGCTGCCTGATAGTTGGCTCGTTGAACATGCATAAAGAGACAGTCTCTACATGGTGGCAGCTGGCTGGACTCAACCTCTCCCCTTTTGGTGCAGAAGAGCTGGTAACGCAGTTTGTTCACCTCAGCAGTGCTGCTATTAGCAACATACATCCGACAGGTGAACTGCTCAATTTTCTGGAACAGCTCATCACTCACATTCCATGTCTGTCCCAGTTGACTAAAAGTCTCTTGGCAGGAAGTGTGCTTTCTCACTATCTTCAGGGCATTCAGCTTCCCTCGACCAGCGAATGCACTGACAGTGTCGCAGCCTGTGAAGGCATGTAAGCCAATTAGGCTGTCACAGATGCTGTCTCCAAGTGAACTTGCCAGTTTGGTGATGTCGACAAACCGTGTGCGGTTCTGAGTCCCACACTTCTGGTAGATGGGACAGGTGATGTCCTTCTGGAAGCCAAGACAAAGCACCATGACATCAGTGTCCTCAGCTGTGATGATAACTGACTTTGAGCCCGCATTTGCTGCATGCAATGCATGCAGGAGCAGACGGGTGTCAGCTTCTTCATGTGTGGAGTGCAGTTCTGCTGCTTCCTCACACCCATCTTCTGTCAACTTGTAGCAGGTTTCCTCACAGGTCATGTACAACACCTTGCCATGCAGCATAGCTCTGTATCGTGGGAGTTTCCACTCTTCCACCAGAAACTTGATGAGACTGGTCTTGTTGGAGGAACTGCACAGAAATTTTCTCCACTGCTGGACGTGGTGTCCCCCTGCAAGATTCTTGTACTGGAGAGTGATGTCTCCACCCTGGTTCAGTCGTTCAGCATCTTTGATTGAAGTCTGGTGATAGACATCAAAAACAACATCAATCCTCCCACTCTGTGCTCCCTCATGGAGGACCTGGGTCAAGGCTGACTCTGCCACCTGTGCAAAGGTTTTGTTGTTGCCATTCATTTTTTGGACCAGGCTCATCCCATCAATGATGGAAGTAGATGGGATTGGGATGTCTTCTGCAGGAGATACATTCTTTTCAAGCTCTCTGGCAAGTGCAGCCTTTTTTGTTTTTCGTAAGGACCCATCAGCATTTGCCAGTGCCCATGGTAGTGGGCCCAATGGGTAGGCAAGGACATCCTTCAGATTCACCTTCCTGCTTTCAGCCACCAGGATCATGTGACTGAAAAGGTTTCTATCTGCCTTCAGAACCACATCCTGTGCTTTCTTTCCATGAGCTTGTTTTGTGCTGACATTGGAGAATGTTTTCAGACTTTGCTTGGTCATCTTGTCGTGGAATTTCACAGGTGGTGGGTCTGCATCTAACCTTGTTTGCTGGAATGCTTGGTAGGCCTCTTCTCCTTTCTCAAGAGCTCTCAAGAGATCTATGGTCACATCAGGTGAAGCCATGTTGCCAGTGGAGAGGCTAACCAAATCAATCTCATCAGGGGACATAGGATTGAGCCAGTTATTCTCCATAAGGTCCATGAGAGACTGGACATCTGCTTCATCTCTCTTGATCCTTGGACTCTGTAGATCTGGATGAGACCATTTGCACCTGCCTTGACCTGTCAGGTCTCTCAGCTGTCTGAGGTACATGCTTCTATACTCAGCTGTGAGATAATATTTGGTCACAGCTCCTGGCTTCAAGCTGAATCCCTTTGTCCCTCCAGCTGTTTGGGTGTCTTTGTTCACCGTTTCTTCTATAGCTTGGTCAACAGGGATTCGACCAAAGGGATTGGTGGAGCCCAGTTGGACTGAGAAGCCTCCTTCCATGAATTCTGTGTACACATCTGGGTGTGTGATGGGCAGCTCAGACATCTGGGCGTAGTAGAAGGGGAGGTAGCGTGCATAATTCATCCTGTCATAAGCAAAGCACCATGGGATCATTGCTCGAATGCTAGCCAAGTGTAGCATCCAGTCTCCCTCTCTGGATGCTCGGATGAGCCCCAACAAGATTTCAACCATGTCCAAATAGGACATCCAGAAGTTCGAGAGGCTGCCGTTTCCACCTCTAAGGAACTCACAGTAGACTTCAAATAGATCCATGATGCGTGTACAAGAGCTGTTCTCGAGGACCTCCTTCAAAGCATGTTGTGAGACTTCTTTCCCAAGGCTGTCAATGGTCTTCAGTGTCTCATTCAGGTGAACCATGTCATTCCTGTGAGTTTCTTCCAACCAGGTCAGGAAACCATTCAAGGTCAGTCGCATGAGAGCCTCATACAGGAGCTTGTGTAGTCGCACTGCCCTGTTGTACTTGCGGCCATCCATAACACCAGCAATTGAGCCTTCTGTAATCATGCCAGACTCAATGCAGAGGTCTTTGAGTCCAGCATCTTGGAAACGCTTTCCTATTATTGCCAGCAGTGTGCAGATGGTGTGGAATACCCCAAGCCTAACGATGATATCATGGAACTTGTCATGGTGTTTCCATGTGATCTCGACAGCCTTCGCATACAGGGCTTGGTCAAAGACACAGACAATCTTCCTCAGGCCTAAGCACTGCATGATGTTCAGTGACTGGTTAAGCACCTCGTTGACAGTAGACATTTGTGTCGCTGGAGCATTGATGGTAGGCAGATAGCCTATATTGTCGGGGATGACCGTCATCTCTCCTCGAGTCAGGATGTTGAAGCCTGTCCAGCTGCTGACTGACTGTTCTTCTTGTTGCGACATGCGTGCTAGGACCCAAAGAAGGTTTTTCTCTCTGGCAAGCTTAGTATTGGCTGCAGTATCGGCATCTGACTTTTTGCTTTGTGGTGGCCCTACCCGTTGTCCAGCATTGTAAGTTGGTAACATTGGTGGGGGTCCATCAATTCTTCTCTTCTTTGTTTTGGGAACAGTGGGCATGGGTTGGACAGGAAGTGGGTTGACTGGCTTTGCTTGCACAGCAATCCCATTGACTCTGTGAGATGTTCCCTCACCACTGACAGTTTCTTCAAGACGGTCGATATTGTCCCAGGCTAAAGTTGTGAATATGCCAGGATGGATGTTAGCTGGAAGGGCAATGCCACTCCCTGATGATGAGAGTTTCTGGAGACACAGGGCAGTATTGATCTCTTCCATCTGTGAATAGGACACACTGTGACCAAGTCGGTTGAGGATGTTTATCAACTCTACATTTCCTGTCAACGATTTGACACTGAATGGCAGAACAATGTGCTTGGAAGGCTTGGTATTTCCACATGTCACTGCATATACTATGTCATGGCCAAATGACTGCAGAAGGCACTGCACTCTCTGGGATGCATGATCAGGATCATTTGAGCCTGTGAGTAGAGAGTACAGGAAGATAATGAGCGACTCTGGAATGGTAGGACGTTCTGCTTCTGGTTTGACTTCAGGCGGCCAGGTTTGAGGAACATCTTGACTTTTAATGTCTGCTCTCAATTTGATGGCTGCTTTGGCTATAACATCTTGTGCACTGACACTTTTCAGGGTCTGCAGCTCCCTTTTGAGAGACTGATTTTCTTTGGCAAGTTCCCTCATGGACAAGTTATCGGGATAGAGGAGGAATTTTCCTTTCTCATCAGGGAATATCTGCAAGGCTCCAGCAAACTCACTCTCCAGGTTTCGCCTTATGTGCTTCTTGGTTGATTCCTTGACTTGGGCAATGCCTTGGGAGTTCATTGAAGCTACCAGTCTAGAAGAGAGATCAGTCATTGTCATCACTTGAGGATTGCCAAAAAGCTCCATCCTGATGAAGAGGAACAGCTCATTGTATGCCTTATTCACAGCAGCTTCATACTGGGCTGCAGCATCATCATCTTCATTGCTGGCAACCTCTCCTTTGGAAACCTCTTCTTTGGTGTAAAGTCTATAGCATGACCTGTGTTAGTGCCCTTCAGCTGCTACAAGGTCTCTACTCACAATGGCAAGGATTCTGCTGTCCCTTTTCTTTGTGGCTGCACTCCTGATCTTTGCATCAGCTCGCAGTTCTCGACACTGCACCAGTACTTCTCTCGTATTCTGTCTCTTGGAATATTTGCTGTTTTTCTGACAAAATATGCACTCTGCATCATAAGTCCTAGATGTACTTGGAGCATGTCGAGCTACTCTCTTAGATTGTTTCTCTTCAGCAGAGACACAACTTTTCTTTTCTTTTGCAAGGAGGCCATCAAGAATTTGCTTCATAGTGAAGATACTGCGACACTTTCTGTGGTAGTAGATTGCTGGAATCTGTCCCTCAGGAATGTCTTTTGCCAGTTTCAAAACTGGTGCATGATTTCGTATCTGAGCTGCCCTGAGCAGAGTTCTCCATGAGTCGACACTTTGTAGTGAAACCAGCTTATCTGTATCATCAGAACAGTGGATAATGCACTCCACCCGTGGGCGCTTTGGTATTGGGTAAAAACTTGCTTGTTCACCAGTGGCCATATTCAGTCAGTTTTCACCTGCCACATACAAACAAATACATGTAACTTAGGTGTATGAACACTACTAAAACAAAGTTCACTTTGCTTCACCAGCGTCATATTACCATTATTTATCTTACATAGCCACAAATAGATACATTACCTAGTTGCTATGCAACAGCTGTATTTTGTCCACATGAGGCCGCTAAAATCAACACAAGATGAAAGTTCCTCGTAGCCACTTTAACTAATCATATTAACATATACATTAAAAGAACATGCTAACATTATGGGAAATTAGCTTACAATCTTCTCCAGAGTGAGACAAGAAGATAGGTACCAGTTTCCTCTATATGTGTTTAGTAGAAAGCTACCTGGCTGCACGTTAGCCTAGCTTAGCACAATGAATGGAAGTACACAGTACTGGTTATCCTTGGTTGTTGGCCAACTAAGAACTGTCCCAGAGTTTAAGCTAGGCTAATCAGTACCAGGGGTGTTGAAATGCTATATTCGTAAAAATCTGGGCAAATACACAATCGTGAGAGGCACAGAAACAGGTTTCCTGAAAGAAAAATGAAATAGCTGCTCATTTGGAAAGGTTATCATGTATTATTTTACTTCTGTTAGTGTACCAAATAAAATGGCACCAGTGAAGTTGTTTCACCTTGGGTGATATCGATATCTGGTCTGACCCATGGACTAACTGGCTTTGGTCTAGTTAGTTTCTTAGTAATAATGTCCTTCTAATTCAAGGTTCACAATCACCTCACACAATGAAATAGTATGGGTATATTATACATTTCCTGAATCTTTACAGTCCTGTGAGTATTCCAGTTTTTGTGTTTTGTGTCCCTGATATTCCTAGATGCCACAGGGCTAAAAGAAAGTATATAGTTTAGGCGAACATTGCAGAAAGATGTGTGTTATTGACGGGTTGAAGAGCTCAAGTGACCTCTATATTTGTGAGAAATATCCACAACAGGGCTTGAATGAAAGCTAAGAAGGTCCCCTTTAAAATGATCCCAAAGACAATATTATAGAACATTGAAAAATGTCCTGACCATGAGGCTAAACCAGGATATGCACGAGCGTCTAAAATGCAATTTACTTTAGGGGGTGGTTAACTTCATGAGCTGATAACTGTGATACAGCTGCCACTCAGGAATGGTTATCATACCAAAATATCATCTACAGACATGGATCCTTTCAAAAATTATAAGTAAGTTTTGCCACCTTGAGTGTACCGAAATAGGAAATTTTGGGCTCTGGCCCATGGACTAATACCATATGAGCATGGCAGGTTCATGGTCACATAACAGTCCTTGAAATGAAGTTGTAAATGCATGTCCTTAATTTTAACACTGATAATGCATAATGAAAGTTTAATGAACTTTGATTTGCAAGCCCCAGGCAGTCTCTTTATATATTGTTGCAAAGCACAGTGTCATCCTCTGTAGCTCTGAACCCAGTCCAACTGTGTTGAACTGTATGTTCTGCTTTTTAAGATGAAAGGGGCAGCACAGTGGCCCAGTGGTTAGAACTGTTGCCTCACAGCAAGAAGGTCCTGGGTTCAAACCCCAGGCTGTCCCAGATCCTTTCTGTGTGGCGTTTGCGTGCTCTCCCCGTGTCTGTGTGGGTTTCCTCCGGGTGCTCCGGTTTCCTCCCACCAGCAAAAGACATGCATATGTTAATCCTCCTGTCTGTGTCCCTGACGGAAGCATGGCATGGCAAGAAGAACTGGAGTTGGTCCCCAGGTGCTGCACGGAGGCTGCCCACTGCTCTTAGGTAGATGGCTAGGATGGGTTAAATGTAGAGGATGAATTTCCCCACAGGGATTATTAAAGTATATCATTAACTCTTATGTCACTTAAAAAAAACAAAAAACCTGTGCATAGTCCAGGACACATACATACACTGATGAGTCAAAACATTGTGACCACTCACAGGTGAACCAAATAACGTTGTTCATCTCCAAACAAGGGCACATGTCAATTAGATGGTAAGCAAACAATCAGTTCTCGTAGTCAGCATGTTGGATGCAGGCGAAATGGGCAGGGGTAAAGACCTGAGCAACTTTGACAAGGAACAAATTGGGTAAAACTTTAGCATAACTACACACTATGAAGCATTAGTTAAGTATTACTGACTGCTGAGTTCATCATTTGTAAAGCATTTGTAAAGCAAGACATGCACCAATGGTTAGTGCCTGAGTTAGGATAAGCGGTTTGGATAATGGATGGATGGGTTATGTTACAGGTCCCAGGAGGTTGGGATCCCATGAACAGGTAATAATTGTGGACAGCCTGTTAAGAACAGGGGAAAGGAGAAATAACGAGGAGGAACAGGATTTGCTGTATTCTTCAGTTCTGCTCGTCAGTATCTTTTATTTAAATAATAAATACATTTCCCCCCTCTTATTTGTGTTTGGTATGGACATGTTCTCATCTACATACGCCAAATGTGCGTGCGCAGATTGTGAGGCAAAAAGGCGCCGGGAGTCATGTGTTTGTAAACATTACTACGTTCATTTTGAAGAGCTCATCACGGAGAAATTAATTTAAAACAAAACAAATGCCTCACAGTTGTTGCACTGTCAGTTGGTTGTACAAATCGTAAAGATGGCAAAATACAAGCATCTGCATTTTTATCACATGCCGAAAGGGAAAACTCCCAATTGAAAAATGAAGAAGACAGGCGTGGATTCATGCGATCCATCGGAAGGTCTTGAGGATGTGGTCAGAAGAGCAAATATCAAACGCGAAGATTTGCAGAGAACATTTCATATCTGGTATGCATCCGTTTCTTACACAAATTAGTATTGGGTAACACTTTGTAATAACTACACACTATGAAGCATTAGTTAAGTATTAGTAACTACTGAATACTTAACTAACAACTAGTAACTACCTGAACATCTACCTAAACATCTATTAACACACTTACCATTGGTGCATGTTTGCTTTACAAATGCTTTAAAAATGCTTCATAAATGCTTTACAAATGATGAATTCAGGAGTTACTAATACTTAACTAATGCTTCATAGTGTGTAGTTATTACAAAGTGTTACCCCAAATTGTTATGGCCAGAGGACTGGATCAGAGCATCTCTGAAACAACAAGGCTTGTGGGGGGCTCCCAGTCAGCAGTGGTGAGTACCTACCGATAGTGGTCCAAGGAGGAACAACCCACAAACTGGGGAGAGGGTGTTCGGTGCCCAAGGCTCATCAATATGCGAGGACTACTACTACTTTCGGCTGCTCCCGTTAGGGGTCGCCACAGCGGATCATCCGATCAATATGCGAGGACAATCAAGGTTATCCCATCTGGTCTGAACTGACAGAAAGTCTGCTGTGGCACAAGTCACAGAAATGTTTAATAATGGTTATGGTAGGAATGTGTCACTACACACACTGCATTGTGCACTGCTGTGTATGGGGCTGCATAACTGCAGACCGGTGAGTGTGCCCATGATGTCCACTGTTGAAAACGTCTACAGTGGGCACTAGAGCATCAGGTCTGGACCTTGGAGCAGTGGAAGAAGGTCGCCTGATCCAATGAGTCCCGCTTTCTTTTAGATCACGTGGATGGCTGTGTATGTGTGTGCTGTTTACCTGGGGAAGTGATGGCACCAGGATGCACAAGGTGAAGACAACAAGCTGATGGAGGCAGTGTGATTCTCTGGGCAATATTCTGCTTGGAAACCAGGGGTCCAGCCATTCATGTGGATGTTACTTTGACACGTGCCAGCTACCTAAACATTGTTGCAGACTAAGTACACCCCTTCATGACAGTAGTATTCCCTGATGGCAGTGGCCTCTTTCAGCAGGATAATGTGCCCTGTCACACTGCACACATTGTTCAGGAATGGTTTGAGGAACATGGTGAAAGGTTCAAGGTGTTGCCCTGGCATTCAAATTCTCCAGATCCCAATCCGGTTGAGCATCTGTGGGATGTGCTGGACCGACAAGTCCGATCTACGGCAGCTCCACCTCACAACTTGCAGGACTTGAAGGATCTGCTGCTAATGTTTTGGTACCAGATACCACAGGACACCTTCAGGGGGGCTTGTAGAGTCCATGCCTCTGCGGGTCGACATTGTTTTGGCGGCACAAGGAGGACCAACAGCATGTTAGGCAGGTGGTCATAATGTTTTGGCTCATTAGTGTATAAAAATACAGAGCAGTGCCTTGTGAATTAAAGGGAAAATAAACAAATATGGTGTTTGTATAACTGCCTTTAATACCTATGGAAACAAAGAACTGGCTGTTATTGGCCTTTCATACAAAACAACTATCTCAGTAAATATTTGTCTCTTTCATTCTCTTGCTCTCAGACTCTTTTTTTGTTTCTTTTGACCCCTCTGTCACTTTGAGGAAATCTGCCTCCCTCTGTCTGCCTTGCCTATATTCCCTCCTTCCTTCCTTTCTTTCTAGCATTTCCTCAGTCTCACCAGATGTTTGTCTCCGTCTTAGTGATGTCTCTTTTTTCTACCACTTCCTCCTTGTGTCTTTACCAGTCTGACTTTATAGTTCTGCTTTCTTGTTCTCTCTTACTCTTTTACACTCTGTCTATCCCCCTGTCTCTCTTACAACCTTGCTCTCTTTCTTTCCTCTGTGTTTTGATTTTTGATCTGTCTCTTTCTCCATGGCTCCTCTGCTTTGGTGTTCTTTTCTTTCTCCTCATTTTCCCCTCTGCCACTTGCTTAATTCCTCTCTCTCTCTCTCTCTCTCTCTCTTGCTTTCTCTCTCTCACTCTTTTGTTTTTCATGTTTTTGATATATTTTTTCTTATTTCATTTCTCTCAGAATCGGACTGTTTTATAAGCTAAGTCAGTTACAAGGAATTCTTTTCTTTCTCCTCATTTTCCCCTCTGCCACTTGCTTAATTCCTCTCTCTCTCTCTCTCTCTCTCTCTCTCTCTCTCTCTCTGTCTTGCTTTCTCTCTCTCACTCTTTTGTTTTTTATGTTTTTGATATATTTTTTCTTATTTCATTTCTCTCAGAATCGGACTGTTTTATAAGCTAAGTCAGTTACAAGGAATTAAACTCGGGAATGCTAATATTCAACACATAGGACATAATACAGCATTTTTAAACAGAATTTAATCTAGACAGAACTACATTCAGCGAACATGGAAATGAAAAGAGATCAGGGAGAAAATCTATTTTCTGCACAGAATGCAACACCAGTAATTTCACAAATAGAACAAACGTGCAGCTATGTAGCTTTAAATATAGTATAATTGACAATAATGAATATTAACTATGTCAAGCACACAGCTGGTGAAAACTGCTTATAAATAGCTGTTGGCTTAAAGAAGTTAAAACAGTTGGTGTACACCAGTGGTTAAAGTATTAATACCCACAAAAGTCAATGGCACTGTAGAATGCAGAAGGGCAATTGTGTGTTTGTGTGTGGCATGCGTGCACGTGTGTGTGTTTGTTTGGGGAGATAGTTTAATTATTGATGTGTCTTGCCCTCTAGCCAACACACAAACTGCACCCCACTGCAATATGATGATAGCCACCACTCGAGGAGGGGAATAATGTTGGTTTCTGTCTGCCTCACTTTTAGTCATTCTCTTTCCATTTGCATTTCTTTCTGCCTATCCACCTGTATCCCTCTGTCTCCGCTCTTGCTCTGTTGTCTCTCTCCTTCTCTCTCTGTCTCAGTCTTTGTCCATGTGTGTTGCTATCCTTAATAAGCTGACCTTTTCAAGTGAACCAGAGGCTCGATGCCAGCAGCTAAATGAGGAGCAACGCTATGTTTCTGAAGACCTGCTGCCCTCCAAACTGACACACACACACACACGTGTAGACCCATGCACAGGGGTGGTAAAAGTACTGAAAAATATTCTCGAGTAAATTATCAATACTTGAGTATAGATACCTTAATAAAAAAATGACACCAGTAAAAGTAGAAAGTCCCCCATTCAAACACCACTTCATTAAAAATACAGAAGTATCCAATTTAAAATGTACTTAGGTACCAAGAGTAAAAAAGTAAATATTCAATTTAACTGTAAATAGCCATAATTAAGCAGAGCAGTTGTTGTGGGACTGACATGCAATGCTTTAATTGAATATGAATGACAACAATTGGACAGAGCTACAGTTCAGCCCCCACCTCCCTGATTCAATCAAAATCCTACAGTAGTACAACTCTGCAGATCAGAACACTGTAAGTTTTAAGATTAGAGCACTGCAAATAAGAATTTGTTAGAATTTAGATTGTAAGGGACAATGAAGCACCATAACGCATTATAGGGATTGAACTCGCAGTAGCTATGTTCCATAATATTAGCTGCACGAAAGCAGAAGATGTACAAGATAAAAGGTAATGCAATCATTTCAGAATTGTTCAATGAGGTTGAACCATGCCTTTAAGTTGAAATGTCTTCAAAAGATAATATTAGTCTACACAGAATCTGACTGGACAGCTCATTTGTAGACAATAATATTCAAAGCTGTAAAAGCTTCTGTTCAGCCTCAGTAGAAACCATTTTCAAAATTGCTGGAGTCCATCCTAGCTCTCCTGGGGCTAAATAGAGGTGCTGTGATACTAAACAGCCTTTCACATGCTGCTGAGGCAGGAAGGTGTGTGTTTAACTTAATGTACACCTTGCAGACAGAGGGCAAGGTCTTCAGCAGATTGGTGTGGTCAGCAGAGCTTGTCAAATATCCCTCAAGTTCTTTAGAGCTTTCTTGTGAGTTCGACTTGATGGGTGAGAAAAGGTCATCATTATCAGAAGAGGCAGTATGCAAGGTACTGAGGGGATTAGGGCTCCACGTCCAGACTGATGTAGTCGATTGGGTCATGTTAGCTGACGTTTAAATGCATCTTCAATGGTTTCTACAGCAAATGCGGATCATGCACGCTTGTTCCATAGTGCCTGGCATTTTGGAAACATAGATCTTGACACGTTTTTGTAGGTCTCATTCGAGTTTGCCTTTAAAGTACATCTACTACTACTACTATTACTACTACTACTTTCGGCTGCTCCCATTAGGGGGTTGCCACAGCGAATCATCCGTTTCAATTTCTTCCTGTCCTCTGCATCTTCCTCTGTCACACCAGCCACCTGCATGTCCTCTCTCACTACATCCATGAACCTCCTCTTTGGTCTTCCTCTTTTCCTCTTTCCTGGCAGCTCCATCTTCAGCATCCTTCTCCCAATATACCCAGTATCTCTCCTGCTCACATATCCAAGCCATCTCAATCTTGCCTCTCTTGCTTTGTCTCTAAACCGTCCAACCTGAGCTGTCCCTCTAATATACTCATTCCTAATCCTGTCCTTCTTCATCACTCCCAGTGACAATCTTAGCATTTTCAACTCTGCCACCTCCAGCTCTGCCTCCTGTCTTTTCATCAGTGCCACTGTCTCCAAACCATATAACATAGCTGGTTTCACAACCATCTTGTAACCTGTCCCTTTAACTCTTGCTGGTAACCTTCTTTGTAAATCACTCCTGACACTTCTCCACCCACTCCACCCTGCCTGCACTCTCTTCTTCACCTCTCTTCTGCACTCCCCATTACATTTGACAGCTGACCCCAAGTATTTAAACTCATATGCCTTCGTCTCCTCCACTCCTTGCATCCTCACCATTCCACTGTCCTCCCTCTCATTCACACATATGTATTCCGTCATGCTCCTACTGACTTTCATTCCTCTTCTCTCCAGTGCATACCTTCACCTCTCCAGGCTCTCCTCAACCTGCACCCTACTCTCGTTACAGATCACAATGTCGTCCGCAAACATCATAGTCCACAGAGACTCCTGCCTGATCTCGTCCGTCAACCTGTCCATCATCATTGCAAACAAGAAAGGGCTCAGAGCCCATCCTTGATGTAATCCTACCTCCACCTCGAACCTATCTATCATTCCAACTGCACACCTCACCACTGTCACTCCTCATACATATCCTGCACCACTCTTATATACTTTTCTGTAACTCCCAACTTCCTCACACAATACCACACCTCCTCTCTTGACACCCTGTCATATGCTCTCTCTAAATCTACAAAGTCACCATGTAACTCCTTCTGGCCTTCTCTATACTTCTCAGTCAACATTCTCAAAGCAAACATCGCATCTGTAGTGCTCTTTCGTGGCATGAAACCATACTGCTGCTTGCTAATCGTCACCTCTCCTCTTATCTTTTTTTTCCTCTCAATTTAGTGGCCAGTCGATCCCTTTTTAAAACATGTTTTTTTTTTTTAGTTCAAACACCCACCCTCGTGCTCTATGCATTCGCCAACTGCATCTCTCCGGCCGGCAGTCTCTGAGGAGACGCCTCACCACTTTTGTGACTAGGCGAATCCAGGCCGAACCACTGCTTTTCCGACACACACAGACAGACAGACGCATTCATGTGATGAACACAAGCCGACTCCGCCCCCCTCCTGAAGACAGCATTGCCAATTATTGCTGCTTCGTCGAGTCCGGCCATAGTCGGATCTGACGAGACCAGGGCGCGAACCCCGGTCCCCAGTGGGCAACTGCATCGACACAAAGCTGATGCTTGGACCGCTACATGGACCCTCACCTCTCCTCTTAACCTAGCTTCTATTACTCTTTCCCATATCTTCATGCTGTGGCTGATCAACTTTATATTTCTGTAGTTGCTACAGTTATGCACATTGCCCTTATTCTTGAAAACGTGTTACCAGTACCAGTTTTCTTCTTTTCCTCTCCTCGGGCATCCTCTCACTTTCCAGGTTTGTGTTAAACATTCTAGTTAAAAACTCCACTGCCATCTCTCCTAAACATCTCCATACCCCCACAGGTATGTCATCAGGACCAATTGATTTTCCACTCTTCATCCTCTTCATAGCTGCCCTCACTTCCTCCTTGCTAATCTACCGCACTTCCTGATTCACTATCCCCACATCATCCAACCTTCTCTCTCTCATTTTCTTCATTCATCAGCCCCTCAAAGTACTCCTTCCACCTTCTCAACACACTCTCCTCACTTGTCAGCACATTTCCATCCCAACATTACCAGTGACAGTTGTTGGTAACCCGGGCCTCGACCGATCCGGTATGGAAATTTGATTAATGAGCCGCATGTTTGATTTGGCAAATATTTTACGCTGAATGCCCTTGCTGATGCAACCTTTTATCCGGGCTTGGGACCGGCACTAAGAATGCATTGGCTTGTGCATCCTCAGTGGCTGGACTCTTTAAAGCACCTACTTTTGACACCAAATTGAGAGAGTGGAATGCATAATGCTGATGCTTGGGATAGATGATACTCAATGCCACTGCTTTCATCAAGTACACTTGCCACTTCTTGGAAGTTAGCTTCTCTCTCTTCCTTTTCTTGAATCTCCTCCTCATCTCCTTCATCCATGTAGCTTAATTCTTCAGTGTAAGTCACATTGGTGTTTTTGTCTTGGTCTCCATAAACGTGGAATGCTTTTAGAAAATTCGACCCATTGTCAGTTGTTGTTCGAACAATCTTGTCATGGATCAAGTACTCTCTATGGATGTCGTTTAATCCATCAGCTGAAACACCAAAGTGTTGGAGCCTTTTAACTGCTTACATGCTAGGGCTGCTGAGCACCTTTCTTAATTGTCAGGGTCAAGCCAGTGAGCTAGGGGTGAGAATCTTTCGGAATCTCATGATTCGATTCGATTTCGATTCTTGGGGACATGATTCGAATCAAAATCTATTTTCGATTCAAATGGATTCCCAATTCAAAAGCGATTCTAGATTTGGTACATAGGGATGCTAATTTCAGGATCTACTCCAGTTCGCTGTGCACCACGAAAGGCGGTGTGGCAAATTATGGCATCAAAACAGACTAAAAAGTCTATAAGATTATATGATTTTTATATTTGAAAAAGTCATATCAATTGATTGCAATAATGTGAACACAAATGCAAACCTAACCTTTCTCAGTAAAAATAAAACGACACAATGGTATGTTGTACTTTGGCTCAATTGTCTGGGTCATAAATCTAAAGCCTTCATTGTCAACTATTCTGTAGGGGTGCAGGTCTTTTGAAATGAAACAGGTGATGGATCTAGTTATTTGTATTTGATTGCAACTGTTCCCCAATCCTCTGTGAATAGTACACATGGCCATTGTAACTAGTTGGTCGTCACGCCTATTTGCATATGAAACCAATCATTGGTTTCAGGTTGTTATGCAACTGCTGTGTATAAGGGTGGGGGATACCTGCAGTCAGTTGAGACTAACGAGGTCACTTAGATGATTGATGAAATGTTTCTCTCACTAAACATTGTGTCCAGATGAACTGATTCACCTTTCTGATTTTTTTACCTGGATTATTGAGCTTGCATAAAGACATAGTTATGGGGTGTTTGCTGTAATTTGGGGTTGTCTGGAATATTTGGTGTAGTTCAAGCTATGTGTTTGGGGTACTTTGGGCTTGTTTGGGGTAGTTTAGGATTATTTGGGGAATTTAGTATGACTGTCCAAGGGCGAAGCTTGTTGAGTTATTCTGGTTGAGATGCATCAGAGGAGAACCCTTTTCTCTGGGCTATTTCCACTAGATACTGATACACACTGAAACTTGATTTTTTTTTTACACAGATATTTTCTTAGGAACATCAGGGTGCAGGATTTCCTTCAATGTAGGGGCCCTGGAAAAGTTTTGGGGTCCAGTACCTATAGCTCATGTGCACTTCAGCAATGAGAGTGAGGGTTTTTGATACCATTGCTGTACCACTAGCGATACCACCAATGACAGAAAAGCTTGAATAGACAGAATAGGGGGAACAGACTTTTGATGTTGGTATTTAAATTTATACTCTTTAGAGCTAGCTTTCTACCTTTTGGCCATCCTACCTTCTCTTCCCTCCATATCTGTGTAATGTAAAACCTAATCACTGTGTACAGAGAAGGCTTTTATTTTCAGATTGTGCCCGCTCTTAAGTAATACTTCTCTTCTGAAGTAAAAACAATTGTCCATTGAATCATATCTAACTAATACCACTGAAATCACTGCCTACGACTACTCAATTTTCCAAACTTGGTGTGTTTATGGCTCTTGGTAGACAGGTAATAGAGAGAGAGCCCTGCCAACAGACCAAGTACCTCTGAACTTCTCCTGTCAAATACAGGGATAGTCATAGTCACTCTATTACTCTCCAATTCAACTGGCCTCCCCTCTCTCTTTCTTTCACTTTTTCCAACTCGTTCCCTCCACCAACTTTCAGCTATTTAGTAACCCAGCCTCTATCTGTCTGTCTGTCTCTCACTTTGTCTCCATCTTTCTTCGTCTAAATCTTGTCTTTTTTCTCTCTCTATGGCACCACAGTGTACTGATTAGATTTCTTTTCCATCACTCACTCTCTCCTCCTCTCTATTGCTCTTTTTCTCTTTGTCCACTCTCAGTTTCCTTCTGGCGTCAGGGCAAAAGTAAAAAGATACATCAGGCTGTTGCTCCTCAGTGTTTCATTATGCAACATTTGACCCTATAAAAGGTCTTCTGACAAGCCTAGCAGAGAACATGCTCATCCGCTTGGAGAGAACAGCTGACATATTGCTTAAAAGACTGCTAAGTTATTTTGGATGAGGGCACATGGTGGTTCCCTATCCCAACCACTGTAGGCCACACTTTGAGAGTAGAATAGGATATAAATCTGCAAGACACCACACATAGCCACATGTACACATACACACATGTATGCATCCACATACCCATTCATATAGGCTTTCAAATATGCATGAAGGAATGCCCTTGCTTTGTTTATTTGTACATGCATAAGCACAGACACACACATACAAACAGACATACACCCAGATAGACATGAAGACCTAAGGATGCCTGCCTGCATACACACACGCACAAGCACTCACATTAGTGCAAACAAGTAAACAAATGCTTTGTGGACAAAGGTTTAGAGGCAGCCAGTATATTGACAGACAGAAGTATACAAAATGTAAAATGCTACAAAATACTAAATCAGTGCTGATTTACAACATTTCATGTGAATCAAAAGCTCAGGTCATTGTGGCACTGATATAGGATACAAAGTATAGGATAGTATGTTAAGTATCTTAGCTAGATCATGTATAGTAGCCTAGTATCCTATCTTACATAATAGTACAGGAGGGGAGTGCAGTCCTTCTGGCTCTGACTGCTTTTTCCTGTGGCTATTAAATAAAAGCAGTAGAAAGTTTCATTCTGTTTCAGCTACCATTTCACTACAAGTTTCAAGAGATTCTAATCTTTCAAAATGGCCATTAGAATAACTTAAAACCCTGCGAGGCAGAGCAGGTGCAACAGCAACCGGGACTACTCGGAAGAGTGGGGTAATTGGCCAAATTCAATTGGGGAGGAAAAAAAGGGGGGGGGATAACTTTTAAACATATTATAGTACTTGTCAAATGACGAGGGGTAACCCACTATTTGTCCTTGTTTGACAAAGTAACAGCTTTTTTCTATATAGAAGAGATAAGAGTAACACACATCTTTTATTTCAAATGTGCTTTTTTAAATGATATGTTTTGTATCAAAACTCATTAATTGCACAATGGCATACCCAGAAACATTGCAGGAATACATCAGTATACAGCCATACATGCTAAACCATGCAGGTAGTATCTAAAGCCATTTAGTAAAATCAGTCAAGCAAGTTTGCCTCACAAAGCAAGAAGAATCCATAATAACCTTTTCCATGTACCTTCTATAAATAATTTATCAGTGCACTTCTGACATGTAATGCATGTTGTGTAGCTTTACTGTGCAGAGCAGGTAGTCCTATTACTGTACATGCTTTCTGCCTTGTTCTGGCTCTCAAGTGTTACAGACTTGGAGGTAGTGGAGGGTAAACACTACTTTTAAAATACATCACCTGACTTGTACCTTCTGGAATAATCTCCACCCACCAGCCACATTTCTGAACAAACATAAATCTTACATTTCACGTTTACATTCAAATTTTAGGCATTTTAGCCGGTGCTTCTGGTGGAATGTGTTCGGGGGGAAAAGCTCTAGGTTTAACAACATCAAAGACAACCAGATTGAATGGATTAGAGCCACACCATACAGACAACACAAGGAACAAAATGTCCCTGTAATCCAATAATGATTGTGTTTCGTGGAACAGTACTCTCAGTAAGGAAACAAGAGCAGGGGTGAAAAGATAGCCCTGACAAAAAGTACTTTTTTTCTTCCTTTTTTGAGTCCCTAGATTGATAGAACCATGCTGTTGTTGTTTACTAATTTCATTTGAGTCATTAGTATCATAGAACAATGCTGTTTTTAATTTACCATGGCATAATAAAACTCTAGTGGGAGTTCTGTCTATACTCTAACATTTAAGTTTTCTCTATCATGGTAACCTGCTTGGCAGCACGGTGGCACAGTGGTTAGCGCGGTTGCCTCACAGCAAGAAGGTCCTGGGTTTGAGCCCCGGGGTAGTCCAACCTTGGTGGGTCATCCCGGGTCGTCCTCTGTGTGGAGTTTGCATGTCCTCCCTGTGTCTGCGTGGGTTTCCTCCAGGGGCTCTGGTTTCCTCCCACACTCCAACGACATATAAGTCAGATGAATTGGCGGTACTAAATTGTCCCTAGGAATGAATGAATGTGTGTGTGTGTGTGTGTGTGTGGGCCCTGTGATGGCCTGGCGGCCTGTCCAGGGTGTCTCCCCGCCTGCCGCCCATTGAATAGGCCCCAGCATCCCCGCGACCCTGAGAGCAGGATAAACAGTTAAGACGATGGATGGATGATAACCTGCTTATTCTGTACCTCAAACTAAGATTAGTACTGCCTAAGGTTGGTTGATCGTTTGTATTTTCACATCATCCAGTTGTGGCTACTTGAGATTGCCATTCCACTTTTAATAATGGCATTCAATATTTCCCATGAATTTTTAATGTTGTTTTTGTTTTCCTCCAGTAATTTACTGTAGTATTCCTTTTTGCTGCTTCTCATAATTCCTGTTTGTTTGTTTTTATATATCTTATATGTGTGTTCGACCTTTGCTGTTCTTTCCTTAAAGAAATCTTTATACAACAGAATTTTTTTCTCTTGCATACGTTTAGTGTTCCTTTAGTTATAGGCCGGGAGCCAGGACCAGCCCTCAGGATGTGTTTTCTGTTTTCTTTGGGCCATCAGAAGTTGATAACGAGCACCCCCAACTCGGCCCCGTTTGGCCACAGGGGGCCAAAAAACCCAATTTTTGAGCCATGTTCCTGGCGAAATTATGTACATGCAAATATTAAGGTACTACAATGGCATAAATAGTCATACAAGAATGACATTTGGCAGAGAGTATCCTGATACATAGGGGGAAGCAGGAAAATATGATTCTGGGGCTTGTTGCAACTCAATTTTAAGATATCACCCACACCATCCCCAAAAAGACAAAAAAAGTACTGTCCGCCTGACAAATTATCATCAAAATGATTATTCTTCAGCACTTTATGGTGAATATGTATGCCTCACTTGTGTATAGAATACTTCCCTAGTTCTTAAGCTTCAATTTGAGCCCAAGATGACCTTTCTATTTCAAAAATTACTCTTGCTGTGGCCGAAAGTCTTCTCTATACCTCAAATCAGAGAACATTTAATTTTTTAGCCACTAGCATTCCAAATGGGGGTAAGTGCAATTTATTGCATTTAACAACTTGTTCATATGTACTGCTTACTACTGCTATCTGAAGTGAACATGAAAAGTGAATACTAAAGAACCTGTAGGAAAACAAATGCTTTTAAATGGTGTCTCATAGGCCTATAGCAATGGGCCTATAGGTCCAAAGCAATGCACTCAAGTAGAAGCCAACCACCAATAGAGTAAAGTAAACATTTTTTATTATATATATTTTTTTTTAGAAAACAGATAGCTTTCATTTTATTAACAACAATGAAACATTAATTCCTACCCTCTTACCCCATCCCATCCCACTGTCCCCAAAAAACTACACAAAATATAGGCAAAGGGAGAAACAACAACAAAAGAAGCCAAAAATTCACCTTAAAAAATAAAAACAATATAAAATAAATCATAATTGGTGGTTCACTGGGATAGTGCGCGTACCACAACACTAGTCCCTAACGCATCAGCATGGGTTTGAATCCGGCCCACTTCCATATGCTGCATGTCCTCCCTTCTCTCTTTCCCCACTCATGTTTCTTTCAACTGTACTATCTAATAAAGCTGAAATCCGAAAAAAATCTAAAAAACTAAAATAAAATCTAAATTGCATTTGATATCTTAATCATCCCCATATTCCTCTTCTTCATCATCATCCATGTTAGTGTGTATTTCCTCAAGGTCATCCTCATCTGTCCCCTCTTCTTCCAAGACATCAACAAGGGCCTGGGGGATGACGTCACCCTCAAACCACAGAGGTTCTAGCTTGCCATCGTCATTTACATGAAACCCATGGTCCAAAGGGGATGGGACTTCTGGGTGGTTTTCATGAGCCCTTTTCCAGATTCCTACTTGGTAGTTCACTCTCTTTATGTGCTGCAAAAGGACTCGCTTGCACGGTGGAAAGGTGGAAAGGTCAATAGAGAGACCTTGTCGCAGCTCGAGGCTTGAGCCACATATTTTCTTGACCTTGACCTCTCTTGCCTCATCAACCTGCTTAACTCGAGGACCAAAGCCATAGAGGCGACAGGTGAACTCTTCGGCACCACTGAGGACAAGCTCATCAAGCTCCCAAGAGTTCCCCACTGCAGCAAAGATCTGAATGAACTTTGAATTCTGATTCAGAAACTTGATCGGTCGCACCTTTCCTTTGCCTTTGAATGCTGAAGTGCAGTCGGCACCAGTGAAGGCATGCAAGGCCAGCAGAGCTGAAACATGTTCTTGTGAATAATTGTCAGCCAGCTGGTTGATATTGATCAGCTTATTTCCCATGTCAAAGATGATGTCAACTGTGAATGATTTGGCGTAGTAGAGGAGAATGAAGAAAATGTCAGAGTCTTTTGCTCTTTGACTCTGACTGTTTTGATGTGAGGCATTTTGGTCCGGAAATAATTTATGTAGAGGATCACCCTCACATCAGTTTCCTCATGGTTTGAACAGATCTCAGGTAGAAGTTCTTTTGATATTACTCCAGCATGACATTCTATTTTGAAAGCTTGACCAGCCTCTATGAAGATGACAGGCCTTCTGAGGATCTCTTCCATCATATCTGCAGAGCTCCAGTGCTCGAGAAGTAAACGAATGAATGATTTCTTGTTTTCATCATTTCTGAGGAAAACTTTCCAATCTGCAGGTCGATGAACATTCAGACCACTAACTATGAACCGTTCCCCACAACCTCTATGATCCCTCTCAGCTGATTTTGGTGAATGAAGACGGTCTGCATAAGTGTCTGTGTTGAATACTGTTTCAGCTGCAGCAGGTAGACATTTGAAGGTGCGCTCTGATAGTCTTCATTGTCCGGGGCACATCGTTCATGTAGAATGAGGAGTTTCCATCTTGAATGAGAGCACATTGGCTAGGAGAAGGGAGCTGTGCATTCTCAGCATCTTTGATCATGTAGTTCATCCCTTGTGCCTTGTTGGTTTTTGCAAAGAAGCCATCGATTGTTGAGATGGAATATGGCGTCAGAGTCAGGGGATAGCACATCAGGTCAGAGATGCTGATTTGTGACCTTAGTAGCTGTGATTTGATGAAAATCTGAAAGATAAATCCACTTGTAGCCTTATACTGGATTACTCTCTGGTTTGATGCCATAAGCTTCCTTTTAGGTGTTGTGGAAGACATTGTCTTGAATTTGTTTCTCTTGATAGGATTAAAAAAAAGGACTTTCTTTGTAAGAAGACGATCACGGATGAACTCTTCTTTTTGAGTTTGGCCATTTTTCAGAGCATTCAGCACATCAGAGCGCACCTCTTCTGGCATAGCAGCGCCTGAAGTCAAACTTGTCAAGGGTTGAGAAGTCTCAAGCTGAAATGGGTTGATGAAACTCTGAAATGCTTCTATTGTTTGCTGCACTTGCTCCTCAGACCGATTGATTTCACGTGGTCTTAGATCTCTTTGCTGCTTCTCTGAATGCTCACCTCGGCTGCTAATCATATTCCACATGGCCTCTACAAACTCTCCTTTAGCATGGGCAGTCAGGATGTGACATTGGCTGGCTTCATAATTGCTGGTGATTCCACAGATTCCAGCTGAGTATGTTCCAGAACCCAAGTTTGACTTAAGCCATTTCATAGCTATCTCCTCTATTGTTTTGTCAACGTGGCAGCGGTTGCCTGGGATATGTGATCTGGCTACACTGATTGCTCCAGCGCGCAAAAGTTTCTCTGAACCAGGATGTGTTTCCTCAATGTGTTCAAGAAAGCATCCAAAGTATGTGAGGAATCTAGCATAATTCTGCTGATCTGAGCAGAAAAAGAGGTCTGGCATGATGTTTATGGCAGCTTTGTACCCATCATAGTCATTCATTTTGATTGCGCTGTTCATTGACAGGACAAGCCAGATGCAGTCCATGTATTCCATCGAAAACCGGCCAGTTTCTCCCAGCTACCCCTTTCTCACTCTTTCTCTAAATGAATTGTATTCTGTTATGAGTAGATTCATTCGGGGTATGTTTTTCCAGAAAAAATGTACCTTCAGCTGAGAGTGCTCCATGAGTTTCCAGATACTTGTCATAGAGGAGGAGTCTTTCAAGACCTTCTAGCATCGACTTGTGTGTGTTCATAGCTCTGTCCCAATTCTTTCCATCGGTGACCCCAGCCACAGAGCCTGTGGTGATCAGTTTTGCTTCCAAAGCCACTTCGACCCATCCACTCCCTTGACAGTATCTTCGGCCTATACCTTTCAAGTAAGCTCCACAGCAATGGAATGTGCCAATGAGGATGATGTGCTTTTTATTTTTCAGGTTCATTCCATATTAGAGGGTAGGCTTTCATGCAAACACCTAGGTCAAATGTGCTGATGGTGTACTCTTGTCCAGCTTCAGAGGATGTGACTTGGCTGCATCTAAGGCATTCTTGAATGGTTGTCAAGTCGGTTATGGGAGCATTGATCATGGGATAATACCCAATTGTGGTGAGGCATTTTGGAGAACGGCCAGTAACAGACACCCAACCTGACAGACCAGGGATGTGCTGATCGCCGGAGTTGATTTTACGAGCAATGACCCAAATTATATCACTATCTGATGATTTTGAGTGGTATGTGGATGTGTTATTTGAATTGGATGACTCCAAGTTAGCTGGTTCAGATCGTTTCCGCTTGTGGTAAGTTGGCAACTCCTGAGCAGGACTTTTAAATGATCGTTGTTTTTTTGGAGGTTGAGTGTTCGGATTAGTGTAGGCTGACTCTTGTGTAGGCTGTGTTGTGGTCAGGGCTGCTGCATCTGCACAGGACCCTTGATCTTGCAGGTAGATGCCTACAGCGGTATGAATGGACCCTGCCCCATATACATCTGTTAGTAGCTGATCAAAATTGTCCCAGTCACAATGGAAGACTGCTCCATCAGGTTGTCTCTTGATAACATCTGAGTTGCTGATTAATGAAGCACTTTCCACAATTGAATTTGCCAGAGCCGTTTCAAGTTCTATTGAGTATGTGTAGGACTCACAGTGGCCAAGTCTATTTATCAGAGTGGTGATGCTCTTGGATCGGAAGAGATGGCGTAGTGTCATACATAGTAAGATGTGTTTCTTCATCTCCCATTGACCTGCTGTAACTGCTCTGCAGATGTCTTGAGAAATTGATGATGCCAGATTGTCCTCCCGATATGATGGCTTCCTCTCACCGCAGATTACGTTTAAAACAAATTGGAAAACCTCAGAAGGAATCTCCTCTTTTGGGTCAGGGAGATCCTGAGCTCTAGGAGGCCAAGGGAGTGGTTCAGAATTTTTGAAGGCTTTTAGGATTTTCTTGTGAAGATCATGGCTGATCTCTTTACTCCAATCAGTAATTCCCATCTCATAAGCTGAACGCACTGTCGTCTTCATAGATTCTTGGGATGTACAAAACACTAATGTGTCTTTGTATGGGCAAGATGAGAAGTCGATACTATCTTTGAGATCAGGACAGCATTCGATTTTTAGTCTCAGGTTATGGCTTGTTATCTGAGCAGGAGCTTCTTCTCCAAATTGTCTCAAGGTTTCATTGTACAAAACAGTAAGATGAGCAAGTTTCACAACCTGACCCTTTTGAATAACTTCTGTTTTTATATGAACATACACCCCATTGAAAGCTTTACCGATCATTCCCTTCTTTGTAGTTATTTCATCCGCTGCAGCTGTAGTGTCAGGCTGAGGTGCTCGCTTTACTAAGTACTGCTTGCGACAGCAGTCGTGAAATTGAGCCTCCTTAGCAAATAAATCAACTCCCCTGGATTTTGCACAACAAATCTTCATCACCTAGTTCCATAGCTTTTTGCTCAATATTTTTGTATGCATTTGATTGGAATTTCTGCAAGCTATATCTATTGCCAGAAGCTTGCTTCACTGTGCCACTTTTGCAGAATATGCAATAATTTCCAAACAAAACGGAAGAATCCACATGCTCACGTGTTGGTCTAGTAGCGTATTTTTCTGCTTGACAATTTCTTGCTAAAGCACGGTTAGCATTACAGAAAAAATGCGTCGACAGTTTTCATGATACCCACAATCAGCAGATAATTCATCAGGAATTGAGTCACAAACATCTGGCATGCCACCACAGTCAGACGTTTGTGTCAAAAGTTTGTTTTTCATGTCGTGGATTTCAGTAAATGCATTAAGTGGATCAGCCTTAGAAGAAAAGGCTATAAACTTAACATTTACTGTCCCCTTACAACCATGCAGAATGCAATTTCCCAGAGGTGACTGGGGCGGTGGCTGTTTCTTCTGCTTTGAAGAACTCTGGCAAGGTGTCCAGTCTTCATCATCTTGTCGTCTCTTTGGCATCTTGACTGATTCATATACTGTAACAGTGCAACCATCCTAAAATCAGTATTGCAATAATGAAATAGGGAGTACTATTCAGTGTGCCAATTCACATTGATTCAAATATAATGCTTTGCATTACAATTATTTCTCTTATCACCTCAAATGTGCAGACTGATAGTATTCCAACTGTAGCTACAACACACCTCATGAATATTGCAACCTCGCTAGCTTGATTGCAAAATTGTGCTTGCTAGCGAGCTAAAACTAAAGAGACTAGCTTAAATCATGTTAAGGTTGTTAAATATCAGTTTAATAAATATTCTAATCATTGTTACAATGCTTAGTCACTGGTCTAGAACCTAATACATACCTTCAATCTGTGGTGGCCTTGTGGTATTCAGGCTGCTTCTGATACAGCCCACAGTTACCATGGCAATGGAAATTATACATATCTGCTTTTTTTCATATTTGAGGTACTGTAGGCCTATAGTGAAGACTTTTGGCTACAGCAAGAGTAATATTTGAGATTGAAAGGTCATCTTGGGCTCAAATTGAAGCTTAAGAACTAGGGAAGTTGTCTATACACAAGTGAGGCATACATATTCACCATAAAGTGCTGAAGAAGAATAATTTTGATGATAATTTGTCAGGCGGACAGTAATTTTTTTGTCTTTTTGGGGATGGTGTGGGTGATATCTTAAAATTGAGTTGCAGCAAGCCCCAGAATCATATTTTCCTGCTTCCCCCTATGTATCAGGATACTCTCTGCCAAATGTCATTCTTGTATGACTATTTATGCCATTGTAGTACCTTAATATTTGCATGTACATAATTTCGCCAGGAACATGGCTCAAAAATTGGGTTTTTGGCCCCCTGTGGCCAAACGGGGCCGAGTTGGGGGTGCTCGTTATCAACTTCTGATGGCCCAAGGTATAGGCTAACAAGAAATAATAGTGAAAAAAAGGTAGCAGAAAACATCCTGAGGGCTGGTCCTGGCTCCCGGCCTATTAGCGACAGTTACTCAGGCTTGTTTTTGTTCTACTTTTTGTTCTACTACTTTCTTTACTAGAGAACTTTTTTTTTCTAAGCGAGCAGTTGTTATGGACAGAAATGTGTCATAGGCTACATCTACATCTTCCACATAGACATTATTCTTGTCTTGTTTCATTAGATCTTGTTTAAAGGAGTTGATAGCATCTTTTGATTTGTATCTAGTTGTTTTGACTGTTTTAGTGTCATTCTTGGTCTTAGTACAGTTCTGTATGATTGCAAAGACTGACATATCATCACTTTTGTTGTTTATCAATAATCCACTTGTTACTTCCTTATGAATAACATTAGTACATTATTATCAATTAGTGTAGCACTGTGTGTTGTTATTCTAGTTGACCTTGTGATTGAGGGATATAAGCTAGTACTGTACATTGAGTTAATGAATTCTGTGGTTGTATTGTGTTCTTGTGGATTTAGCAGATCAATACTGAAATCCCCACAAAGACAAGTTTCTTATTATTTATGTTGTTATACAATTCCAGTAGCTTTTCCTTAAATGTGTCGATACAAGATCCACATTTTGTGCATACACAGCTTATTAGAACGTTTTGATTTTGCTGTTTCCATTTCTGCTGTAATGCATTCCATGATATTATCCAAGACAAATAACAAAGTATGTGGGGGAGGGGGGGTCACTTTCAGCATGTTATGATTTAAGTCAAAATGTGATTTTAATATGCGGTCTTTCTCCTGACTTTCTTTCTCTTCATATTCCTAGGGAGTATTCCCAGCCAGCTATGTCCACCTGAAAAAGGCCATCGTCACCAACCGAGGGTAAGGCACTAACCACAGCAGAAAAGTGTAGCACCTCACTATGACATGAACTGAGTACATCAAGCAAAGAAAATACATTAAATACATTCTGTGTCTTAGGATTCTTTTCAATGTAAAATGTCATGCCCACCATGTAAAAAGTGCTCTCAAATGCAACTGTTTTAATTAAAAATAGATGCTAAGATTTTCATTGGGAGTGATGAAGAAGGACAGGATTAGGAACGAGTATGTTAGAGGGACAGCTCAGGTTGGACGGTTTGGAGACAAAGCAAGAGAGGCAAGATAGAGATGGCTTGGCATGTGTGGAGGAGAGATGCTGGGTATATTGGGAGAAGGATGGTGAATATGGAGCTGCCAGGGGAGAGGAAAAAAGGAAGGCCAAAGAGGAGGTTTATGGATGTGGTGAGAGAGGACATGCAGGTGTGACAGAGGAAGATGTAGAGGACCGGAAGAGATGGAGATGGATGATCCACGGTGGCGACCCCTAACGGTAGCAGAGGTGTAAAAACCAGGTCCAGAGAGTAAAAGTCCAAACCATGTATTTGCTCCACTCATGCACTACACCAGCAGATTCTAGTCAACACCATTCCTCAACTAGGTAGGGAAAACTAGCTAATGAAATCAGCTGGTTTAGTAACATGGTTGGAGCAAATACACGGTTTGGACATTTACTTTCTGGACCTGGTTTTTACAACTCTGAACGGGAGCAGCCGAAAGTAGTAGTAGTAGACTCACTAACTTTATTAGCACAAGCAAATTGCTTTAAACATTGTCTGCATTAGCATAGCGATTAATAGCAGTAAAATGTTTGGCATACTTTTTCCTGCAAGGCAGGGGCAGTTAGCTTTCCTCCAAATGAGTTTGACTCTTGACAGTTTGATATGTCAGAGCAGGAGGAACAGGATATTGCCTGTGTCTTGTTCATCAAAGTTCTATTCATATATCCATTGCAAGACACCATTGCAAGGCTTTGTCCCTAAAGCAACAGAGCCCTGTTAGAGGGCAAAACCTTTGAGAAATAAAATGAAGGTTTGTAGTGGACTTATGGACATAATTCACCATATCTTATTATTGTATTAAGTTTTTTCTTTTTTTTAGAGAATGTTCACCCTTTTTCTCCCAAATTGTACCCGGCCAATTACCCCACTCTTCTGAGCCATTCTGGTTGCTGCTCCACCCCCTCTGCCGATCCGGGGAGGTCTGTGGACTACCACATGTCTCCTCCAATACATGTGTAGTCGCCAGCCGCTTCTTATCACCTGACAGTGAGGAGTTTCACCAGGGGGACATAGTGCATGGGAGGATCACGCTATTCCCCCCAGTTCCCCCTTCTCCCCAAACAGGCTCCCTGACCGACCAGAGGATGCGCTAGTGCAGCGACCAGGACACATACCCACATCCGGCCTCCCACCTGCAGACACGGCCAATTGTGTCTGTAGGGATGCCTGACCAAGCTGAGGGTAACACATGGATTCAAACTAGCGATCCCCATGTTGGTAGGTAACGGAATAGACCGCTGCGCTACCCGGACGCCTGTTGTGTTAATCTGACGTGCACACTTTAAGGGCTCAGGGTGTAGCCATGGTAACAGAGCGCCAAGTTGTTGAGGCGGGATTGTGAATAAAAAATAAATGACATACGTGTTCGTGTAGTCAAAGAGAGAAGTTGTTCATCTTTTTTCTCCAACTTCCACACAACTGACCCTGAAGTTTGTCTGCTGGATGTTTACAGAGACAGCTCTTCATGAGCATGATGATTAATGCATTTTCTCTCAAACTGGCGGAGTTTTGGGAGTTGTTGGCCTTGACTTGGTTCGCCCAGACGGAAGCGCTGTTCACGTTGTGGGAAATCACTGCGGATGCCACAAAATACTATTATGTGGTTGTTGGCCTTCGGGAGTTCAACAGCAACCAGAGTGTTGAGCCTCCCCAAATATCCTCCACAGCAGGATAAATATGCGACACTCAAGGCTCACCTATCTAAAACTTTTGATCTTTCTGACACTGAGCGGGCCAGCTGGCTCTTCTCTCTACAAGGCCTCAGTGACAGTAAGCCATCTGAATTAATAGACAGGATGCTGAATCTCCTGGGAGAACTTCCTCTTTGTCCAACTGTTTCTGCAACAGCTGCCTTCTCAGGTACAGGCTGCTTTGGCCAGCACCAACATCACTGACTGCTGTGCTCTGGCCAAGGAGGCTCATAAATTTTTCCTGGCTGGTCGACAGCACTGTGCAGCCACGTTTTTTTTCCTGCCCAAGCGTTTTCATCACTGCCGGGAGACACAAAAGTCGCCGCCGCAGCAGCAGCTTCTTAACGGCGGTGAGGCTCCGGCCTGTGTTTTTACCATGCAAAGTTCAGACCCAAGGCCAAGTGGTGCAGACCTCCATGTGGTTTTCTGCATGGTGGGAAACGCGGAGTTCTTAGTTGTGGCCATGTGTATCAGCCGAATTGGCAGTCTGCTGTTCATCCAAGACACCATCTCCAGACGGTGGTTCCTGTGTGACACAGGTGCACAGAGGAACATCCTGCCTGCATCAATAGTAGACATCCTGTCCTGCGGATATGGCCTCCCCATGGAAGTCACTAATGGCAGCTTCATCCGCACTTATGGCACTAGGTACGTGAAGTTGTGTTTCAGCAGACAGTGGTTCGGTTGGGACTTTGTTATGGCTAAAGTGGCCATTCCCCTCCTCAGTGCAGATTTCCTATGGGCCTATGAACTGCTGGTGGATGTCAAAAAACCGCTACTTGATCAATGCTGTCACCTTCTGTTTGTATATGTGCACTCTCAGTGGCATAGACTCCATCAGACTGTCTAGCATGCTCTCCGCTGCAAGAGTTTCTCCTGCTTCGCGCTAAGTTCCTGGTCTTCACACAGCCCACCTTCTTGTAATCCACCCCCAAGCACGGAGTGGAGCACCACATCACCACCACTGGTCTATGCTTGGGCTCGCCGCCTCAACCCGGCCAAGCTCACTGCCGCAAAGGAGGAGTTTGAGAATATGGAGTGCCTCAGCATCAGTCACCGCTGCAGCAGCAATTACCACCAACTCAACAATGCAACGACACTAGACTGCTACCCAGTCCCACACATTCAGGACTTTTCCACTGATCTGGCTGGAAAAGTCATGTTTTCCTAAGTGGACCTTGTCCGTGGATACCATCAGGTGCCTGTCCACCCGCTGGATGTCCCCAAAACGGTGGTGATCACCCCATTTGGACTGTTCATGTTCCTGCACATGCCGTTCGGCCTCAAGAACACTGCACAGACATCCCAGCGCCTCATGGATTCGGTTATATGGGACCTGCCTTTCATCTTCATCTGTCTAGATGACATCCTCATCACCAGCACCTCCAAAGCAGAACACCTGTTTCATCTCCAGAGACTTTTCGAGCGGCTCAGCCAGTATGGGCTGATGGTTGACCTAGCCAAGTGCCAGTTTGGGCTTTTCACCATTGACTTCCTCGGACACTGAATCACCAAAGACGGGGTGGCACCCCTCCCGTCACAGGTGGACACTGTTTTGTAGTTCTTGCGACTGCTCACAGTCAAGTCCCTGCAAGAGTTCCTCGGCATGGTGAACTTTCACCACCACTTTATCCCTCGTACTGTTCAATTCATGTGACCCCTGTACAAGGTCCTGAAAAACAAGGCCACCAAACACACTGTGGACTGGTCCACAGAGAGGGACAAGGCGTTTGTGGACATGAGACTGCTCTGGCTGGTGAAACAATGCTGGCGCACCCATCACCCAAGGCTCCGATCACCATTACCACAGTTGCTTCAGATTATGCGGTTGGTGCGGTGCACGTGCAGTTGGTGAATGGTGCTTGGCAGCCGCTCACTTTCTTCAGCCGACAGTTATGCTACAATGAATGGAAGTACAGCACCTTCGATTGGGAGATCCTCACCCTCTACCTCGCCATTTGACACTTTCATTCCCTGCTGGAGGCCCACCAGTCCACGGCATTTGTGGACCACAAACCACTGATGTTCACCATGGCCAAAGTGGCTTAGCCGTGGTCCGCCCACCAGCAGTGACAGCTCTCCTACATTTTGGAGTTCACCACGGATGTACAGCATGTTGCTGGCAAAACCAAACTCATTGCTGACTGCCTCTCCCAGGTCATCACGGGGGCCATCCACTTGGGACTTGACTATTTCCGCATGGCAGCTGACCAGGCCAACGACCCGGACGTGCAGGCTTTCAGGATGGCTGTCACAGGGCTGCAGGACATGGCTTTTGACAATGCTGGTATCACACTCATGTGTGATGTCTCCACAGGTCAGCCCGGCCCATCATTCCCACTAGATGGTGGTGGTGTGTTTTCGATGCTGTCCATGGCCTCTCCCACCCGGGCAAAAAGCCATCTCAAAGACTGGTGGCAACCAAGTTCATCTGGCACGGGCTTAAAAAAGACTTGAGAGACTGGGCTGACACCTGCATGGAGTGCAAGCACTCTAAAGTTCACTACCACATTAAAGCCCCCCTGGTGCATTTCCGGGTGCCTGAAAGGAGGTTCGACCATGTACACGTTGACCTGATGGGCCCACTGCCCCCTCCCACAGTTGTACATAGCTCCACCGAGGTAGACTGGGCATTCATTGGGACCTGGGTCACCTGGTTCAGCACCCCATCTGACCCTCTGACTGGGGCTCACAGTTTACATCTGAGCCCTGGAATGCACTGACAGAGAGCTGAGGGGTAAAGCTCCACCACATTACTGTGTACCACATGCAGGCCAACAGGTTCTGCAAGTGATTTCATCGTTCTATGAAGGATGCTCTTCAGGCCAGCCTCAAGGACAGAAGCTGGGTCAACAGGCTCCCGTGAGTCATGCTGGGCCTCAGGACCGCCCCTAAGGAGGACCTCCAGCCCTTGTCCGCTGAACTCGTTTACGGCCAGCCGCTGTGAGTTCCAGGGGATTTTGTCTCCAACACCATGGCTTCCTGGTCTGCAGCCCACCAGAATCAGAATCAGAAGCATGTTTATTGGCCATGTAAGTTTGCACAAACATGGAATTTGACTCCGGTTTCATGGCTGTCTCAGTGCCCATAACATAGAATAAAAACACAACAACACAACACTCTTCAGATATATGCACAAGGATTGACTATACAAAGGTGAAATAAGAGGTGATAAGGTGCAGTGGTGCAGATAATATATCAGAGATGCTGAAATAGTTGTTAGCGGGTTACTTACATGCCTAAGATAGATGGACATGACAGAGTGTACAAGTACAAGTATATGTACAATGTACAGTACAGTATATACAAAAAGGTTTGTTTTATTGACAGTGTTAAGCGTTCATTTGAATGACAGCCCATGAAAAGAACCTGTTTTTATATCT
The DNA here is from genome assembly GCF_029633865.1 of Lampris incognitus. Classification (NCBI taxonomy): domain Eukaryota; kingdom Metazoa; phylum Chordata; class Actinopteri; order Lampriformes; family Lampridae; genus Lampris; species Lampris incognitus. The sequence goes on along the minus strand of NC_079212.1, from coordinate 103,839,944 downwards.
GGTTATTTTGGGGTACAGCACCCCAATAAGATTCCAGCGTATCATCCCACCTGCCAGATGGGATGAGTTGGAACAGGTTTTGACAAAGGTGTGATGGGTCTGCAGTGATGTTGCCTGCCCATTTCCTGAGACTGGAGGTGCATAAGTCCTGAATCGAGGGCAGGTTGGCACCAATGATTTTCTCTGCAGACCTAACTGTCCATTGTAGTCTGTTCCTGTCGTGTTTGGTGGCCGAATCAAACCAGACAGTGATGGATGTGTAGAGGACAGACTGGATTATTGCTGTGTAGAACTGAATCCACTTCCTGAGGCAGGTTGAATCTCTTGAGCTGGCAGAGAAAGTACATCCTCTGCTGGGCCTTTGTGATGTTTGTGTCTATGTTGGATGCCCACCTTAGGTCCTGGGTGATTGTGGAACCCAGAATTCAGTAGGTTTTCAGTGTAGACACCATGCTGTTGAAGTCCACTGTCATCTCTGCTGTTTCGAGCGTGTTCAGCTCCAGTTGTTAAGGCCGCACCAGAGGGCCAACTGATCAACCTCCCGCCCAAAATCAGACTCATCACCATCCCGGATAAGCGCTTTGGGGGTCTAGGGGTCTAGATATAAAGCGCTATACAAATGTAATCCATTATTATTATTATTATTATTATTATTATTAAGACCAATGATAGTTGTATTGTCCACAAATTTCAGGAGTTTAACAGACAGATCACCTGAGGTGCAGTCATTTGTGTAGAGGGGGGCGCCAGTGCGGACTGTCTGGGTGCTGGATGTGATTTTCCTCAGCCTCACCAGCTGCCTCCTGTCTGTCAGGAAGTTTTTATTCCACTGGCAGATGGGGGCTGGTACAGTGAGCTGGTTGAGTTTGGAGTGGAGGATATCTGGGATGATTGTGTTGAATGCTGAGCTGAAGTCCACAAACAGGAACCTTGCGTATGCCCCTGGGGAGTCAAAGTGTTGGAAGATGTAGTGCAATTCTATGTTGACTGCATCATCCACTGACCTGTTTGCTTGGTAGGCAGACTGCAGGGGGTCGAACAGGGGGCCTGTGTTTTCCTTCAGGTGGGCCAACACCAGTCTCTCAAAGGATTTTATGACCACAGATGTTAGAGCAATGGGCCTGTAGTCATTTAATCCTGTGATACGAGGTTTCTTGGGGACTGGGATGATAGTGGATTTCTTGAAGCAGGAGGGGACTTCACACAGCTCCAGTGATCTGTTGAAGATCAGTGTGAAAATGGGGGTCAATTGGTCAGCACAGACTTTAAGACAGGATAGTGACACGCCGTCCAGGTCTGGTGCCTCCCTGGTCTTCTGTCTCTGGAAGAGCTGGCACACATCCTCAATACAGATCCTGAGTGGGGTGGGGGGATGAGTGGGGGGGGGTGGCTGGCAGGGAGTGCAGTTGGTTGTGTGTTTTGGTGAGGGGTGTGAAAGTTTGCTTTTCAAACATGCGGTAAAACCCATTTATGTTGTCAGTCAGTTAATGGTTCCCTGCTGTGTGGCAGATGCAAACACAGTGTGGTCTACTGTTTTTGGTGATGTCTTTCAAACCGCTCCAGACTGATGATGGGTTGTTGGCAGAACAACTGCTTTTCAACTTTTCAGAGTAGCACCTTTTGCCACTCTGATCTCCTTTGTGAGTATATTTCTGGCTTTGTTATACCGGATCCTATCTCTACTCCTGTATGCTTCGTCTTTGGCCTGACAAAGCTGCCTGAGTTTTGCTGTGAACCAGGACTTATGATTGTTGAAGGAACAGAAAGTTTTGGTGGGCACACATGTCCTCACAAAAGCTAATGTAAGATGTCACAGTGTCAGTAAGTTTGTCCAGATCTGTAGATGCAGCCTCAAAAACACTCCAGTCAGCGCAGTTAAGGCTGGCCTGGAGCTCCAGTTTTGACTCATATAATACTTGAATGAAAAAAGCCACTGTTGTGTTGTGAAACTTACAAGAATGTCATCTTGGAGTGGCTTTTGTTCTCTATTCAGTGTGGCCCAGGCTTCTTCATTGTTAGTAACTTTCTGCAGAACATGGATCAGGGAATGCATTGAAAAGTTCTGGTCTTGTCCCCTTCTTTGTTGATTAGAGTTACTTCAAATGGTTTGGCTATCCCTAACTCATCTACATAGTAATGCTCAAGTAACCATTCTGAGCTGATTTCCCTGATGCATTATTCCAAGACTGTTGTGCTGTTCATAAGCTTCCTGAAATTATCTTCCTCATCTATATTTATATCCTTTCTATACAGCTGAAACTTGAGCACTTCCAAACAGTTTGTCATAAATGTGTTGAAAATTGTACGGATATCCTCCACAATACTGCTCTGTACTGCTGCAGGAATGCAATGCTTCTCTCTTATTTTCAATATGAAAAGACAAAAATTCTGTTTGAGGCCGCCCAGTAATTGCTCAACACTTAGATCTGATGGAGTCACAACTTTTTCAGGCTCTAAGCTGAAAACTTCATCATCATCATGATCATCATAATAATTATGGTCATCCACATCATCAGTTTCAGGATTACTGATGGTGCATCCGTTTCTAAATCATTGGCTAAAATCTCTGGTTTTCTGTATATGTGAATATGACACGAACTGTAACATCTGCTTGTTTTTCCACAACCTCCCACTCCATAAGTTATTTAAAAAAGTGGTTAATGTTGATGATAAAGACTGATGTGTTTGAGAAGTTTGTTTACTGAAAAAGTGTGTATATAACACAAGGGACAGTTAAACAATCTGGACAGTTTTAAAACTAATCACCTTCAAATGATGGAATAAGGTCACATGGGCCATTGAACCTCAACCATGCACTGATATCTTCATTTGACCACTGCATCCCCCTTATGACTGAATTGTAACTGTCTCTAAATAGAGAAGAAAGGTGATTACAAGAGGAGTGCACTCAGTCGAGTACAGATATCTGCCAGGTGTATGTATCACTCCTACTCTGGTGTTCGAACTTGGCAACAAACCCCCCTTTTTTCCATCTACCAGGAGAAGAAAATACATGGACAGAAAAAGTGTTTTTTTCCCGCCATTACAAGATTTTAGCACAGTGCCCAAGTCAGTTGAACAGGGAATATGGAAAAAAAAAAGTTAGCTAAGTCGAGCTAAAAAGATCAACCTAATAAAAACGTTTTGCCTGTCAGTCTGTGGATGTGCGACTGCCTAGGCACACCCTTGAAAGTGACCAAGTCTGACATGAAATGACAGAGCTCAGGCTATCATCATTTCAGAGCCCTTATCAAGAGATTTCAAATTGTTTAATTGTTGTGGTTTTCATGATATAAAATGAAAGAAGATGTATGGCTGCTTTGCTGTTTGACTTTCATTTATAAAACAATGGTTGGAAAACAGCTCAGCCATGGGACATGTTTTATTGTAGCTACTGAGATGATTTCCAGTTGTGATTGTGATTTATCTTACTCTTGAAATTGCATTTTTATAGTGGAGTTTTAACATTGGAGACTATGTCACTTCCGCGTGGTGGCGAGGTGATTAAGGTGAATTATTTTTAGTTCGTCCAGTGTTCCTCCAGTTCTCCTGTGCTGAGATTGGCACTGAATGATTTGCAGGCTTGGGAAATATGATCCACTTCTCGTTTACTTTCAAGACTCATACCCGAATCCATAATGTTTTGACACTGTCACCGCCCGATCTAAGTCAACCGTAGATGTGAGCCGTGCATGCGTATGGTTGACTCAGATTGGGGAGCGACAGAAAGCAGCATTGGTCGAGCGAGCTAGAGAGTGAATGAAGAGAGGGAACAGCAATAGCCAGAACAAATGATTTTGGAAGGTATTGAATCACTGCAACCATGAGTTCATCATCATACAGTCATAACTGCACAAAAAGATTTAGGCTGATAGGTCCAGTACTTTGGACACACACACACACACACACACACATACCAGGCTACCGCCTGGCAGACATAGAAATATCAATTCACATAATAAAATTCCAACCTACAAACTACTTAGCTAACCATACCCACCTTACAAATCACCTTAGGCCTAACCATTGGCCTGCCGTTAGCTAGCTAACGCACATCAAACAAGATCAGTAAAACACACAGAAATTAGAAGAGTGGACCCTGTAGAGTGCAGATCTCCGCCAGGAGTATCTCCTCCTCTCTGCTGCTCAGACTTGGTGACAAACCACCCTTTTTTTTCGCCTACCGGGAGAAGGGAAAATACGGAGGCACTACCTGCATTTTGCCCCTTTTCTCATGCTCGGGTTTAGATGAAAAACCAGTTGAACCTGTATAAAACAGGTTGTTCAAAGGTTTTGAATAACTGCAACCACGGGAGGTCATTGATCATAGTCATAACTGCACAAAAAACAATAGGCTGAAAGGCCCAGTAGTATGCGAGACTAGCAGCAGACAGATGCACACACACCTGGACAGAAAAGCCAGTGTTTTCCCTTCATTTATAAGACTTTCGCACAGCACCCAAGTCGATTGAACAGGAAATATTGAAAAAAAAAGTTTTAATGTGCAACACTCAAGCTAAAAAAAATCTACCTAATAAAAACATTTTGCCTGTCAGTCTGTTGAAATCTAACATCCGAGACAGACCCTCACATGATGCACCCAAGTCTAATATAAACCTGAGCTTTCCAAAAAGAAAAGGTTTGCTATGTGGCAATTTTGGTCTAACCCTAACCCTGTCTTTATTTTCAGACTATAATAAAGCTGGGTAAACCGTTTACGCTTGCGTATGCATGACTCACATCTATGGTTGACTCAGATCAGGCATCAACAAGAACATGCAACACTTCCTATTTTGAATCTGAGTCAACCATAGATGTGTTATGCATGCACAAGCATAAATGGTTTACCTAGCTTTATTATATTATGAAAATAAAGACAGAGGTTATTATTTTCGGTTCATCCAGTGTTCCTCCAGTTCTCCTGTGCTGAGATCAGCAGTGAATGATTTGCTGACTTAAGAAATATGATCAACTTCTTGTTTACTTTCAAGACTCGTATTCAAATACATATGGCAGTAGTGAGAACAAAAATTTTTCAAAGGTGCTGAATCACCACAGGGCAGCACAGTGGTGCAGTGGTTAGCACGGTCGCCTCTCAGCAAGAAGGTTCTGGGTTCGAGCCCCGGGATAGTCCAACCTTGGGGGTTGTCCCGGGCCCTCCTCTGTGTGGCGTTTGGATATTCTGCCAGTGTCTGCATGGGTTTCTTCTGGGTGCTCCGGTTTCCTCCCACAGTCCAAAGACATGTAGGTCAGGTGAATCGGCCTTACTAAATTGCCCCTAGGTATTGTGTGTGTGTGTGTGTGTGTGTGTGTGTGTGTGTGTGTGTGTGTGCCCGTGTGTGTGCCCTGTGTGATGGCCTTGCGACCGGTCCAGGGTGTCTCCCCGCTTGCTGCCCAATGACTGCTAGGATAGGCTCCAGCATCCCCACAACCCTGAGAGCAGGATAAGTGGTTTGGATAATGGATGGATGGATGAATCACCACAACCATGAGAGGTTCTTGGTCCTACAGGCATAACTGTGCACAAAAAATATTAGGCTGATAGGTCAAGTGGTATGGGAGATTAGCTGCGGCACACACATGACCAAACGCAAAAACAGAAGTTACATAAAAGTACTGAACATACTAGGATACATATGTGCTTATAAGTATACAACAAAAAGCAAAATGTACACTGATACATTTATGTAAAATATTGCTACTTACTGTTAAATCAAGCAACTTACTGTCTGCTGGAGTTGGTCAAGGAGGTCTGCTGCTGTCACCATGGAAACAGAACACTGACTGTGACAGTAAATAGAAGAGTTGTGTGCCTACTTAAGTTTATAAATATCAATGGAACTATGGATGATGTGTGTGTCATCTCTATGTTAGCTTTTATGCCACTTTGTAAAACTTTATTGTAAAGTCTTTTTATAATCTTTTTGAACTTATTTATTGGAATTCTTGTTGCCTTACTTGTTACATTTGTTCCATCCTTGTGGCTAGAAACAAAGTTTTGTTTATATATAGTAGGCTGAATATAGTATCACTGGTGCTTCAGAATGGTGCTGTTTTATGGATCTACAATTTGTTCAGTTTTTTATTGTTCTTGATTGTTAAGCAGTATGTAATGTAGCCAATTGTTAATTATGCTATTATCATTATTTTTATAATAATAATAATAGTAGTAGTAGTAATTATTATTATTTAGCTCCCCCATTAGTTTATACAGACTGTCAATGTTCCAGGATTTTATGAATCCCTCATACTATGTTGAGTTGAGAAATACCCCAAAAACCTTTCTTCCATAAACCTTTGAAAATATTTAGTACTCCAAGAACCCCTCCAAACGTTTGGGTTCTTCAGAGAACCTTTTTTTAATCCATGGTTCAAAGAGGAACCTAACAGGGAATTTAAAGTTCCTTCAAGAACCCCGTTGAATACAGGAAGGAGGTTCCTTGCGGAACCTCACAATGAATGGGGCTCCTGGAGGAACCATGTGGTACTAAGTACAGTGATTCTAAGAACCCCTTCAGCAGTAAGGGTGCCTCTAGCCACACCAATAGTTATTAGGTTAATGAAGGAACCAAAACAGAAAACAAAAGGTTTTTCGAGCAACCTTTGGTTCTTGGAGGAACCCAACTGGAACCAGCAGTTTTTAGAGATACATTGCCTCTGGTTTCATTAGCAAGACCTTACTAAAATGGACCATAACTGATATTTTCAACAAAGAAGTTAATGTGTGTTTCCCCTTATTGCTGGTCACATTACTAATAAGCCAAGTTGACAGTAAACAAGCAACACTAGCAGCAATTTCATCTAATTTTGCTGGGAAGTGAACCTTGACAAGTCATGGATCAGTTGAAAATAGACCAGCACAGCAAATCTGCCCCACTTAGGCAAAAAAGTTGTTTTTAATCATTGTTCTAAAGGTCAGAGGTCATGTTAAAAGATGCACAGTTTTTGTTTTTTTGCTGACTGTGTGGCCCTGTGGATAAAAGCGGTAGTGTTTCATAGAAGAATGACTTTATTGTTGGAAAGGTCCACATTCACCCTCAGCTAGCTCGGGCATTTGTTTTGAGGAAAAAAAGGGAGGGAGGGATGTAGTAGTGTTTTGGAAAAACTAGCAAGATACAGAGGGATGAGGTAATGCACCACTAATTGTGGTTATGCTTCCCGTCTGAGTGCCATGAATTGTTTTGTCAGACTTGGTGGGGAATTCGACCGGCTATTGCGGTGCATCTAATCGAAGTCACCGTGCCAACACTCAGGTCTTGGAGATCCGTCGCCATATCCAGAGAAGAGAAAACTCAGCTTTAATGGCATAACATCACTCAATGGAATCACTCAACTTTTTTTTTTTAAATCGCTTCTTTTTTGTGCAAAACTGCAAAGGGCCATTTGCTTATGTCAGTTAAACAGAGGCATCAAAATCAAACTGAGACATAAATAATCAGTGAAAACTCCATGTAGCAGTTTTAAGAATTCATAAAAGTTTATTTATTGATTTATTTTACCCTTTTATATACCAGCTACACTCCTGGCAAGATATGGTAGAAACTTAAAAGTCAGTTTTTGGGCATCTGGGTAGCATGGGGATCAGTGGTTCTAATCCCCGTGTTACTCCCGGCTTGGTCAGACATCCCTACAGCCACAATTGGCCATGTCTGCGAGTGGGAAGCCGGATGTGGGTATGTGTCCTGGTCACTGTACTAGTGCCTTCTCTGGTCGGTTGAGATGCTTGTTCAAGGGGGAGGGGAAACTGGGGAGAATAGCATGACCCTCCCACGCGCTACATCACCCTGGTGAAACTCCTCACTGTCAAGTAAAAAGAAGTGGCTGGTGACTCCACATGTATCGGAGGAGGCATGTGGTAGTCTGCAGCCCTACCCAGATCGGCGTAGGGGGTGGAGCAGCGACCGAGATGGCTCGGAAGATTGGGGTAATTGGTCAGATACAATTGGGGAGAAAAAAGGGGGAAAATTCCCCCAAAAAAACAAAAACAAAAGTTTTTTCAGTCTTGCCAATCATGTGTTCACTGCTCTAGTGTTAGCATGACGTTCAAATGTAGAGCCAAATTCACTGCAACGTGCTAGCACATCTTTGACATTGTTGGGCTAAAGCACAGACCTTTCTCTACAAGTTAGACAGTGAAACCAAAGTAGCTACAGCAGTCCCTCATAATACCAGCGTTCCCTGTGTTTTACTTTACTTCCCACAATGCTGGGAAGGCCTCTCCCAGTCTGACGAAAGCTTTTTAATGCGTAATTTGATATAATCTCATTCTCTGTCAGGATCAGTTGTTTTGAGCCCCTGTGCTTCTAAATAAGGTATGAGGCTCTTCGTTGCTGATTCCCTTCTAAGTTCAAGAGTCCATATTTTAATACATTTGCATAATGATTCCAAAAGCTTTTTTTTTTCCTACTCCCGATTAATAAGAGTTAGAGCGTGTCCCGATTTGCATATGATTTTTTTTAATTAAAGGCAAGGGGAGCTAAATTAATTGGAATTAGTGAATCTTTTACTGTTTCAAGTACGCCTCCCAGGCATAGGAGACGCGAGAGAGTTTTTAGTTGGAGTGCATTTTATCAGTCTAGGAAACTCAGTCAGGACTTGGGACATATAGTGTTTAAGACTCAGTTGTTATTCTGAAAAAAGGCAACCCTCTATATGTGTGTGTGTGTGTGTGTGTGTGTGTGTGTGTGTGTGTGTGTGTGTGTGTGTTTGCATATGGCTTTGTGTGTTAGTTAGGAGGGGGAATAAGTTAGTGAACATTTTAATGAAATAAAATGACAAGACTAGAATAATAACTACAAATTTTATTATGATGTCCGTTGAACACTGATGAAGTTTGACTCACTTGCATCTTGTGACAGCCATTACGTAACACTCTACCAGTGAGGTAGAGCCTCATCTGGAACGGTGTGCCCTGATAAGGGCCCGGTGAAAAGCTGCAGCATCTGCATTGATGCTATGTTTTGACGACCGGCTGCTGTTAAGTTATTGCAGGGGAGGAGCAGATATTTAGCTCCCCCCAGAGTCTGTGCTGTGTTAACCTGTGATGATACTTACAGAAAGCACTTTCCTCTTTCTCTCTCTCTCTCTCTCTCTCTCTCTCTCTCTCTCTCTCTCTCTCTCTCTCTCTCTCTCTCTCTCTCTCTCTCTCTCTCTCTGTCTCTCTCTCTCTCTCTCCATTCTCTGCAGGATAGATAGGCACGCAGCTGAGTTGTATAAAATGTCAATCAGTGGAACTCCTGGGACAGATTAGGAAAAAAGCAAACACGGATGCACATGCAGCCCACACAGATAAACTATGTGTACATGTTCATGTAAACAGTAAGAGACAAGCACACAATTACACGTGTGCACAGTCACACATGCAAGCTAACATACGGAATTAAGCACAGTTATGATATGAACATGTATGTTCGCAGTCAGGCTAGCATGTACTCACCCTCCATATTCATGCATGTAGATGCACACACGGAATCACGTGTACCCCCCCCCCACACACACACACACAAACACACCTAGAAAGTAACAAAACACTTCTCATTTTAATTCCCCAAAAAAAGGCAAACACGGCGTGCCTCTGGGTAGCATAGTGGTCTATTTCTTTGCCTACCAACATGGGACTCGCCAGTCTGAATCCCTGTGTTACCTCCGGCTTGGTCAAGCGCCCCTACAGACACAATTGGGGGTGGGGTCTGCAGGTGGGAAGCCGGATGTGGGTATGTATCACAGTTGCTGCACTAGCACCTCTTCTGGTCAGTTGGGGCGCCTGTCCGAGGGGGAGGGGGAACTGGGGGAATAGCGTGATCCTCCCACGGACTATGTCCCCCTGGCGAAACGCCTCACTGTCAGGTGAAAAGAAGCAGCTGGTGACTTCTTCACATGTATCAGAGGAGGCATGTGGTAGTCTGTAGCCCTCCCTGGATCGGCAGAGGGGGTGGAGCAGTGTCCGGGACGGCTCGGAAGGGTGGGGTAATTGGGTGTGGAATTGGGGAGAAAAAGAGGGGAAAATTAAAAAAAAAAGTTAAACGTGGGAGTTACAGTCCGAGCTCAGTCTCATGGGATTTGTAGCTGTGAATGACAATCCCTGCTACCCTGTTTAAATGACACACCTTTTTGTCATAGTCATCAATGAGCTAGAAAGATCTGAAGGCAGCTTGCAAATACATTCACACACACACACGCACACACAAATTCCTCTATAAGGGGTGCCTACCCTACCTCACATGCATGCTGGTAGGCAAGGAAGGGGTCATTTATTCAACATACTACAAAAATACCCATGCAAACATACTTTTTATACTCTATTTAAAAACAATGAAGGCTAAGGGACACTGACACCTCTGCACGAATGCTTTCATCATAGGAAGTAAGGGTAAAGGATTACTGTGGATACAAGTACTTACTTCCTTACTTCCTGTGATACTTTCATCATAGGAAGTAAGGGTAAAGGATTACTGTGGTAAAGGATTACTGTGGATAAGCTGCCAAGCCAAATTTGGCAATTACAAAAAAAAAAAAAGATGAAAAAAGTGGGCTTTTGACTGGAGGGCTGCCAATGTATTTACATGTGGAAAAGAAAACTGTTGAATATACGTAGTGTCTCACTCTCCCTCACATTTTGCCTCCCTCATCATGGCCCACTGCTTCTTTCACCTACCTCCCTTTCTGCCTTCCCCTCTCTTTCATACCTCTGTCCTTATTCCATGCGTCCTTCTTGTTTGTTCTTCTCTCCGACTCTTCCTCTCCGTCTTAATTCAGTTGATTGTGGCACTTTGTGCTTGTGTCACGGTTGTTAAGCATCACCGTGGATGAGCTTAGTTCTTACCTGCTGAACTTTGCATGACACCCTCTAGTTGTGTGTGTGTGTATGTGTGTGTATGTGTGTGTGTGTGTGTGTTTCTGTTTCTTTGTGTTTGCATGCCTAAGGGAGATTTTTACATGGTAAACTCTGTGTGCCCTTGTGTGTGTGTGTGTTTGTGTGTGTGTGTGTGTGTGTGTGTGTGTGTGTGTGTGTGTGTGTGTGTGTGTGTGTGTGTGTGTGTGTGTGTGTGTGTGTGTCAGTCAGTCAGTCAGTCAGATGTGTAGTGCATGTCCCCGAGCCCCAGTCCTCTCTCACTGGGTGACAGAGGGAATCAGATGAAAGCCACATCAGTGTCACTTTTTTTCAAACATTGACAATTCAAGAACACAGTCAAGCACATAATGTATAGGAGTGCTATGTCACAGTGACACTAATGCAGAAACATACTGAAAGTTTGTATCGATGCAGGACACATTAACAGATGCTAAAAGACTACGACAAGAGCTCTAACAGATTAACATAAAACCACAGCACAAACTGACTTACATGGCTAAAGGACAGCAAGGGCCTCTAAAAGACAAATACAGTATGGCTGGCGTACAGTACATACTGACCAGCAAAGAAACAAGGGGCTCTGAAGTTCATTGAAAGAGGAAAATGTCCAAAATAAATAGACGGGGCCATTGTCTACAAGAGGGAAATGTAGCTAAATCTTATTCAGGGCCCTCTGGCTAAAGGGCAGTTCTCTGACCGTTGGGCTGTCCACCTGCCCAAAATAACCCTGCATCAAGGGCCAAATTTTGTCATTTGTGGGCCCACCATGCCAGCCATAGCAGATGACAGCAAGGTGGAGTGGAAGGAAGCACCATCACCTCATTGCAAGTGGGCCGTTTCATATGCTCCCAGTCCACTTGTTTGAAATTTTCATGTTCTAGGACGGCACGGTGGCCCAGTGGTTAGCACTGTTGCCTCACAGCAAGAAGGTCCTGGGTTCGAACCCCAGGCCGTCCCAGGTCCTTTCTCTGTGGAGTTTTCATGTTCTCCCCATGTCTGTGTGGTGATCCGGTTTCCTCCCACCATCAAAAAGACATGCATGTTAGGGGTAATACTTCTGTTTGTGCTCCTGACCAAGGCAATGGAAAGAAGAACTAGAGTTGGTCCACGGGCACTGCAGCTGCCCACTGCTCCTATACAATAGGATGGGTTAAATGCAGAAGACAAATTTCATTGTAACCGAACAACTGTACAATGACAAAAATAAAGTGGAGTGCAGTGGCTTCCCATATTTACTTGGTTAACCTCTGGGTTCTCTGGCTTCCTCTCACAGTCCAAAGACATGTAGATGAAATGAATCAGAGACTTGAAATGAGAATGTGCCTGTGTGTGTCCTGAAATGGACTGGCAACCTGTCCAGGATAGCTTGGTGCCTTGTGCCCAATGCCTGCCGTGATAGTCCCCTTTAAGACGATACAGAGAATGAATGAATGGAAGCAGTGTGGTGCTCATAATTCTTTTTAATCTTACATCAAGGCAATGGAACTGAAATAAAGCGCGTAGAACCACAGCAGGACAGCAGATGAAAATGTCTTTTAGGGTCCTTAAATCTTTAAAATGAGCCCTGCCGTGGGTGGTTTCATAAATTTTCAACTGAGCATTTAGAAACACTGAAATATTTCATGCTACCACCCTCCAGAGTCCCAAAAGAGAGAGAGAGAGCAAGCAAGAGAGAGAGAGCAAGACAGAGCGAAAGAGAGAGCGGGAAAGACAGAGACAGCGAGACAAAGTGTAGGGGTGTTGATAATATCAGTCTAAAGGGACCTAAGGAGGACCAGTGTGGAAGAGAAAGCCAGAAATGAGAGCGAGAGAGAGAGAGGGAGTGAGAGAGAGAGACAAACAGTGATGGAAAGTAAGAGGGAGAGTAAGAGGGAAAGAGTTGGAAAGCTGAAGATGACACAAAATTAGTGAGACAGGGACAGAGGAGAAAGTACGAAGAAGAGCTCAGATAGAGTGGACATGATAGAGAGAAGTGTGTGCTTTAAGTAAGCCCCCATTCACATAACCTGCATACTGACAAGTTTTTCCCTCTTGGAATTGTCACCAATAATGATGAAGCTGAGAAACAGCCAGTCGAAGAGAGGAGAAGGACAACAGCTGCCTAAGCATAAACCAGTGGTGCTTCTGTATGTGGCAGGGGTGTTGGAACAGTTGAGATGCGTATTTTCCTAACATAGCGTCTTAGTTGCTTTCAAACCCCAAAACACGCTGCATCAAAAATTGGTCCTCCCCAAGGATCGGATCCCTCGGCACAAACAGAACAATATAGTGTACGCTGTTAAGTGCCAGGGGGATTGCCATGACTTGTACATTGGGGAAATGAAACAGACGCTGGCCAAGAGGGTGGCACAACACAGGAGAGCTAACACGTCTGGCCAGGACTCTGTAGTCTACACCCATCTACAGGCCAGTGACCACTCTTTCAAGGATGAGGGTGTGCACATCCCTGGTAGGGAAGAACGCAGGTTTGAATGGGGAGTCAAAAAGGCCATCTATGTGAAGATGGAACGACTATCCCTGAAACGGGGGGGCTAAGAGTACATTTGTCACTATACTGTAATTGCAACTATTCCCCAATCCTCTGTGAATAGTGCACATGGCAATTTTAACTCTAGTTAATGGTCACAGCAACTTATATGAAACTGATCGTTGGTTTTTAGTCGTTATGCCACTGTATTGTTTATAAGCGTGGGGATACCTGCAGTCAGTTGAAAGAAAGAAAGCAAAGAAGAAAAAAGGGATAGGAGGCAATCAGAAGGAAAAGAGAGAGGAGAAAAGGAATCAGGAGAAGAGAGTGAACAAGAACCAAAGAGAGGAGGATAATGCAATGAAATGATAGAAAGTGAAACAAGGGCAGGTTGAGAGGAGAGGACAGAGGAAGTGAAGAAGAAGATGAAGAAGAGATGGGGACAGATTTAGAAAACTAAAGGAGATGAGAAGAAAAGGAAAGGATTAAGAGGAGAGGAGCAGGAAAGGAAGAAGAGCAAGCGAGTAGGGGGAAGGAAAGAACCTTTAAAGGAGGAGAGGAGAGAAAAACGACATCAATAGGAGAGGGGAGGGGGGAACTGAGAAGGGGTCAGAGAGAACGCGAAGAAAAAGAGGAGGAGTGGGAAGAAAGATGGAGTGAGGGAAAAAGAAGCCAGCTTGAGTGGAGGATGAGGATGAGAGAGAGAGAGTCAGGGAGAGATAGAAGATGAGGAGGAGATGTGGAGGGAGGCGGGTGTTCAGGGAGGAGCGATGGGGAGAGAAGAGGGGGAGTCGGGATGGCGACGCTAAAAGCGTGATTTGAAATAGGAGCGCCGGGCGCGAAGGAACGGGCGGATGATAGAGGCAATGAGGGAGGGAGAGATAAGATTGAGCGTGAAGTGGAACAGAGGAGAGGAGGAGGAGAGAAAGAATGAGATACAAGTGTAACTAATGCATGTGAAATCAGCAGAGCCTCTCCAGTTACTGCTCCTCTGGGAGAGCGGAGTAATCTGGCACAATGGCTTTTATTAATTAATCAGTTAGGAGACAGACAGGCAGAGGCAGTGGGAGAGAGAGAGAAAAAGAGAAACAGATTAAAAACAGCAGAGGAGAGGAGAGAGGGACAAAGCAAGAGAGAAGTGTGGCGTGTACGGGGGGAGAAAAGTGGTAGGAGTGAGAAAGACAGGGAGAAAGTAGGGAGAGGGAGATTGGAGAGACAGAAACGACACAGAGAGATAGAGTAGAGATGGAGTGAAAGTGGAGGGAACAGGAAGTGAAAGAGTGAGCCGTGAGAGACAGAACAATAGATAGATGAGATGGACAGAAATGGGAGGGGGGGGGCAGATCAAGTGAGAGAGAGCTAGATAGCGAGGGAACGTAAGAGAAGACCAGGTGATGGTGCTACAGACGAGAGAGGAAGAGAGCAGGAGAGAGATACGAGAGACGACAGGGAAGGGAGTGAATTGAGTCATAATGGAAAATGGAGAGACAGGAACTAGTGAGGGAGCAAGTGAAGAGGGAATAACTTGGAAAGGCAGAAAGCTGAGAAACAGGGAGAGAGAGCTGGGTGTGTGAGAACGACAAAGATAGAGAGCAAATAAAGGTGTGAGTGAGGCAGAGCGGGACTCCAGGGTCAAGAGGGTGACTCAACTTTAAATCTGTATTGAACGGCTCCTCCACGGCCATATGCATGAGCAAGGAGACAGACCGGAGCGGAGAATTAATCTGACAGTTTATTCAGTGCAGGGAATCTCGTCTTTTTAGCTCTTTTGTAAGTTTTCTACTTGAGGTGCTTTTGGGAATTACAGATTGAGGAGCAATTAGTGGTTTTACACCTTAAAGCAGTGTGTGACTCATTACAGAAATCTCACTGGTTTATTGTAGCCTGTGGAGGTTGTGTGGGTGGTTGTACATGTTTGTTTAGTGTTCATGCATGTGCTTGTGTGTGTGTGTGTGCGCATGCATTTGTGTGCGAGTTTGCGTGGACATGCTGCATAAATCAATGAGTTTGCCAGCAGTTTACAAAATCTATATAGTTGTACCCATTTTCATACGTTTCGTTGAGTACAGATATAATAATAATAATAATAATAATAATAATTACACATTACATTCATATAGTGCTTTACTAGGCACCCAAAGCACTTAATATGTGAGTGGTGTATTGCTGGACCAAAGTATTTTGTGTGCATATGTATGACTGTATGAAATGTAATACATGTATGATATGATGGTGATGATGATGATGATGTATGATGATATGTATGATGATGATTGCACACCTGTCCATATAGGAAACCATGCAATGTGTCAAACACCAATACCTTCTGAGGAGCTTAAATGGCACTGCACCATTTCAACTTTTGAAACATTGGACTTCTTTATAAACTGCAGTACAGTCTGGTGTGCGCTCTGTGTTTCTGTCTGTTTGTATTTGTGTGTGTCTGTGCATGTGGATGTGTGTCGGTGCACATGTCTGTGTGAGCGCACAGTAGGTGAGTTGGGCGAATGAGGGAGCTGGAAACATATTCCTCATCTCATCAATAACATTTGTGTTTTTGCTTCACCTGCACAGGCAAAATGAAACTGTGGTGCCCCTCGAAGACCCCATCGTGACTGAGGTGACATCAACACTACAGGAGTGGGCTTTATTATGGAAGCAGCTCTATGTGGTAAGGATTTTTGTCTTTTAATATTTTACAATGGCGGTTTACCAGTCACAGTGTTTTCTCTCCTTTCCTTCCCATGCAACATGTCAAGTGTTCTTGAACACTTCCTCAGATCCAAACTCCTGACAACATTTAACCACTCCAGGCTTGTAGGAACCAAAGACTAACTGGCTCACCATTATCGATTCTTAAAACTGGAATCTGTGATTTCCTCCATCTGTCCCTCCCTCCGGCAGCAAGAACTACAAGGTGTAGCAGCCAGTGCCGCTGTGTACTGTCAGCTCAGCAATAAACAAAGCTAAACACAGGCAACATAATGTATTATAGTATATTACAAATGTAGCGCTATCTATCCCTTTTAACTGTCAAGGACAACGCTCCTGAGTTCTCTATACAACTCGGTATCCAATAAACTATTGAAGTATGGTAACTCCGCTTTTTATGTGTTTAAAGTATGTTCTAAAGGCTCTAAATGTCTTACAGTGTCATCTGGTAACTCCAACTAAAAAGGTTGACTACGCCTTTAAGGCACTTAAATATGGCATATGACCCCTTTAAGGCAATCTAACATGGTCTAGACACCTCAATGTGTCACCGAGTAACTTACATTAAACCGGTGGACTAGCCCTTTAAGGTTCTAAAATGTGGTGTACTAGCCCTTTAAGGTTATATACTATGGTCTACACATCTCTGGGTGTCACTAGGTTACTTCCAGTAAAAAGGTGGACTAGCCCTTTAAGGTTGTCTCAACATGTCACTTACCATAGCCTAGACACCACAGGAATAAACACACATGAATAATCCACACTCACACAGGTACACAGAATAATATATACAAATGTATTATGAGTAATAATTATTAGAATGAATGAAAGTAATAAGCCTCAATGGCTAACAAGCATCTGCATTCATATACACACAAATGAATCAGACCAACACATTAGCATACAGCTCAACAACCCTATAACTAAGCCGGCAATAAAAATAAAAGAAAGTCAACCCCCAGTTGCAGGCCTGTTTCTTTATCGGGTACGTTGGGACCCTAAACAGCCCTCTTTGCTCCCCTTGGAAGCCCGCACATCCGGCTTGTACTCACAATGAATGCTCCTCTTCGTCTCAGTGCAGCAGCGAACGTCAGGCCAGCAGCCATCCTAGCTAACTGGCTAGTTAGCCGTTAGCACCATCTCACGGTCGAACCGTGCGCTCGCCTCGGCAGCACAACACGGCAACAGACGACTCCTTCTGCGTTCCTCGATGGTCGCATGAACACACCACTACACTGTAACTGATAACGTTTCTTCGCTAAACTAGAAGACGGCCCGACTCACTGTGGGGCAAGCCCCTTACCGCATCCAGTCCATTCGCCCGTCTTGCTGTGCTAGCAACGAACACCGACTGGCTAGCTCGCTCCGTAACGTCACTGGGTCCACATATGGGACTGACGAGTAGTCAGTTTGTCTCCCAAATCCACACAAACAGTTCCCGGGATGGGTCTCGGTCAGACACCCGCACACATCACTGTTCACTAAACTTCAATTACATTTCTCTCACCGCAAAATAGCATATAACAACTCGACATCAAACTGCTCCGTTGCTCACACAAGGGACGAGTGACCTCTTTCTCCCAGTCCAGTCTGCTCGTGCTGACGTTTTCCGCTGCCCTCTCAACCAATCACATTCAAGGTAAGGTAATCTCTCCACAGCCAACCAATCACAACAATGGTAAGTTTCAACACTAAAAGTAAATGCATTTCACATTGGTAAACAACTGTTTTGCAGAACAATATCAACAATATAATATATTCATATTCAAAAGGTATACAAAATAACAAACATAGGCCAAACTCTTATCTAATAGTGCAATATAATATATCTAAGGCCTATAATTTAACCACAGGGTTACACCAACTATACATAAGCATTGGTCTGTTGTAATATTGATTGGGTTTGTACTGCACCAGTGTTCGTCTTACCCGATCAAAAATATCTACAGCGGCATACAGAGTGTTTCCAACCATGATACACATACCAGTTAGTGCTATGTAAGCTGACTCCACTGTCCAGATGTGTTCCTTATGGAGGAAAAATCCAGATTTTAGCTTTAAAAACTAAGTCAACGGGTGTCCAGGTGGTGTGGCGGTCTATTCCGTTGCCTACCAGTACGGGGATCGCTGGTTCAAATCCCCGGGTTACCTCCGGCTTGCTTGGGCATCCCTACAGACATAATTGGCCGTGTCTGCGGGTGGGAAGCAGGATGTGGATATGTGTCCTGGTTACTGCACTAGTGCCTCCTCTGGTCAGTCAGGACACCTGTTCAGGGGGGAGGGGGAACTGGGGGGAATAGCGTGATCCTCCCACGCACTATGTCCCCCTGGCAAAGCTCCTCACTGTCAGGTGAAAAGAAGCGGCTGGCAACTCCACATGTATCAGAGGAGGCATGTGGTAGTCTGCAGCCCTCCCCCGATTGGCAGAGGGGGTGGAGCAGTGACCAGGATGGCTCGGAAGAGTGGAGTAATTGGCCAAAATTCAATTGGGGAGAAAAAGGGGGGGGGGAAAAACTAAGCTGACTGTACTTCATGACATGCTACAGACATCTTCTTAGTTTGGACACACATTGCTTCATTGGGATTTATGGGGATTATCGGGCAGTGTTGGCTCGTATGCGGTACCATCGGGCTGCTTGTCTTGGATTTGATTCCAGATAAGAAGGCTTGAAACAGAGACCTTTGTATTTTCTACACAATTCATTTTCATGTTACTGTTACTTTCTTTCGTTTGCATCATCTGTCAGTCTCCTTTCTACCATTCTTATTGCCTTCATTGTCCAACCATTACATTCCTCATCCTCTTTGTTGCTGTCAGTGTGTGATTTTTTTTTCTCCGTCATCACACATTGTCATCACTTTCTCTTGTCAGAGCTGTGTTTAAGATCAGAAGTAATCTTTTTTTTGGTCTTTTTTATTGTTTGTGTTTTGGTTGTTTGACTTGACGTTCTGCTGCAGTGTGGAGACATAAGATGTTAAGATTGATTGATAAAAGCCACATGAAATTCATCTGCCCCTGTCCACTTTCCCTCCATACTGAGGATCTTTTATTCTTATTTTTCTCCCTCTTCACAGTTTCTTTTCTGTCCTCTGTTGTTTCACAAGTTAACTATGGCTTTTTTTTTCATTCTCTGGTAGAGTAGAAGAGATGGAAGATAAAACTGTCTTCGTGGGGCTCAACTTGACAGATTTGCCATTTCTATTCAGGGGAAAGTTTGAATTAATATTTTGTCTGTCAGAAGCCATGATGATCACCAAAAGACTGAGGTCAATCCTTTAGGTGAAAAACTTCAGGTTTTAGAGGGAGAGGAAGATGGATGGATGGATGGATGGATGGATGGATGGATGGATGGATGGATGGATGGATGGATAAAATGTATTGGCTGCATAATAGATGATGAATAAGGGATGAACAGAGATGAAGTAGTGATGGAGTTTCTTGTAGAAACAGCATACTGTATGTATGTATCATACATACGTGTTTGATGGTAATTTACATTTTACCATGGACGTATGCTGTTGACAGATATAATGTAGAAATTGCTCAAACAGTCTGCAGTCTAATGGTTTTCAAACACAGAACTGTAAATAAGAAGTGGATTCTTGCTGTTCTTTAGAAATGAACAAAGGCTGCACCGGTAATCCTTATACAGCTCCTCTAGAGCTGTAAGTTTGCTTTGTTTTGCTTTTCACCAGCTATTCAGTGCAGTCCGTAAGGCTTTTACAGATTTTTTTTTTTTGTGGCTTTTCCCCCCTTTTTCTCCCCAATTGTATCTGGCCAATTACCCCACTCTTCCAAGCTGTCCCGGTCACTGCTCCACCCCCTCTGCCGATCCAGGGAGGGCTACAGACTACCACATGCCTCCTCCAATACATGTGGAGTTGCCAGCTGCTTCTTTTCACCTGATAGTGAGGAGTTTCACCAGGGGGACGTAGCACGTGGGAGGATCACGCTATTCCTCCCAGTTCCCCCTCCTCCCCGAACAGGCACCCTAACCGACCAGAGGAGGCGCTAGTGCAGCGACCAGGACACATACCCACATCCAGCTTCCCACCCGCAGACACGGCCGATTGTGTCTGTAGGGACACCTGACCAAGCCAGAGGTAACACGGGGATTCGAACTGGCCATCCCCGTGTTGGTAGGCAACAGAATAGACCGCTACGCTACCCGACACCCTTACAGAGACATTTCAATTGTTTATTTTTTTTTATATATCTTAATTCTCCATCTTAGACCTTATTTATATTATTTATTGTCAAGTTAATGTGTGTAGCCAAAAATGACGAATATAGTTTGAAGGCTTCAACATTCACATGATGTAAAACAGGTTGATAAAGTAAAAGACAACAATCTGTAACCTGACAACCTTGAGTCAGATGAGGAAATACTCCAGAGAAAACCCTTTCAGGAAAAAAAAAATTGGGAGGAACTTCAGGAAGATCATCAAATGAGGGATTCTTTTTCCAGGATGAATATACATGCAATAGGTGGGCAAGGCAGAACATGTGGGAGCATATTTACAAATAAAACACTTGATGACTGCACATATTGATGACTAAACAATGCAAAAAAATAAAAGTGGATGCCGGGACAGCACTGTACACTGAAACATGGTGACAATCCTCCCCAAATGTCGCCACAGAGCAGCACTGTCCCATGACATGTTACCAACCAAGTGTCAGAAAGCCCCTGGATAAAGAAGAGAGCTCTCATCCAGACAGTAGTTAGACCCACACATCACTCACACAGACACAGGGAGATAGTACAGTAAGGATGATGTGTACCTGGACATGAACAGAAGACAAAACGAGAGGCAGGCAGTAGTCTTAACGCCCTCCATCGCCAGACTGCCCCCAAGCAGCACATGTTCTGGTCCTGAAAGGGAGAGGAGAAGAAAGAGTCCATAGACATGACAGGAAGACTGATGTGCTCACAGCTATCATGCAAACAAACATATAATGGCATAGAAGATGGAATAGCTTTCAGTACGGTCAAGGGAGTGATTCTCATTGACAGGTGTCAGTACAAGTAAGAAAGATGAACCTAACCTGGATTTGAGGCTGATACTTTAACTTTGACGTTGTTTTATGTTTACTGGGACCTTCCTAAGCAGTTGACCATGTCAAATTCTGTGTGTGGGAAAAACTTGGCCTGTAAAATCCAGTTTTGTTACCTGCTGGATGTCTTCATCTTCCCAGAAGCAAGAAATTATACTTTCCGCACCCCTCCAATATTGTGGGTGATGAGAATCAGGCATGGACACATTATGTGTTGTTCTTCAGCGAAGTCTAAGCAGGTGATGGCATCCTCACAGCTGTTCATATGTACCTATATGGACGTATATCAATTTCACAGGTGCATTAAGGTGTCTGAAATTGCACAGCACACACAATCACTTGGCCACAGCACATAAAAGCAAAAAACAAAAAAAAACCTCTCTCATACACACACACACACACACACACATGTACACACTTGTTTAAATAATAAATAGCAGGACTGTGGGAGGTAAACTCAGGTATACAACATGAGCGATAACTGCCGCAAAGACCTGTAGGCACTGCTATATATATGGGCAATAGGTGTTCATACGGATGCCTGACGTAATTACCAGTAACTAACTCAGTATGTTGTCTCATATAAGTATTACAAATGTTACAGCACACACACAAAATAACATCTGGGCAAATTACCAGTAACTAACTCAGTATGTTGTCTTATATAAGTATTACAAATGTTACAGCACACACACAAAATAACATCTGGGCAAACACAGAGACAGACATATCCATACAAAGTCAAAGATGCACAGATGCACTCAAATACATTGAGAAAAATATACACAAGATCACAGATACAGTTCTATAGACACACATACACACACAGACACACACGTTTGCCCTTTTTTTGCATCTCACCTTCATTATAAATCTCTCATTGTGTTCCCTTTTCCTCTATTTTTGACTATCTATCTATCTAGTATCTATCTATCTACAAACACAAATACATGGTCATATGCACACAGACATATTTATACACACAATGTCACACATCAGTTGACGAGCGGTGTGCCCCAAATATGGGTATTATTGATGCGCTGATGGATAATTATCATATTCTGTCATACCCTGCCCTTCCTTTAATCATACACACACACACACACACTACAGTGTATCAAACATTGGTGGTTTGTGTGACCTTTTCACCGTGCCACAGGGAGTTCACGCTGTGCTATGAATGAGACAGTGTGCAAGAGACAGACATTATAATTGAACTGAGTGGAGAAAGAAGAGGATTAGAGGGAGAGAGAGAGAGAGAGAGAGAGAGAGAGAGAGAGAGAGAGAGAGAGAGAGAGAGAGAGAGAGAGAGAGAGAGAGAGAGAGAGAGAGAGAGAGAGAGAGAGAGAGAGAGAGAGAGAGAGAGAGAGAGAGAGAGAGAGAGAGAGATGGTGAAAGAAGAGAGGGGTGGTGGAGAATGAAACGGAATATGGGGGTGTGATAAGGATGTACAGATGAGAAACAGAGAGAAGAGTAAAAGAAGGTGAGATGTATGCTCAGGTGTGGCAGAGAGAGAGCAAAGAAGAGAGAGAACAATGAAAAAGACTGAAAGAGTCAAAGACAGGAAGACAGAGAATGTCAGAAAAGAAAAAGTCAGTGAGCTGAGAGACGAAGACAGGGAGTACGTGAAAGTTTCAGAGGTGGGGAAGACAAAAAGAAATGGACAGATTGACATAAAGACAAACCAACATGCCAACCCACTCATACACTGTAATAGACAGAAATACTGATGGGACAGACAGACAGACAGACCAGGAAACAAACAGACAGACCAAACACCAGTCAAACAAGCAGATAGACACAGTAGACCAAATAGATGGACAGGATAACAGATAGGGAAAAAAAAGAGAAAAAACAGCACTCAAAGCAGAGAAAAAGAAAGCACACCTTCTCTTTGGCTCTGTCCTCCTCCCAGTTTCTTTCTCTCTCTCTCTCTCTCTCTCTGCACTCCATGCTTGGAAGTTGTGTTTGAGAGCATGAGTGAGAGTGGTGGATGTGAGGTTGGCGTGGGGTTTGAATTGTTTGCTGTCCTTTCTCTCCCCCCCCCCCGGATGTTCCCCTGTATGCTTCATCTGTCCTATGTACATGATCAGGTAAGCTTTCTTAGTAATTTTTACTTTATAATTTTTTGTTGGCTGTGTGTTCAGTGGTTTTGTCAGGTGGTTCTCAGGAGGTCCTCCATCCATCCATCATGGGATCCAGATATTTCCGTCGGAGTCCAGTGTGACAGTGGAGGAGGTTTTGTTGACCATAGGAGAGCAGGTTGGACATGGCAATCTACTGTTTGCTTCCAGGACAAAAAAGGCTGTGGTGGTGTTTTTGAAGGAGGAACAACATAGCAGTGAGATGATTGAGGGTGGTGTAGTTATCAGGAATATCTATAGCGCTGTTTCCCCAATGTTGGTTCCCTCTACAAGAATCACAGTGTTGGGTGTTCCACCATTTTCTCCAACGAGCTGTTGGAAAATGAGCTGCCGTCAGTCTCGGTGTAAAGATCCGAAGCTGAAACATGTTCAGTCTCAAAGAGACAGGTGTTTATGTTTTTGGACTCTCCAATACGGTGTGGAGGTTTCTTTTAGAGTTAAATACGGTTATGGCTTGTACATAGTGTATGCTAGTTCAGGGCAGTTGAAATGTTTTGAGCATGGTGATGTTGGCCATAAGCGCTTCACATGTTAATGTCTCCAAGGCAGGGAAGGAGAAACAGCCTGCCCCACCGGTTGTAGATAAGGGAATAGGCTCTCAGCCCGTGGCCTCGGAGCTTGCAGAAACACTCACAGCTGAACAGGTGGCTGCATCCAGCAGCTCAGCGGGGACTGAGGATGTGTTCAGTGGTGAGGGACAAAGTGTGAAGTGTGGAGGTAGGCTTACGGAGGGGAATACTGAGAGTGTAGAAGAGATTCCCAGGTAACAGGTGAGGCTGAGGGCATGGATTACAATTCAGATTCTGATAGTGTGTCAGTTTGTGAAATATCATATCACAGCACAGATCTGTATTCTCTAGAGGACATGAATGGTTTTTTGGATGAAACTTTTGGGAAGTCAGTAAAAGTAAAGGATTATTTCAATAATACAAAGAAGTCCATCAGGTCTGTTGGTTACCTGTAGAAGCTGGTTAGTTTAGAGCTGCTTGATGAGAAAGGAAAAAAAAATGTTTTCGCCTTAAGAAACATTCACAGCCTTGAAAATGGCAGCAAAGGGGGAAATTGTTAGAAGGACAAAACGTGTTAAATAAATCATATTCATGCATCACAGGGTGCTTTATTCTTTTTTTTCTGGTTCATGCTGGTCTGTTTCTGTCTCTTGTGTTTTTCTCTGCTCTACCCATCTTATGCAGGGGCTCAGATTTGGACTTCTTAACATTAATGGTGGGAGGGACAGATGTAAGAGGATTTTAGCGGCTGGGGTTATGAAGAAAAAAAGATAGCTGTGGTTTTTCTGCAGGAAACTCACAGTGACCAAACTAATGAGATAGATTGAGGGCGGTGGTGGGAGGGGCCATACACACTCAGCCATGGCACCATCTTCAGTGTGTGTGTGTGTGGGGGGGGGGGAGGGGGTTAGCAGTGTTTCTAACTAAAAGAACCAATCCAAGGATTTTATCGTCTGCGGAGTTAGTTAAGGGTAGGTGTCTGATTGTAAGGGTAGAGACTGAAGGGTGCCTTTTCTGTTTGGTCAATGTCTATGCCCCAATTCAGGGAGCTGACAGATTAGCCATTCTCTGTGTTTTGAGGGATGAGCTGCAGAAGTATGGTCAGGAGCAGCTGATCATAGGTGGGGATTGGAACTTCAGTGAGTTCACCATGGACAGAACAAGTGGGGAACCCCACATTAAATCATCTGGTAGCTTAGGCAGAATAGTTACTCAGATTTGCTAGATGCATGGAGGTTGAAACAAACCCTCTGCCAGACAGTACACATGGGTCAGGGTGAGCAATAACAGGGTGAGTGCAGCCAGGCTTGATAGGTTCTACATTTCAAAGTCATTTGCATCCAGTCTAGTTAGTCGCTCCATTACTCCAGTCGGCTTCACTGATCACCATCTCATCACTGTAGATTTGATAATTTCTCCTGGGCAAAAAAGTTAGGTCATATTGGCATTTCAACAAGTTGCTGCGGGATAGCATTTTCTGTCAGAGCTTTGAAAAGTTTTGGGTCTGCTGGCAAAGTAAAAACATTAATTTTGATTTGCTTAGGCAGTGTTGGGAAGTGGGCAAAGCACAGATTTGTGTCTTCTATCAGCAGTGTACATCTTACTCCACTACTAGGATTAAAGCAGCAGTTTACGAGCTGTAGGGCAGTATTAAGAATATTGAGTGTGCTATGAACATTAATCTAGACTTTGCTGCTGATGGCCTGCTGCAAGTAAAAATACTGGAGCTCAAGACTTTCATGAAGAAGAGAGTGAAAAGAGCCCTCATTAAATCTTGTTTTTTCAACATCAAAGACATCGATGCTCCAAGCTTTATCTTCTTCAGTTTGGAGAAGATTGTTGCCAGGAGCAAGTTGATGACATTCCTAAAGCTCCCTGGTGGCAGGGTGATGGCTGATCCAAAGGAAATGAGGAGTCATGCTGTGGCTTTTTACACTTCTCTCATTGGAGCAGAGAAATGTGAGCAGGACAGTGGTGTCGAGCTGCTGGAGGGGCTTCCTTAGCTCAGTCCCAAGGAAAAGGCAGACCTGGACAGAGAAGTCAGCTTGAAGGAGCTGACTGTAGCTGTTGGTCAGATGGCTTCAGGATGGGTTCCAGGGATAGATGGGCTCACCACTGACTTTTACAGGCATTCCTGGTGTTCTGTTGGACCTGACCTGCATGAAGTACTCTTGGGAGTGTTTCCATGCAGGGACAATGCCTGTCTCTTGTAAAAGGGCAGTTCTGTCTCTGCTCCCTAAAAAGGAAGATTTCACTTTGCTGAAAAAATGGAGACCTGTGGCCCTTTGATGCTTGGACTATAAAGTGCTTTCCAGAGCACTGTCAAACAGACTAAGAGACTATCTGGATATACTTGTTCACATGGACCAAACATACTGTGTACAGAGAAGAACAATAATGGACAATCTTTTTCAAGATGTGATTGACCTATGTAAACTTTATGATTGTGACATTGGTATTCTTTCCTTAGCTCAAGAAAAAGCATTTGACAGGGTGGGCCATTTTGTTTTCAGTACTCAAGGCTTTTGGTTTTGGTGACCATTTTGTATCATGGGAGGGGTTATTGTACAGTGGTGCTGAGTGTTTGGTGAAGGTTGGGGGAGGTGGAGCCAGCCAATCCCTGTACAGAGGGGGATAAGGCAGGGTTATCACATCTCGACAGTGCTGTTTTTTTTTTGTTTTTTTTCTTGCCCTGTTGTATCTGTTTAAGTCGGAGAGTACTGCTGGCATCATGTGTGGCTGCCGCTTCTCCCTCTCGTAGCCCCCCCCTTCCCATCCACCCCTGTATGTCTGTGTTATGTTTATCTGTTGTCTTGTTTCACCGCCGTTTATTGTAAAGTGATTTTGAGTGTTAAAAAAAGTGCTATATGTTTGATTTATTATTATCATTATTATCTCAGGGCAGCTTTTTAGTCTGGCTATTGAACCTTTACTGTGCAGGCTGGGAAGCCGTCCCAGCGGGCTTTCACTGTCAGGGACACAACACAACCTACCTTTGATAGTTTCTGCCTATGCAGATGATTTAAATGTGTTTGTCAGGGATCAGGGGGATGTGGAGGCACTACATGGCAGTCTGGGCTTGTATCAGAAGGCTTCCTCAGCAAAAGTAAACTGGACAAAGGGTGAGGCCTTACAGGTAGGACAGTGGAGAGCACCCAGCACCCAGTCTGCCTGCAGGTCTACAGTGGGGGAGAAGCGAGTTGAAGGAGTTGGGGGGTATTTTTGGGCAGAAGATATCAGAGGCAGAACTGGGAGGCTGTGATGGAGAAAGTGTGTGCCAAGTTGTGTAAATAGAAATGGTTGCTACCCTAGCTGTCGTATAGGGGTTGTGTTTTGGTTGCCAATAACTTGGTTGCCTCGATGCTGTGGCATAGACTGACTGCCCTACCTCCACCAAGAGGCCTGATTGAAGATGTTCAGTGGGCCATAGTGGACTTTTTCAGGTCAGTACAGCACTGGATCCAATCCCCTGCCTTGCCAGTGGAAGAAGGAGGACAGGGTATCGTGTACATTACCTGTCAGATGATGACCTTTAGGCTGAAGACCGCACGGAGACTGCTTTACTACTGTGGTGTGCAGTGGCTAGACACAGCCAAACTCATCCTTTGGACAGCTGGTTGTCAGGGCTACAGTAACCAACTGTTTCTGGTGAGGCTGGAGGAGGCAGATCTGACAGGCCTGTTGCCTTTCTATGCCTCTGTCCTGGATACATGGAAAATCCTGAAGGCCACCAGGGAGCCTACTGCTATGGCTGGACTGTGGCTGTTTGAGGAGCCACTGTTTTACAACAGCTTCATTCAGGCTCGGACCCTGCAAAAACACACCAACATCAGACCCAGGTTGTTGAATCATATTATTGAGGAAGTGTGTGTGTCACTTCCAGAGTACCTGACGACATTTATGATTGAGAACTGTGAGCTAATTGGCCAGTGGGAGGAGGATGTGGAATATAGCTTTCCATAGTTGACTGTCTCTCCTAATGTGGGGGAGTGGCAGGCGTGGGAGGACTGACTCCTTTCTTTCACGACTCCACCGCTGGATAAGTTTGAGGACCTGGGGAAAAAAGACAACTTGGTGTGATGGTGAGGCACTTTCAGTCTCTGCAGGCCATGAAGGCGTCAAGGCGGACTGAGTTTTTTGGCCCAAGCTCTTCCCCGAAAGGCTGCTGTTGGTCCCTTTACAAGCTACCAGTTGAAAATTCGTCAGCTGATCTCCAGTGGAGGATTGTGCATGGAGCAATGGCCATGAACAGGGAGCACCTGAATCCTGATAACAGGGAGGCATATCTGTTTTGTTCAGTGTGAAACTCTGAGGCATGTATTTGTCCATATGTTTCTTTTCAGTTGTTTGTCTTATGGTTCCAAATACCTAGCCAGGAATACTGTACGCACACACTATAAAAGAGCTTTGTAAAATCAGATCATCTCTCTCTCGTTCTGTCTGGATTTCTCTCTTTCACTCTCTCTTTCCCTTGTTCTTTGTGTTTTACATCTGTCCTTTCACCTGTTTCTAGTACCTCTATCTCACAGTTGCAGTCCCTTCTTTTTTGTTCTCTGTCTCTCCCTTGCTGTCTCTTTGTCTTATTCTGTCCTTCTGTTCTTTCTTTTGTCAAAATAGACAAAGAAATGTGTGTACGAGTGTGTGTGTGTGTGTGTGTGTGTGTGAGAGAGAGAGATGCACATATCTTTGTAGGCCAGTTAGATACATGATTATAGGAATAAGGGAGGAGGTGAGGAATAACAACAGAACAATTGTGAGGGATGGAGAGGAGGAAGCAGACAGAATCAGATATCTCTCTGCTATTGTTAAAAGTGCAGATGTGTGTGTTTGTTTTGTTTGTCTGATGCACAAGTTGGTGTGCAGTTGCACGTTGCATGCATGCATTGGACATGCACATTTTACAGGTGCACACATCTACACATTTACGACATGAGCAGTGAAAGAGGAGCAAGGAAAGGGTGAGATCAGGGAACATTAGCAGGATAACAATCAGAGGAGGTTAAGGAGACAAGAGGGTGAAGGGAGATGATTTTTCACCCTTTTGCTGCTGTATTGACAATATTACACTAACTTTCCAGCAGTATTGAGACTGGGGAAAAACAAAACAAAACAGAGGGAATAAGAGAAAAAAGACCAGAAGGGAGACTGACAGGAGAAAACAAGAAGGAGGGGAAGCCAAAATAGAGAGACAATGGAAGAGTGATAAAAAAACAGAGTATTCCCCTTTTCCTGCAAGTGTTTAAGTACAACAAATATCACAATTCTGAGAAAAAGATAGGTGAAGCAGAGGGAAAAGAGGAGTTAGGAACATAGAAAAGAAAAGAAAGACTCACTTCAGATTCAGTCATAAGGGTTGTTTAAGGATATACCGTTGTAGTATGTCAAAAAAAGGAGATGATGGTGTATTTACATCAAAAAGTCCTATGTTTGTATGGCTTTTTCATCCTGGTTTGTGTGTTAAGTGTCTGTTGCATGTACATATCTTATCTTATCTTATCATATCACACCTAGTATTACTGGTGACGATCAGTTTTTGTAGGAAACTGAAATGAATTTTGTCTCGTGAGTGGATTTTCTTCATCCAAATCCTCATAAAGGTCACCTGAGGCTTCAGGCCAAGTGTCAGTATAATGAGCACAGTGCACCTTCATATAACCTCCAACTGGCTTTCTGTGACTTTTATGATGAAGGTGTTTGCAATATCAGTACAAATAAAAAAGACTGCGGTAACAGATTGGAGAGGTGACACATATTGTACTTGGCTAGTTTTTAATCTATTTTATTCTATTTCACTATCTTACACTTTTGTCAAGGTTGCATAAAAATTAAAAATTCAAGCAGAAATCCCTCTCATAATATATACCATTGTGCACACTGATTTTGTTTTTCATGCATTTTAACCAGAAAATAATGCCATTATGTAATTGTTTCAATTGCATGTTCAGACGCTATTTTTTTAAACTTTGTTGTAAACAATTATTGAAAAGGTAACAGTAAACATAGTGTAACCTGTGGAAATAGGTTACCACACAGGACACAATCAGTACTTTTGGGGTTCTTTATTTTTTTGTGTTATCACTCTAAATTGAATTGAGTAATTAAGTTCCGCCTTTATGGTTTTTAACAAATACAACAAATACAAAAAAAACTCAACAACAAATCAAAGTACGGCAGTGGGCTTGTCACTAAAAGAAAACACGAAAATGTACAAAATAAACATACATGCCCTCTAACCCCACTAGCAACAATGAAAAATGTGAGAATTCAACTAAACAGTAATACTTAAAGCAAACTCACATTCCATTTCCCTTCACAGGGACCTCCAAGCTGAGCTTCTGCCTTTGTTCAAAAATCCTAATATCTAGATGAAATAAAGATAAATTTATGGAAACATTTGTTCAACTTAACCAAATACATAATTAGCTAAGGAGGCTATACTGTAGGCACGGTTACCTTGCTAATCACGTTTGGACTTCCTCAAACAGTCTGTACATCCCACGCCATTCATCGCGCTATTTGCGCCTTAAAACAAAACATCAGCCAAACTACTATATAGGATACTGTAGAGCCGAAGGAACGGAGAAGACCGTAGGTTCACACTTTAGCCGTGTAGGCAACTTTCTTTAATCCACGGTAAATCAGAGAGACAACCAAACCACAGCTCGACTGAGCGGAGGTGGCAAGAATAACCAGAAAACTGGCTGGACAACCATAACTTAACCCTGCGTTAACCTGCCAGGGCAACCATGACTTAACCCTTAGTTCCTGGGTTGAATTCTGTCCCCAATACGTGTCCACCACATGAGCCCCCCCAGAATTCGCCCTAGTAATCGAAGTCAGGCAGGCGCGGGGGGACGATAGGCCGTCCGCGGCGGCTCCGGATAACAGGGGCCGGAGTGTCTCTGGGAGGCATTGACGCGGGCCTGTGGAGGTCGGCCTGAGGAGCAGAAGAGGCAGCTCGGGCCTCCACGGTGGGAGGAGGCGGAGCCGGGGGACGACCGCGACGAGGAGGTTGGGCTAACTCCAACGGCTGCGTCAAGTCCAGGTGTGCGGGTTTAACTCGGTCCACTGAAACATGCTCGGCCGTGCCCCCAAAATCCACCACCAGGTGCTTAGTTCCCCGTTCCAGGACGCAGAAGGGGCCGTCATAAGGGGGTTGCAGAGGGGGGTGGTGTGCGTCGTGACGGATGAACACGTAGTCCGCTGACTGCAGACCTGGGGGCACCTGGGACACCGGAGCGCCGTGTTGGGCGGTAGGGACGGGTGTGAAAGCTCTGACCCCGTCCAGCAAGGAGGCTCGTTGGTCCACAGCTGACCAGGGACGCGTTGCATTGGGCATGAAATCGCCTGGGACTCGCAGCGGCGTGCCGTACACCAGCTCCGCAGAGGAGGCTTGTAGGTCTTCCTTCGGGGCGGTCCGCAGGCCCAGCATGACCCATGGGAGCTTGTCGACCCAGTTGCAGTCCTTGAGAGTAGCCCGAAGCGCAGCCTTCATGGACCGGTGGAAGCGCTCACATAGGCCGTTCGCCTGAGGGTGGTAGGCGGTAGTGCGATGAAGCTTGACGCCCAGAGCCTCACCCACAGCATTCCATAGCTCTGAGGTAGACTGTGGCCCGCGGTCAGATGAAAGGTCGGAAGGCGTACCGAAACGTGAGACCCACGACCCAATAAAAGCCCGGGCCACATCAGCAGACGTCGTGGATGCCAGGGGAACAGCTTCAGGCCAGCGCGTAGTCCTGTCCACCACAGTGAAGAGGTAGGTGAACCCATGGGAGGGGGGTATGGGACCAACCAGGTCGACGTGGACATGGTCAAATCGTCTCTCCGGCACTGCGAAGCGTTCCAGGGGCGCCTTAATGTGGCGGTGTATCTTAGCCCGCTGACAGGCAACACACGAGTCGGCCCACGCTTTCACGTCTCTCTGAAGTCCCTCCCACACAAACTTAGCAGAGGTCAGGCGCACGGATGAGAGAGGCCGTGCACAGCTTCAAATACGGGGCGTCTCCAGCTGTGCGGGACGATGGGCCTGGGCTGTCCTGTGGAGACGTCACACAGGAGGGTGACACCTGTGTCGCTGAAAGGAACGTCCTGCAGGCGGAGCCCCGTGTCGGAGGCCCGGAGACGGAGGATGCTCGGGTCCGTGGCCTGGTCAGCAGCCATCTGTGCATAGTCAAGGCCTAGGTGGACCGCTCCAATCACTGCCCTAGAGAGGCAGTCAGCTACCTGGTTAGACTTACCAGCGACGTGCTGGATGTCGGTAGTGAATTCCGAAATGTAGGAGAGTTGTCGCTGCTGGCGAGCGGACCATGGATCGGCCGTCTTGGACATGGCAAACGTGAGGGGCTTGTGGTCCACGTACGCAGTAAACTCGCGGCCCTCTAGCAGGAAACGGAAATGCCGGACGGCGAGCCAGAGACCGAGGAGTTCCCTGTCAAAAGTACTATACTTGCGCTCTCGGGGTGTAAGCTGGCGACTGAAAAAGGCTGAAGGCTGCCAAGCCCCCCCCCACCCACTGTTCGTGAACCGCACCAACAGCATAGTCCGATGCATCCGTGGTTATGGAAATAGGCGCTGTAGGTGAAGGATGCGCTAGCAGGGTAACCTGGGAGAGCGCAGCCTTAGTCTCGGTGAACGCACGGTCCCGCTCTGCTGTCCAGTCGACCGCCTGGTTGGGGGACATGCCTTTCAGCACCTCGTACAGTGGCCGGATGATAAAGGCGGCTCGAGGAATGAAGCGGTGGTAGAATGTCACCATCCCGATGAACTCCCTGAGCGCACGAGCTGTTTGGGGGCGCGGAAAGGCCGCCACCGCTTCCACCTTTGAGGGCAGGGGGACTGCCCCGTCCCCAGTGATGCGGTGCCCGAGGAAATCAATGGCTGTCAGCCCGAACCGGCACTTCGCCGGGTTGACGATCAGCCCATGCTGGCTGAGGCGTGTGAAGAGAGCATGAAGATGGGACAGGTGTTCTTCCTCGGAGGCGCTGGCGATGAGTATGTCGTCCAAATAGACGAAGATGAAAGGAAGGCCACGGAGCACTGAATCCATCAGCCGCTGAAAGGACTGGGCCGCGTTTTTGAGTCCAAATGGCATTCGTAGGAATTCAAATAGGCCGAATGGGGTAGTCACCGCTGTCTTGGGGATGTCTGAGGGGTGCACGGGAACTTGATGATAACCACGGACCAGGTCGACTTTTGAGAAGACGCATTTGCCAGACAGGTTTGCAGAAAAGTCCTGGATATGCGGGACAGGATAGCGGTCGGGCGTGGTGGCGTCATTTAGTCGGCGGTAGTCCCCGCATGGGCGCCAACCTCCATCAGGCTTAGCGACGATGTGGAGTGGGGACGCCCACGGGCTGTCAGAGCGGCGGATGATCCCCATGCGTTCCAGGTGCTCGAACTCAGACTTGGCAATGGCGAGTTTGGCGGGGTCGAGACGCCTGGCTCTGGCGTAGACCGGGGGCCCCTTCGTAGCAATGTGATGCTCCATCCCATGCTTAGCGGTGGGTGCAGAGAAGGTAGGCTGGGTGAGGTCAGGGAACTCAGCGAGGAGGCGGTTGAACTTGTCTGCCTCTGAGAGAGAGTTGGCTAGACCTGCATAGGCCGCTTCCCTCCGCGTACATGCGAAGGAGGAGAAGGTTAAGGCATCGACCAGACGGCTGTTCTGAATGTCCACTAACAAACCGTAAGCGCACAAAAAATCAGCTCCGAGGAGGGGAAGCGTTACATTGGCCATGACGAACTCCCACGTGAAACGTTGTCCACCGAAACACAGTTCTACAGACCGCACGCCATAGGTGTGGATAGGGCTGCCGTCAGCCGTCGCCAACTGGGGGCCCCGCTCCCCGCCCATGATGTCGACGTCAGTAGCAGGGAGCACGCTTCTCTGTGCGCCCGTGTCACAAAGAAATCGCCGACCGGAGATGGTGTCGAGGATGAAGAGTAGCCTGCTCGTATCGCCAACACTCATGGCCACTACTGAGTGTTGGCCCTCTCGTTTCCCGTCGGCCTGTAGTTGCAGGGGGAACGGCACCGTTTAGCTTTCGCACCAAATCGAGCGTGGTACATACAGAGTCCAGAGGGCTTGTAGCGGTCTGATGCTGTGGCGCCACCGTCGGGCCACGCCCGCGATGTCGGCGGGGGGCCAGTGAAGGTAGGAGCCAGCACCCCGGCATGGGAGGAACGTTGTGTAGCGACGAAGAATCGGTCAGCCTCCTTTGCCAGCTCACGGGGATCAGTGATGGTGGAGTTAGCGAGCGCAGTCTGGACGTGGGGCGGCATGTTGCGCAGAAACAGCTCCATAAACAGGAAACATGGCTTTTCTTGACCCAGTAGGTTTAACATCCTGCTCATTAGCTCCGATGGTTTGCCATCTCCCAAGCCCTGAATTGCGAAGAGGCGACGTGCTCTCTCCGTTGTTGACAGTTCAAAAGTTTCAAGGAGGAGATGTTTAAGTGCGGCGTATTTACCATCGGCCGGTGGGTTGGTTATGAAACCGCTTATCCTGGAAGCCGTAGCGCCCCCCAGCGCTGCCACTACGTAGTAGTACCTGGTCTCGTCTGCTGTTATGTCTCTGAGCGCGAACTGTGCCTCAGCCTGCGCGAACCATGTAGCCGCGGAAGCCTCCCAAAACTCCGGCAGTTTAATTGCAACGGCGTTCGTAGCCATAATGTGTGTGGTTTCAGAAAACTTATCCGAAAACCGACGTCGGGGTCACCAGTGTAGAGCCGAAGGAACGGAGAAGACCGTAGGTTCACACTTTAGCCGTGTAGGCAACTTTCTTTAATCCACGGTAAATCAGAGAGACAACCAAACCACAGCTCGACTGAGCGGAGGTGGCAAGAATAACCAGAAAACTGGCTGGACAACCATAACTTAACCCTGCGTTAACCTGCCAGGGCAACCATGACTTAACCCTTAGTTCCTGGGTTGAATTCTGTCCCCAATACGTGTCCACCACAATACAACTATTAACATCCACACTATACTATTAGATCGAGAGATGCATCATTAAGACATATTTACCTATGGATTTCATTAGATGGACTCAGAGTGCATTTCACCTGCATCTCTCAGTTACATTTCACGTACTCCAAAATGGCTGAGAGGGTTATTGCATTGTGACATCATCCACAATAGCTCGCTGGAAAAAAGAAAAAAGATGGAGGTGCATTCCCCGTGCCAATCCCGGACAATATGACCCCCTGTGGTCATATGTCCTCCCACCGACCCCGTATTGGCACGCCCACCGGAAGCGCTATTCCTCTTTCCATCTCCAACTAAATGAGATCGGTCGATGGCTGTTTCTCTCTCGCTGGGACTAAGAGTAAAACTGCAAATACGCAGCTTACCTTTTATCGCCAAGATGTTCGTTAACCCGGTCGATGTGGCCGGATTCTACGCTTGGTGCGGGTGTGTTAAACCGGCGACGCTCCAATGGGACTCCCATCCAGACTGTGTCTCCCATATCCCGCATGTTCACTACACGGGCTACTTGAGGGATGTAGAACGTAATGAGATCGACTGCAATTTCTGTAAAACCATCAGAGGATCGGGGCGCCAAAGGTGGGCTGCCCTGTACCGTCAAAGATGGGGACTTGCAGATCCCTTCGCACCTGCTAACGAGGCGGCTAGCATGGTGCTACCTAGCTATAGCCATGGGGCGGAGGCTAGCAACATCCCTCCGATGCTTCCTAGCTACAGTCACGGGACGGCGGCTACCATTAGCATCCCTCCGGAGCCAGAGGCTATCCCACCATCCGGGGTAGTTAGAGAGGACTGGACCAATGAGATCCTATCTCTCCCTGGTGAATCCGTGGCATGTTATTCAGCGGGTGCGGAACCCGAGGATTCACTGCCTGAGGAAGTAGACGATCAGGGCGTGGAAGACGACCAGCCAAGTTCGTCTCAACCAAACAAAGATGGCGACGCCATGCAACGTGGGTCCGAAACATTCCTCGCCAGTTTCCGCGATCTGTTCGCGCGAGCGGTCAAGTCTGCCGACATCGTTACCGAGCCGGGCAATCCTCAAGATCCGGTGGTAGCCGATTTTCCACGAATGGCAGAGAGGGTCAGGGACTCCACTCTACCACCTTATCCTCACATCGAACGAGCGTTTAAGCGGGCGGAGGCGGATCCGCTACTTAAATCGTCCTCAAAGTTCAGTCAGAAGGGGGTTGACTTCTTAGCAGTCGAGGTTAGGAACCTGAACTACAAAGACTGGAAAATTCCGCAGCCAGAGAGGGACGTTTTATCGTTCAACCCTAACACCAAGGTGGGGTCTCGCGATGCTCCCAAACACCCTTCGCAGTGGGGCCAACAGGTGGATCGTTACGCGTGTGATGCATGGCACGCCAGTACACGCGCAGCTGGACTCGTCTCAACGGCTGGGATGATAACGGCGTACATGCGCAAGCTCTGCAGCCTATCAAACGTCGATCAAAGCAAAGCCGCCATCGCTACAGCAGGTATCGACGGGGCCGAGTTCGGTGACGTAGTGGCCAGCGAAGCAGGTTGTGAGTACATCTTGGAAATGGAACGCATAGCTGACTCCCTGGGATCGCTGCTGTATTCCATCGCTCTAGAGTGCGGTTCTAGCGCAGCTGCCTCCACCCTTTCGCGTAGACGTCTCTGGCTAGAGACAGCCGGGGTAAAAGAGGAATTCTGCAAGGAGTGGATGTCCCACTCCTGCGCAGGGAACCAGGGCCTGTTTGGAACGACCCCGGACATTATCAGCAAATACAAGGCCGCCCAGGCCGAGCGCGAAACCTTGCACAAGGAGCTTCTCCCGATGATGAAGAACCCGCCTACCCCTAAGCCCGCGGTGGGCAAAGGGCAGGGGGACAAGCCTGCGCGCAAGCAGAAATGGAGAGAGACTTATCCAAAAAGAGGTGGTAAAGCGGGGCGCGGGCGTGGACAGGGCTCACGTCCAAACTCCCAGTCTTCCACAGAACCAGCGGCCAAGGCGGCCAAGCCGGACAGCACAGACACTTCCAAGAAGGGAGCTGCCAAGTGACGTGTTTCGGCAGGATGTTACGACCCACACCAACAGACTGATTCCAGAGCCGTCTCCGGCGATATAGACGCTTGTTCAGGGGACACAGCGTTCGCAGGGCTAAACACTGCGCCTTTTATTTTGGTTTCTGATGCACAGTCTACTTGTTCTATTCCGAAGGTTGTGAATGTGAATAAAAGTTTTTATGTTGGTGATGATGGTGATTGCGTATTAAAAGGTTTGAAACGCAAGTCTGATTGTCTGTCTGAATCTTTAGGTAAAGATGATGATAACAATGTAATAACATCCCTGCTGGAAATATTGGATAATAATGACATGAGCGCAAATGAGCCCCTGGGAGGGGACTATGATGCGACAATGTTTAGTCTCTCTGATGGGTCAAATGGTAATTTGGAAAGGTTCAAAACGCCAATTCCCCCATCTGGGTCTCCTTTACAAGGACGAAGCCCCCCCATGGATGCAGGGCATGGCGGGCGGGGCTTCCCCAGACCCTTTACGCGCAACTTACGCGCGCTACCTGAACAGCAAGGTACAGGAGGCAACGAGACCTCTGTCACGCATGTTACACAGGTGGAAGGAATTGGTCCCGTCGGCTTCTGTTTTGGATCAGATAGTCCACGGACACCAAATCCTTTTCGAGAACGGTATTGTACCCCCGTACTTGGGAATAGTGCATACGGAACCGGGGTCGGTGGCCGAAGCACAAATCCTAGACAACGAACTCACAGAGTTACTCTCGAAAGGGGCAATCAGGGTGGTTCCTCCCCTAGAAAGAGAAGACAGGTTTTACAGCCGTTACTTTCTGGTCCCGAAGAAGGATGGGGGCATGCGCCCAATCCTAGATTTGAAACCCTTCAACAAGTATGTAGAGAAGGTCAGTTTCAAAATGCTACGCACACCGGTTCTGCTGTCAATGGTGACACAGTCCGATTGGCTAACTTCGGTCGACCTAAAAGATGCTTTCTATCATTGTCCGATTGCGGAAAGACACAGAAAGTATCTTTGGTTCTGTTACCGGGGTCAGTGTTACCAGTACACATGCCTCCCGTTCGGATATCGCCTCTCTCCTCTGACATTCACAAGGTGTGTGAAAGCAGCGCTCGGAGTGTTGATGCGCAAAGGTATGCGCTTGGCATGGTTCCTAGACGACCTGTTGGTGTTGGACCGGTCGCCGGAACAAGCAATACTCCATACTCAGGAGTTGATGGAATTCATGGAGTACATGGGTTTCACTATCAACATAAAGAAGAGCGCGCCATGGCCTTCGTGCCAGGCAACGTATCTGGGTCTGAGTTTGGATACGGTATCCATGCGCGCAACCCTTACGCAAGAGAGATGGCATTCCACCAGGATCACGTTAGCACATTTCGTCCCGGGGAAAAATGTCACTTATCGGATGATCAGGAGGCTGCTGGGCCTTCTGGCATCGGCTCACCAAGTTGTTCCTTTAGGTCTGTTGTTCATGAGGAGACTGCAATTGTGGTTCGCAGTTCACTTCTTGAAATACGGCAACGAACGCCGGTACAACAACCATCTTATCCTGGTCCCACGCGTGGTAGCGCAGGACCTAGACCACTGGAACAGAGCCTGCGTGGACATGTCTGGGGTCCCTATGGGCCCCAGGGG
The DNA here is from genome assembly GCF_029633865.1 of Lampris incognitus. NCBI lineage: Eukaryota > Metazoa > Chordata > Actinopteri > Lampriformes > Lampridae > Lampris > Lampris incognitus. Next base: position 103,801,563 of record NC_079212.1, on the reverse strand, counting down.
ACCCGAGGTAACGATTTATACGGATGCGTCCCTCTCGGGATGGGGGGCCATCCTTGGCTACAAAACAGCGCGAGGAGTGTGGCCGTCTGGGGAGAAGGTCCACATCAACGCGCGCGAGACGGAGACGATTTGGCTGGCTATCCAGCATTTCGCTCAGGATCTCGTAGGCCGTCACATACTGATAATGACAGACAGCATGACGGCCAAGGCCTACATCAACCGCCAAGGCGGTATGAAGTCCAAGCGTTGCAGAGAGTTGGCCATGCAAATTTGGATTTGGGTCAACAGCAACGCGCTATCAATCAGGGCGCTTCATGTTCCTGGGATGGACAACGAAGCAGCGGACATCCTGTCGAGAGGCGGCCCGCATGCGGACAATTGGAGCCTCAACCCAGCCATAGTGGCTATGATCTGGGAGAGGTTCGGGGTAGCTCAAGTGGATCTGTTCGCATCGAAACTCAATTACAAGTGCCCTCGTTGGTACTCGATGCTCCCGTCCGACCTAGCGCCGTTGGGGGTCAACGCGCTTGGACTAGATCCATGGCCCGAGGAGATGCTTTACGCATTCCCCCTGCGCAGGTGCCTCCTAGACCTGGTGGTCAAGTTCGAGCGCACAGGGGGTCGGTTAGTTCTCGTGGCCCCGTACGAACCGAGCACCCCGGGGTTTCCGCGAATAGTGCCCTGGATAGTAGGCGAGCGGTTCGACGTCCCGGAGTGGGCGGACGCGCTCACGCAAGCAGGAGGGCTGCTACGGGAGGGCCCCTGGATAGGAGGCTCCCGATTAGCGGCGTGGATGCTTACAAAGCCAGGCTCTTAGCTATGGGACTTAGTGCGCAAGTGATTCGTGTCATCTTAGCGGCGCGTAAAGACTCCACGTATTCCAGGTACCAGGGGTACTGGAATCGATTTGACCAATTTTGCGCTGAACGCGACATGGACCCTTTGTCAGTAGGGATTGGCCCTATACTGACTTTTGTGAGGTCTGTAGGAGTGATAGACTATGGTCTTTCTCCTCGGTCAAAGTCTGTGTATCGGCTCTCACGTTCTTCCGGGGGAAGATCGAGGGTAGCACGGTTTTCACGCACCCACTCATGACGCAGTACCTGTTGGGTGCTAAGAAGCTCTCAGCTAAGGAGCTTACGAGAGCTGAAACTTGGGATGCTTCCCTTGTTCTGCGCGCACTAGAGAAAGATCCCTTTGAACCCATGTCTACGGCAGACATGCATTATGTCTCGGCTAAGCTGGCTGTGCTCTTGGCACTTACCACCGCAGCGAGGGGTTGTGAGCTCACTGCACTCACCATCAAGGGGATGGTGTTTTCTGGTGATCTGATGGTCACGCTCTTTACAGACCCCAGCTTCGTGCCCAAAACTGTGTCTGTCCTGACGCGTAGGGCCCCGGTGGTGATACACGCGTTTCATCCGTCACCGGTGACTAGGGGTGAGAAACGCTTGCACCTCTCGTGTCCTGTACAGGCTTTACGCATTTACATGCGGCGCACAGCAGATATTCGTAGGTCTGACAGGCTGCTGTTGACCTACAGAGTGAGCAAACCAGGTTATGCCCTTTCCACCCAGAGGCTAGCACACTGGCTGGTGGATGGTATTACGGAGGCGTATACCAAAGCGGGTAAAACAGCTCCTAAGCTGAAGGCGCATTCTACCCGAGGGACTGCTACGTCGATAGCTGTGTTGTCAGGTATCGACTGGGAGGTCATCCGCCAGGCGGCGGTTTGGAGTGGTGAGACCACTTTCTTACGGCATTATTACCGGCACGTTAAGGTGCGGTCGGTTGCCGACGCTGTTCTGGAGCAGGCCTCTTAGGATGCTCTCATCAGAACGCGTATCCCTTCCCACCAGGGGTTTGAAGGGTTCATTGGACGGCTAGGGAACGGAGGCACGAATCCTGTCGTTGTTCAATGCAATAACCCTCTCAGCCATTTTGGAGTACGTGAAATGTAACTTTGGGTTCGCGAAGCGAACCCTAGTTATATGAACAACGACAAAATGGCTGAGAATAGAGCCGTTCTCCTCCTACCCGGGCCACAGGTGTGGTGCTCATTTAGTTGGAGATGGTTCAACTTACAAAGAGGAATAGCGCTTCCGGTGGGCGTGCCAATACGGGGTCGGTGGGAGGACATATGACCACAGGGGGTCATATTGTCCGGGATTGGCACGGGGAATGCACCTCCATCGTTTTTCTTTTTTCCAGCGAGCTATTGTGGATGATGTCACAATGCAATAACCCTCTCAGCCATTTTGTCGTTGTTCATATAACTAGGGTTCGCTTCGCGAACCCAAAGTTTACTCAACCGTAAAAAGGACCAGAATGCCCTGAGCACAAGACGATATTCGCCAATCTCGCCCTCTAGTGGCACCAGATTGTAACAGCTAAGAGTCAACCCTTTTTATGATCTTTGTTGCTCCCTTAGGTACAATCTTACTTTTTAAAATGGTTTGTACATATGGATTATATTTTAACATAACAATAACTGTAAATACCTCTTCCCTTGTACATAGTTAAACCAAAATAAAATCTATTCTCTTTTTTATACTGAACATATTTACACAGGGTACATGGAATTTACCACCTGGCTACAATAGGTAAAATAAATACGAATTTGTGTGACAAGACAATCAAAAAGCAACAGTGTAACAATTTCACTACAATGGAAAAATTAAAAGATGGGACAACAATCCACATATATAAAAAAGTAAATCAAATACTCGTAATGTAAACAAAGCTGATTGAGTATAGCTTTTCACTGGCTTTCATTCTGTGTGAAGCGCTTTGTATGCCGCCCATTGATTGGATGCGAGACTTCAGTTCTTTGTACTGATGTTTTATTTACACCGTAGAATTAAAAGTGCAGACAGACAAAGAAAAAAACCATCAGCTTGTACAATCATTAGGAAAATAGCACTGCTTAGCACTGCAGCTAATACAGATAAAGAAAACATAAGCTAATACTAACCACTTTAGCCTGGTTCTCAACCAACGGCAGAGTTATCTTGGATATTCCTCCCAGGCAATCTTCTCAGTCCAAATACGATGCTTGAACATGAACTTTTCTTCAATCGTACATGCACTCTTTCATATGTAACTGTAGTGAAAAACTACAAAGCATAGAGTGACCAAAAAAAAAAAAAAACTCGCAAGGTTACAGTACTACTACAGGCGCTTCTTAGTCCTTGTGTGACGTTTATGGAGTTAACAGACACTACTTCCGGTGTTGAGAATGTCAAAATAAAGGCAAGTATTTCAAATAAAAGCACATAGAACAGCTGCAATTACACTCCCACCATCACACTGTGTGATTCTCAATGAAACTTGACATTGTTAACAGGACCTTATAAGACATTGATGTAGATAAACAAATATACTTGGAAAACCAAAACACTCACATTGAAGAGTTAATCCTTTACTCAGCCTCAAGCAATAGTACTGTTTTGTGTATGGACCTTTCTAAATACACTGGCTTAGTTGTGCGAGTGCCTTTACTGTCTAGTGTTGTGTCACTAAGTTACAGTTTGAGTTTTCTGACCTTTCCGTCAGCTCCTCGGAAGACCTAGATGACCTTTGCCAACTTCCACTGATTTCTTGGCATGGCATCATCTTGCAACAGGGCAATGTCATTCACTTTAGCATTTCTCCTGTCCTTGTTCCATTTGCTTCTTTGTTGCAGGTTTAGCAAATACTCCTTCCTCCACCAGGTCCAAAATTCATTGGACAAGAATTGAACTCTCTTCCATCTCTTCCGAAGATAGAAATCTTCCCTTACGAACTCTCCAGGTGGTGGTGCGATGATTGACAACTTCATTGTCAATATATGGTTTGGAGTTAGGGGTTCTGGTCCCAATGGATCATTGAGGTGTTCTGTGGTCAATGGTTGACTATTCACTATAGCCATCACTTCGTATAGGAAGGTTCTTAATGAAGAGCTGTCTAATCTTCCAGCAGACTGGTCTAGGATGGATGTGAGGATACTTCTCATGGTACGTATTTGTCTCTCCCAGACACCGCCCATGTGACTGGAAGCAGGTGGGTTCATGACGAAGCTGCATCCTAGTTCTTTCACACGTTCTTGCTCTATCCCTTTCATCAATTCCTGGAATTCGTTGCGTGCACCCACAAAGTTTGTGCCTTGGTCACTTTGTAGTTGACTTACATTACCCCTTATAGCAATAAAGCAGTGCAACACATTAAGGAAGTCATCAGTGGAAAGGTCATCCAATACCTCAATGTGGATGGCTCGTGAACACATGCAGGTGAATAGGAGCCCATATCTCTTCAGTTCTTTCCTTCCATCGTTAACATAAAATGGTCCAAAACAGTCCATACCACTGTATGTAAATGGAGGGGTAGCTTCCATCCTTTCAGGTGGAAGGTCGGCCATTTTTTGTTCTTGATTACACTTTGTGAATTTAATGCATTTGAAGATGAGGGATGACACTTCACTACTACATCCCAGGATCCAAATCCCATTGGAGCATATTTCATTGATGGTCATTCCATGACCCTGATGTTTAACCTTCTCCTGGTAGTACTTTATTAGCAGTCGAGACACATGATCTCTTTTTGGGAGGATAGCTGGGTATTTGACATAGAGATGGAGCGCTGCTTGTGTCAATCTTCCTCCCACCCTCAGGATATCATGGCTATCCATGAATGGGTTTAACTTGTGCAGCTCGGTTGACTTGTTCTTTTGTACCCTTTTCTTTTGTTTTAGAGACTTAATTTCTTCACTGAATGCTTCTTCTTGAACTACATGGATTATGAATTGTCAAGACGCTTAAGTCTTGCTATGGCCATTACGGCTCTCCTCCAATCTGAAAACTTCTGAGGGTGGTCTGACAGAGATCTCTTCACCTTGAATGGCAATGGCATTTCGTAGTGCCCATTTGGCTTTTGCTTGATGCCTTCTTTCAGCTTTGCCAAGAGCTTAATATCTTCTTGTGATATTGGAATTTCTTCACTGGGTTTCTCAGTGAAATCTGACTCAAAGACTTTGAGTATATCTGCTAGAGTGATCATCTCCTTGACTTGGGTTCTACAAACAAACTGGATCTCAGACTTGAGCTCAGAAGGAGGCTTGGTGTTTGGTAGGACTTTCTTTATGATCATACAGTAGCTCACACCGATTTCATCTTCATGCTCATGGTCAACGTCAGCGCTGCTGTAGCCGATAATGGTCTAACCCAACACAGACCTTTGTGCGTATGGCTGGTCTTCATTGCCAATGATGACATCTCTGGGAAGTAAGGCTTGGGGACAGTTATAGCCGATTGACAATCCTACTTTGCAGTCGAGCTCAGGAGACATTTCATCTGCCAGATGTTCCAAGTGAGGCCAGGACTTTGCAGTTGTGCTTGTGGGTATATGGGATCTATTTACTGGTATATAATCCCTGGTGTAGGTTGTTGTGAGTTTGATTTTAGTGTCTGAGCTGATGCCTCTTACCTGTAGTCCTTGCACCTTTTGGCTGTTCACCACCTTTGTTTTTGATGTTATCGTGGCCACTTTGAGTTTTACTGGCTCTTTCTTGGCGCACAGTGTCTCAGCTGCATCCTTCAAGATGAAGATTGTGTCACTCTGACTATCAAGCAGAGCATAGACTAGAATTTCCTTGTCTGGTTCCGTTGTCGTAGAGACATAGACTGGAACAATTGATGAGGTATGAGTGCTACTCCTCTTTTGAACAACTCGGTTGGAGGTAGCTTGCTGTGTTTCTATAGTGTTCGACTCTTGGTCTTTGTCTCCTTTGTTTTCATTTGACCTTTCTTGTTTGTTTCTTACTCCTTTTTCTTGGTCTTTCTTCCCACAGTCTTGATGTAAGCATGTCGGGTGGCGTTTTCCACATGAGTCACACACACTCCTGGATGTACAAGCTTTGGAGTTATGGCCGATCTTAAGGCAGCCAAAACATAACTTCTTCAGTTGTACAAACTTAACCCTTTCTTCAACTGGTTTTTCTATGATCTTGCAACATCTATGGAGAGTATGGCCTTTCTTCTTACAGAAAATGCACGTGATGCTTGTCTTCTCACTTGTACTCGTGGTGAAAGTCTCAACACTGAAGTTGTGATTTCATTGATACTTAGACTGTTCTCATTCCATTGGCTTTGATCTTTCTTGGTCAGTTGGCTTTATTGCTTGTAATGATGTGACGGGGTTGCATGCAATCCGAGCCTCTATGTTGAGAAATCTTACGAAGTATCTGAAGTCAGGGAACATTTTGTGTTCATCTTGATACATCGTGACTGCTCTATTCCAACGTCAGCTCAACCAATCCGGTAGTTTGACAGCAATCTTTTGGTTTCCACACAGTCATTTAGAGATTGTAGACCTTGAACATATGGCATGGCTAATTCAACACTGCTCAGAAAATCTACAAACTCACGAAGATTTTTGCTGTCTTTGGATCCAATTTTATGCCATGTATGTATCTTGTCGTGGTATGACTTGGCAACTATGAATGGATTACCAAATCTGTCCTCAAGTATGTCCCAGGCAGCATGATAAGCTGTTTCTGTTCCTACAAGGAAAGGTCCTTCAATAGCTGTCTTGGGTGTGCCACCAACATACTTGCCTAGAAAGAAGAGCTTTTCTTGAGTTGGCAAGTTCTTGGGATCAATCAGAGTACAGAAAGAAAGCTTCCAATCATTATACTTGAGAGATACTCCTTTGAAGACCTCAGGTTCTGGGATTGGAACTCGATTAGCTGTGATTGCTTCAGCAAATGTTCTCACGAGGTCATTGGAAGCTTCATGAGCGGCAGTAAAGTTGACTGCTTGAGTGGTAGGAACGTGGGTGAATGGCACTTGTCGCATGAGCAGAGGTGTAGTCGGAGTTGTGGCTTGATTCGCAGGAACTTGAGTGAATGTGACTGGTTGTGGGACAGAATATGAGGTGTACATAGAGGGATATGGGAGAGAGGTGTCGGTGACTGTAACCTGATGTGGGTGATGGACTTGAGTGGGCTTGGCTTGTTGAGCAGGAAAAGCTTGGGAGACCGGTGCTTGTTGAGAGGGAAAGAAGGGGTCACTTAAAGGGTTAAGCATGAGTGGTGGGTGGAGAGATTCTGAATAAACTTGCAGTCTTGCTTGTGCTGCATTGTGCCTTTTTAGTTCCTCCAGCCGTTCCACTTCTTTCCTTTTCCCTTACAGCTTAATTTTTCTATCAGCACTTTCTGCTATGTACTGAGCTCTTTTTTTTAGCGCTTGCTGCTTCAATTTCCCTTTCTTCAGCTTCTCTTTCAGCCTTTAAGATTTGATCTCCCACCTCAAGTGTTTGTATTTCTTCCACTTGTTGATGTTGTGCATTCATTATCTTTATCACCTCTTGTGTAGCCGCAACTTCAGCTGCTGCTTGTTTTTTACTCAGTGACAGGATGGAAGAGTGTCTGGATGCTTTGGAAGAGGGTTTTGACTTAGTGGTTTGAGCTGAGGAGATACTGGACACTGTGTTGTCAAACACTGACTTAGCATCAGGCCAAGGTATGTCTTCTGAATCATTACCACCGCAGAAATGTTGAGCCTTTTTATCTGCAATTGTAGTGAATGCCTGGCATGTGTCATTCATTCTCCGAATGTCAGGTTCAGGACTTGAGATGGCTCTTATTTCGAGGTAAGTATTGTCAGTGTCAACTTGGATGGTGTTGATTGCATTTACAACCTCATCAATCAGATCAGCAGCATCATTATTCTTGACGGACCATTTCAAGCCATTGATGTGATACTTCCATCGTCTGTACATCTTCAAAATTCACGTTTATATCGTTCAATTTGTCATCTAACAGAGCTTTTCCTTTTTCAGTGAGCTTTAGTGTGCGTACACTTCTGATGTCAGGGGGCTGTTGTGTGTCATCCGCACCAACCTGAGATTGTGTGTCTTGTACTGTCGCTTCAACTTGCTCACAGGCATCAGCTTGTTGTGATAGGGGAGTTTGCTCTGCGTCAGCATCTTCTTGAAGGTCTCCATGGGTGACCTCTTCAGTTGGCAGAACAGTACTTTTTTTTGTGTGTGACATGTTAAATGTTCATGGTGTTAAATGGGTTGAAATTTGAATGAAATGTATTCTGTTCTCTAAATATGTGCAAATATGAAATTAAATGTAAATATAAATCCTTTGGATTACTTCAGCTTAACCTTTGCATAAATGCACATCAAACACTACAGTCTCATAATAACACAATTAGAATCAATGAGTAATAAAGTGGTAAATAATAAAGTGTAAAAATCTTGGCACAGTCTAAATATGAAAAACTCACTTGTATGAAATTCTGTACAATACAATATATACAATATACAATGTTAAACTTAAAATATCTTAGACTTTAATCAAGTTGGAGAACGACGAATTTATTTATCTACTCAGTCTCTTTGTTCTTACTGGATAATCAATTACAGGAAAAAATGTCCACTGTTGCTTTAAAGAAGAACACAGATGAAATGTCTGTGTGATAGAAACTTAGGGCAGTCAACAAGTACTTGCGCTACTTTTAAGACACCCTCTTCCGCGTGCTTGCTTGTGTAGCCTTGTCTACTTGCACCTTGGATTCACACGAAACAGTTCCAAATGTGGCACCTACTTTTACCACACGTGGCCTGCTTGACATCCATGTGGCTGCAGCTAGTCCGTCTTCATCTTGGAGCCTTCACCGATGCGGTGAAGTGTTCTACTATGCCGCCCATTGATTGGATGCGAGACTCCAGTTCTTTTTACTGATGTTTTATATACACCGTAGAACTAAAAGTGCAGACAGACAAAGAAAAAACAACATCAGTTCGTACAATCATTAGGAAAATAGTACTGCTTAGCACTGCAGCTAATACAGATAAAGAAAACATAAGCTAATACCAACCACTTTAGCCTGGTTCTCAACCAACGGCAGAGTTATCTTGGATATTCCTCCCAGGCAATCTTCTCAGTCCAAATACGATGCTTGAACATGAACTTTTCTTCAATCTTACATGCACTCTTTCATATGTAACTGTAGTGAAAAACTACAAAGCATAGAGTGACCAAAAAAAACCGAACTCGCAAGGTTACAGTACTACTACAGGCGCTTCTTAGTCCTTGTGTGACGTTTACGGAATTAACGGGCACTACTTCCGGTGTTGAGAATGTCAAAATAAAGGCAAGTATTTCAAATAAAAGCACATAGAACAGCTACAATTACACTTTGTGTTAAGTTTGTTTGTATGAAAAGTGCTATAGAAATAAAATCTGATTGATTGATTGATTGATTGATTGATCAATTGATCAGTCATTGGCTGTAGCTCATCGCCAGCCTCATTGCAAGTCACGACATGTTTCACACAACTCCAGATATTTAGCCTGCTAAATATGTGGGATGTGTCTGCGATGCATCAACAAGTCTCAGCTCGCGTCTTTGAACAGTTCACATATAGCACTTGAGTGCCGATTTGCAAGTGCTGCGGGCCGATGCCAACTTGCTTCTGATTTGGGTTTTTTTTTTTCTTCAGCAATTTCCAAAAATCAGGGTTACAACCATGTAGTGTGTGAACTATAGGCATAACACAAACTGGGAAGGAAAGAAAGGGTGTACACGATGTGGCGCCCATCAAAACACTTTTGCCTGGCTGACAGACTGGTAATGGCTTTGTTACCTACAAATGACACTTCACTAGATACTATAAAGAATGGATGGAAGGAGGGATGGTAGGAGAGAGGATGAGCGCAAAACAATTAAGAGTGAGTGATAAGGAGAGAAGGATGAGGGTCCGGGAATTAAATGTTAATATTAAATGGTGAAATTATAAGGGGTCTGACATATTTAGTAGACAGCTAAATGGAAAAGAGGTGACTGGCAGGAAGGTTATCCAGCTACTTAGGAATCTCCTATGAGATGTGTCAATATTGCTAATCTACCTGGTGTGTACCTTTGCTAATTGCACCTGATATGACATGCCCTCTTGGTTTTATTATAATTATCATTCGGTGCTCTAAGAAGGCTGTAGATTGACACTAAATGTTGACTCTCTTGTAAGGATCTCTGGAAAACAGCTAAATGGGAAATTGTAAAAAGAAAGTGTCAGTGTTTGAGCAGGTGAATTTTTAAGCTGATTAGCAGACCATTGTCACTTTCAAATGAAATTTTTCCACTGATTACGTAGATGAAGTAATGAATGAGAAGAAAGAGACGAGAAAGAGAGGGCGGTACAGAGTATTGTAACTGAAGGAAGAGAGATGAACAAATAGATACGAAAAGACAGGAGAAGAAGAGAGTGGGCGGTTTCAAGAGACCTACATATCTATTATATATTTAAAAGGAAGGATGAAAAGAATCAGAAAGAGAGAATGAAGAGATTTGTTAGATATTTATCAGATTTAGATTTTACAACATTGTCCATGTGTGTGGAAATGTGTTTCTCAAATCCTGGTCCAGGGACAAGTGGCAGCCGCCACGATATCAGCGAGTGGTCCCGAGCTGGCCTATTTGGCTCAAATAGGTTTTAATCTGTTTTGGAGATAATGGACCGTGTGGTTGCAATGTTACCAAATTGAGTAACTGTCACAGTAACCATTTAAATTACATTACTGTTAATTGTGGGAATATAGTAAAGTTTCATGTTCCCACTCTGTACCCTCTGTGTCAAATACAGTGCAATGCATACAACCGATACAACCTGCTATTTAGATACTTTGAATGTAGAGACAGCAGAGAAAAAGTTGGACTTCGGGGTCAAAGGGGAAGGATTAGTGTAAGAAAGGTAGAAAGAAGACACACGGTCGCCACCGTTTTTTTAATCTTGTTTTTCATAAAGTAATTGCTGGGCACCTGAACACTCACAGCCTTAATGTTGACAGACAATAATGACATGATCAGAATCAGAAATACTCTATTAATCCCCAAGGGGAAATTGGGTCCTATTACAGACTCGGGCTCTAGTAAAGAAAAAGAACAAAAAAAACAAAAAGAAACCAAGATAACAAGAAAATAGAAATGCATAGAAATTTGAAAATAGAAATAGAAGATAGAAGAAGAAATAGAAATAAGAATAAACTATGTAAACATATGTGCACCATACTCCAGCATATAACACCCTATCTATACTGTATTACTGCAGCATGAAAAAACAGCACAAACAAACACCAACAGGGTAAAATAAGTGGAAGGGCCAGTCTAATGACTATTGACTCAGTGTCTGACACTCTGAGGGAGGAGTTGAAAAGTTTGATGGCCACAGGCAGGAATGACCTCCTGTGGCACTCTGTAGTGCATTTTGGCAGAATGAGCCTAAAAATACTCCTGTGCCCGACCAGCACGTCATGGAGTGGGTGGGAGACATTGTCCATGATGGCACATAACTTCAACAGCATCTTCCTCTCATAAAGCGGTGTCAGAGAGTCCAGCTCCACCCCCACAATATCACCAGCCTTGTGGATCAGTTTATTGAGCCTGTTTGCATCTGCTACCCTCAACCTGCTGCCCCAATACACAACAGCAAACGGAAGAGCACTGGCCACCACAGACTCATACCACATCCTAAGCATTGTATGGCAGATGTTGAAGGACCTCAACTTCCTCAAAAAGTAGAGATGGCTCTGTCCCTTCTTGTAGAGGGCTTCAGTGTTCTTAGCCCAGTCCAGTTTATTGTCTATATATATATACCCCAGGTACTTGTAATCTTCCACAGTTTCCACACTTACCCCCTGGATGGAAACGGGTCACTAGTGTCATGTCCCTCTTCAGATCCTGTCCATCCTTCCCTCCTTAGCTATATTGACAGGCTCAGGGAAACCCTACTATTGCTCCCCACCGTAGGAGGGTCAGGGCTCAGAGTCAAATAAAATCCCCTAATGCTGGCAGGGCCACTGTTTTATTCAAGGACACTTGAGCCGGCAACATGCTAGAAATCTTTTAAATTCCAAGTAGACTGGAAAAAAGACTTTGCATCATATATTTAGTGACTGACTTTCACGGATTACAGCAGCAGACCAGCACACTGGTGACGACTACAGTCACAGAGGCGCCCACGCTCGCGGATGAGCTTAAATTGCAGATTGCAGTCAAATATGTTTGATATAATCGTGACATCTCCAACTGATGCAAGGCTCGATCGGGTGGCAAGCGATTTGAATCTTCAACCCCCGCACAATATAACATAACGTACGTTGACTGTCTGTGGTGATATTACATAGAGGTGCAGACTCTCCATGATCTTGAAAATGAGTCATCATGGCCAAATTTGGGTTATAATGGTTCTCTAAATTGCCTAGTGTGTTCCCAGCTTTATGCCCCAGATAGTTCCTGAAATGGGGACTTGTCCTCTAGTTGAATGACGCTCTCCCCATTTACAATGGCATGCTAATTTCTAGGTGTTAAATGCGATTTAATGCAGTGAAATACCACATTTAGAACATTTTTTTTATTTGGTTTTCCTGAACACCCTTAAGCAGATATGCTTATTGAAGTGATGATATAATGATGCATGAAGTGAAGAATGACTTTATAAATGTGGGTTATGATGACTCTCTGAGGCTGTTACATCAGCATGTCAGTTGGACTTTCTCTTAAGAGTCGTTTAGGGTTTCAGTTCTTTATCCACATACATTTTAGTAGCTTTTACTCATGTCATAATACAAACCCCAATTCCAATGAAGTTGGGACGTTGTGGAAAACGTGAATAAAAACAGAATACAATGATTTGCAAATCCTTTTCGAGCTATATTCAATTGATTACACTACAAAGACAAGATATTTAATGTTCAAACTGATAAACTTTATTGGTTTTTGCAAATATTCACTCATTTTGAATTTGATGCCTGCAACACATTCCAAAGAAGCTGTGACAGGGGCAACAAAAGACTGGGAAGGTTGAGGAATGCTCAAAAAACACCTGTTTGGAACATTCCACAGGTGAACAGGTTAATTGGAAACAGGGGAGTGTCATGATTGGGTATAAAAGGAGCATCCCCGAAAGGCTCAGTCGTTCACAAGCAAGAATGGGGCGAGGTTCACCACTTTGTGAACAACTGCGTGAGCAAATAGTCCAACAGTTTAAGAGCGTCCTCAACATACAATTGCAAGGAATTTAGGGATTTCATCATCTACAGTCCATAATATCATCAAAAGATTCAGAGAATCCGGAGAAATCTCTGCATGTAAGCAGCAAGGCCGAAAACCAACATTGAATGCCCATGACCTTCGATCCCTCAGGCGGCACTGCATTAAAAGCCGACATCATTCTGTAAAGGATATTACCTCGTGGGCTCAGGAACACTTCGGAAAACCATGGTCAGTTAACACAGTTCGTCGCTACATCTACAAGTGCAAATTAAAACTCCTGGTTCTGTAGAGAACCTAGGTTCTATGAGCTACGGAGTAGTGCTATATTTACATATTGCCCTCTGACCTCGCCTCTGGCGACGCTAGGCTCTGAAATTCACCGCTCATGCGACAGCATCCCCTAAGCCCCGCCCACAACTGCACTTGATATGCGTCACCACATCACTCATCAGTTCGACCCACCAAAGCCTCCTTCAAGGGACCTCAGCAGGTGAGCAGGAAAATATAGCACTACTCCGTAGCTCATAGAACCTAGGTTCTCTACAGAACCAGGAGTTCTATTATCGCTACTCCGTAGTGCTATATTTACATATTGCCCCAACTACGGAGTAGCGGCGGACTAATGCCCCTCGCCTGCCACCCGCGCTGAGGACAATAAGGGGAATAACACCTCACACCCAGTACTCAAATCCCCCCTTTTGCCGGCTAGTATATCGTAGAGGGGAGGCTCGCATAAGGGGGTGGGAAAAAAGAGAAAAGGGAACGTAACCGTTCCAACTTTCCATATACATATACACATAGGCTATAGCCTTTATATAATATTCTTTTTTTTTTTTTTTTTTTTAAATGAACTATGTACAAACGTCCGCGCTCCCGACGGGAGACACTTGCGTATGGCCGGAGCGCATTACGCATCAGTGCGCCTCGCTGTGCCAAGCACAACACCGGTCACTGTCATAGCAGACTAGTCAGTTAAGTAATGATTAATGAACGAATGTGGCGAAGACCACATTGCCGTTGACATAATAGACTCCATCGCCACACCAGCATAGAGAGCCACCGAAGCGGCTGTGCCCCTCGTGGAGTGCGCTTTAAACCTGGGTACTTCTCTACCAGCCCCCACATAGGCTTGGGAGATCCCGGAGCAAATCCAATGAGAAAGCCTCTGGCTAGACAGCGCCTCTCCTTTCCTGCCCGTCGGCCCGTAGCAGACAAGGACCTGTTCAGTCTTTCTGAAAGGACCAGTGCGCTCCAGGTAAACCCGTAGCGCACGAACCGGGCAGAGGAGATGGAGCCTCCTCTCCTCCTCCGAAGAGGGAGAGGGATAAAAGGCCGACAACACCAATGGCACCCACTGGTAAAGCGCGGTGACGTTTCGGACGAAACGACGGATTCGGGTAGACTATCACCTTTGAACTGTCCGTAGCAAATTCGATGCCCTCCGTGGAGAGCGCGCACAGTTCGCTGACCCTACCCAAAGACACCAGGGCCAGCAGGAGCGCCACCTTGGCCGACAGCCACTTAACGTCAGCCGATTCCAAAGGCTTGAATGGCGCAGAACACAACGCCGACAGAACCAGGGATAAATCCCAAGTGGCCGTGCGGTCGTTCCGAACACCCTGCCTGTTCCTCACCCCCTTGAGGAACGCCACCATACGGAAGTGAGAGAAGACAGCGTCGCCACCCAGCCTAGGCATAAAGGCTGAGATCGCTGCCAAGTACCCCTTGATCGTTTCGTAGGCTAAATTGTCAGTCGATCTCTTGTATTCCAAGAACCCCGCAACGTGGGCATAGGATGCAGACAGAGGTTCCACGCCCTCTCCCACGCACCACCTAGCAAAAACTCTCCACTTGGAGTTGTATTGCGCCGATGTGCTCGGAGCGCGCGCGGCTTGTATAGTGGCCACCGTGGCCTCATCAAAGCCCTCTCTCAGCCTGGCCCTCTCAGAAGCCAGGCCGCCAGTTGGAACCCCGCTAGAGGGGGCTCCTGTTGGATAATCCCGTCTGCCTGCGTCAGAGCGTCCAGCCACATCGGGAGGAGGAACTGTGGCGTGCGCACCATGAAAACCATGTTCGGAAACCACAGCGTGCCTGGGTTGTTGGGAGCCACCAGGATCACCGGTGCGCCCGTGCATCTGATCTGTTCCACCACCGCCGGTATCAGACCCAGAGGGGGAAAAGCATAGAGCAGCTCGCGTGGCCACGGCTCGATGCCTAGCGCATTCACCCCCATAGGCGGGTTGTCGCTCGGGCAGAGCGAATATCATCGTGCGCATTTGGCGTTCCTCTTGGACGCAAACAAGTCCACCTGCGCCACTCCGAACCTCGCCCAGATCATCTCCACGATAAGAGGATTGAGGGACCAGTTGTCCCAGCTGGGCCCGCCGCGCGACATGATGTCCACTGCCTCATTCTGGCTGCCAGGCACATGAACTGCCCGAATGGACTGCGCGTTCTGATGCACCCAACTCCACGGGTCGTAGGCGAACGCACGGCACGCAGCCGACTGCGTCCCGCCCTGCCTATTGATATACGCCACCGTAGTGGTACTGTCCGACCTGACCAAAATGTGTTGATGTCGTAGGAGAGGAGCGAAATGACGCACCGCCAACAGCACTGCCTCCAGCTCCAGCGCGTTGATGTGCGCATTGTGACTCACGGGCCATACTCCTCTGATTGTGCCGTGGCCACAGATCGCACCCCAACCTCCCAGGGGTGCGTCCGTGAATAGAATCACCTCCTCCGATCTGGGTCCGAGGGGAACCCCAACCCTGGATCTGCAGGCCTCTGCCCAGTGATCCAGGTCCAAGCTCACCCCTCCGGGACCACTAACCTGTGCCGTTGGCGCAGCCAGCGGAACCGGCCCTCTCGAATAAGCCAACACTGGAGTCTCCTCATAAAAAGCAGACCCAGAGGCACCACCTGGTGAGCAGAGGACATGATGCCCAGGAGCCGACGCAGTTGACCTACTGTCACCGACCGGCCCGGGGCAAAAACTGGCAAGAAGGTCCTCTAACCCCTGCCACCGCTCCTCCGAGACGGAAGCCAGCATCCTCCCTGAGTCCAACGCTAATCCCAGATAGGTGGTTTCGCGTGACGGCCAGGGAGCGCTCTTCTTCCAGTTTACCGTGAGACCCAGGTCTGACAGGTGCGAGACCAGGCGACTCGTGCGTTCCATAGCCAGCCGGTGATCTGGGGCTATCAGAAGCAGATCGTCCAAGTAGTAGGCTATAACGTAACCCTGGGCGAATAGCGGAGTGAGAGCCGCCTTGACGCACATCGAAAAGACCCGTGGGGCCAAACTGTAGCCGAGCGGGAGGACTTTGTACTCGTAACACGTTCCCTGAAACGCGAACCTGAGATATTTCCAGTGGTGACCCACTATCGGGACATGGAAATATGCGTCCTTGAGGTCCACAGATGTGAACCAGGCTCCGCTCGATATCATGGCTAGGAGCTGGGGGACCGTCAGCATGTGGAATGATTCTTTGCGCACCCAAGTATTGAACCATTTCAGATCTAGAATCGGCCGCATGCCCCCCGATTTCTTGGGCACGAGGAAATATCTCGAATAAACCCCTATTTCCTCTGTGCCTCTCTCCACCACCTGTATCGCATCTTTGGACAGCATCTCCAATATTTCCTGCCGCAACACCTGCTTCGGCAGGGGAATGGATCAGCGTCTGACGTATGCCCATGTAAGGGGGAGGACCCTGCTCGAACCGAATCTCATGCCCATGCCTGACCGTCCGGAGGATCCACTCTGGTACACCCGGCAGCGCCTGCCAGCGTGCGTAATGGGGAGACAGAGGGCGCGTGACGCGTTGTGTCTGGCTGTCGAGAAATAGGCTGTATCGCTGCCATTCCAGTCCAACCTCCGAGCTCTCCACGGAAGTGTTGAGAGGCTCCCACGGCGGACCGCGTCCCATATGGGGAGCGAATATGTGCAGGATTTTGCCCAACAGAAGGTGGGAGCGCGGAAAAATCAGCATCAGCATGCGCGGGCCCAGCACCCTCTCCGACTGGCCACAGACAGCAAGTCATGCGCTCCGGTAACCCTGCTTTACGCACGGGAAAACCCAGCGCGTAACTCTGGACGCCTGTCTGATGGGATAAACTAATTTCATTCCCATCTGACAGCTCATGATTATCCGAGACAGGCATAGATACAGAGTTCAACAACCCATAACCTTGTGTACGGTTTGAAACAGAACTGATCTCAGCGGTATAATTCACATAGCCTAAACCCTGTGAAGCTAGTGAACCCGTTGCCATATCTGGAACATCTTCGTTTCTTCCGACTTGCTTGCAGAGTCCGGTGGCATGTGACACAACATTACTCACTACACCATGTGCGTGTGGAATAAAAGTAGCATCGACATCACCAACATTATATGACAGACCACCCACCGTAGAATAATCTACAGACGAGGAACACGAAGGATAAAATGCAGAACTGAAATCTTTATTCATCAACATGTTCCCCTCATTGCATGGTAAAACCTTGCCACCAGTGGCCATAACATCAATACCTGCAATGTTCGAACAGGGGGTGTGGGGGTCTGTCGCGCACCGTCAGCGGCGGCCTGGATCTCCCGAGCTGGCACCCCTGGTCTGGTGCTCGTACTTCCGCTTCACGTCAGGCTGAGGACCCCCCGCGCCGCCTCCACCAGCGTGGTGGGACTGACTGTGAGCCCCAGGGGCTGCCGCGGGGCCAGCCGACTGGCTCTTGTCATAGTTTTTGCGGCGCTTCGAGGCTCGACCTCGCCCCCCATGCGGCTGGGGCTTCAGAGAGCCTTGGGCGCGTGCCGGAGGCTGCGCGGGACCCTTCTCTTTGAAGGTCTTAGCCAGCAGCTCCGCGTTGGCCAGGTTGTGACGGATCTTTTCCAGTGCTGGCTCATCCACACCGAAAAGGCCGTCCGTGTTGATGGGGAGCTTGCGGATCATCTTAACGACCCCGTCCTCCAAGCGACAGTCCTTCGTCCAGAACTCGCACCTCAGCAGGACTGAGGAGGACAGAGCCGCACCCAGGTTCACCGCGGCATCACGGAGGAACGTGCCGATGATCTGAGAAGCCCTCCAAGCCTCGTCCAGGCGTGAGGCATCGGTGTCGTCATCCTCCTGGCTCTCACTGTCCACCGCCCACGCCAGATGACCAGCTGCCAGACCAGCTTTAGAGATGGCCACTGCGGAGCGGAGAACACTGAACCAGATTTGGTGCGCGTTGTCATCCATGGACGCTATGTCTGGCGAGGGATGTTTGATCTTCATCGCCGCCTCCTTGCTCTCCGGTTCGCGTAGCTTACCAGGGTAGAGCCGGGGAAAAAGAAATTTCTCCACAGTGGGGGGCGGCATAGAAGCAGGAGACCAGCCGGCAACCGTCAGGTGGCTCTTGGTGTTCACTTTAACAGTGGAGCGCACCTTCTCTGGTTCTGGCCATGTGGCTTTGATGGACTCCGTGATGGGGGGGGGAAGGGCGGAATGTTCTTCGGGTCTTTGCGCACCTCCACCGAGGCAGAGAACGCCTGATCCATTCCGGGCGTCACCGAGGCATGGACTGGGGCAACTCTTGTGGTCCCCGTCGAAGCCAAGGCCCTCTCGAGGAAAAAAAAAAGGGGGGGGAAAAGTCGTCGAACTTTGCCTCCTCCTCGGACCCTTCCTCAGGGACTTGGTAGGAGCAAGATCCGCCATCTTGAGTAGCAGCCTGCGGAACCGCCGGCGGGCACATGTGGTCCTGGCTCCCAGGTAGCACAGCAGAAACCAATGAGCCCGGCCGGGGAGGGATCTCGATCACACCGGCACCAACCTGAGTGGAAAAGGCGTGTGAAACCCAGCTCGTCCGTCGACTGAGCGGCCATGAAGCGCATACCATGCATGGTGGCGCCTCTAGGCTTGCTGCAGTATCCCGAACATGAGCCATGCTAGTGTAGCCGGGTGGTAAATCTGTTAAATATGTTAAATGATTTTCCACTTGAATTTAGTATAGTTTAACTGTTAATATATGTAATTGTTACACTGTCAAGCCATGTAAAATGTCATTTGATGTATTTAAATTGTGAGGCAGATTGTGAGTGTATTTTTATAGTTTTGGTTGTCATTGCATGTTTTGACCAGTAAGTGGCAGTGGCGGACTTTTATTGTAACTCCGTGCAAGTTATCCAAGTGCATCTTGGGTATTCTTTCTTTTTTTCTTGTGTGGAGCGCCTGAAGATTGCGGTGTGACGAGGCTCTGACTCCGTAGTAAGTAAGGGTAAATATCTTGTGAAATATACCTGTAACATTATTCCAAACAATATTGTATGTCGGTAATTTGACAAGATGGTTTGATTTAGACGCTACTGGAGTTGATGTTCGGTGATTTTGGGCGCGAGCCGTCGACCGCTGTTCGCCATTGCAGGCATGACAAGGTAATGTTGGCGTGAATAAAGCCACACCATGCCATTGTATTTGGGTAGTAAAGGTTTTATATGCATTTTAATTCTGTTTAAAGGTAACTGACAGAGTGAGAAGTTGCGCGATCTTCAAGAAGTTCCACATGTCTTTGTTAAACCCTGTTTAACGTACATAGTCCACTGCCGTATTTTGCACCGTATTTTGTATTTATTATTTCCCTTTTTTTAAAATCTTTTCTGTTAAACTTGCCACATCTGTGAACATTTATGAGCTGTTTGCTCGAAAGACACAGGAATGTATGCACTCAGTAAAACGATCTGCATTCGAAGGTTCAAACAATAAAATTAAAGCTACAAGAACCCCGGAAGTAATTGTGTCCTGTGTGGTATCTAATTCCACGGGCTACACTAGGATGGTCGCTGCAAAAAGGATGGAAATCGCCAGCGTCCTTCTTCCTGTGGCAACAACTATAAAACTCGGCGAAAAGAACATCGACGTCGACGTTAACAGAGAAAACCGCACTATTGTCAAAATAGAGAAAATAGCTAAGCTAGCTAGCAATGAAGAAAAAACCCGCAACAGAGCTCAGCGCGACACATCTTCCCTTGAAGGAGGCTCTAGTCGAACTGACGAGTGATGTGGTGACGCATGTCAAGTGCAGTTGTGGGCGGAGCTTAGGGGATGCTGTCGCATGAGCGGTGAATTTCAGAGCCTAGCGTCGCAAGAGGCGAGGTCAGAGGGCAATATGTAAATATAGCACTACGGAGTAGCGATAATAGAACTCTACCATGCAAAGCGAAAGCCATATATCAACAACACCCGGAAATGCCGCCAGCTTCTCTGGGCCCAAGCTCATCTGAGATGGACTGACGCAAAGTGGAAAAGTGTGCTGTGGTCTGACGAGTCCACATTTTAAATTGTTTTTGGAAATCATGGACGTCGTGTCCTCCGGGCTAAAGAGGAAAAGGGCCATCCAGATTGTTATCAGTGCAAAGTTCAAAAGCCAGCATCTGTGATGGTATGGGGGTCTGTTAGTGCCCATGGCATGGGTAACTTGCACATCTGTGAAGGCGCCATTAATGCTGAAAGGTACATACAGGTTTTGGAGCAACATATGCTGCCATCCAAGCGACGTCTTTTTCAGGGACGTCCCTGCTTATTTCAGCAAGACAATGCCAAGCCACATTCTGCGTGTGTTACAACAGCGTGGCTTCTTAGTACTAGACTGGCCTGCCTGCAGTCCAGACCTGTCTCCCATTAAAAATATGTGGCGCATTATGAAGCGCAAAATACGACAACGGAGACCCCGGACTGTTAAGCAACTGAAGTCGTACATCAAGCAAGAATGGGAAATAATTCCACCTAAAAAGCTTTAACAATTAGTGTCCTCAGTTCCAGAAAGCTTATTGAGTGTTGTTAAAAGGAAAGATGATTTAACACAGTGGTGAACATGCCCCTGTCCCAGCTTTTTTGGAACGTGTTGCAGGCATCAAATTCAAAATGAGTGAATATTTGCAAAAAAACAATAAAGTTTATCAGTTTGAACATTAAATATCTTGTCTTTGTAGTGTATTCAATTGAATATAGGTTGAAAATGATTTGGAAATCATTGTATTCTGTTTTTATTTACGTTTTACACAACGTCCTAACTTCATTGGAATTGGGGTTTGTAGTTATGGTCCTAGGATGCAATGAATATATTCAGAAAGGGCAGAATGATGCCAGAAACAGAAATAACCCAAGAAATGACGCATAGTGCCTGTCAGTCTCTACTGGCTGAGCTACCTTCTGCCTAAAAGTACTGGTATGGTTTTTATTTTGTGTTTTGATTATCTTGATGGAGTAGGTCTTGGAACATAGAAGAAAAACTCATGTCAGTAATTTTAAAAGATTTTACTCTTTTTAACTCAAGTCCCTAGTCTAGAAATTGGTAAAACCTTCAATGACGTATTCCCTCTCATTTTAGAGATAACACACAATGAGCTTTAGAGGTACAATCCACAATGACGTGCACCCTAATGCTTATGTGGGGGACTAAGACAACACGAGTACTCTACTGACGACAAGAAACATGATGTATCTCACCATCGGGTTGACACTGACCCGATCTCAAACATAATTTTGAGAAATCGAGACAACTGAAAGCCTCCAATGGAATTGAAAGTGATGCGATATTATCTGGCTTCCTCATTTGCAAGCAATAAAGCCAACAATGTTTACGAATACTGATCAACACAATGGCAGAGGAGGGGGTGGACAGCCGCTGCGTGCATCAACTGGGGATTGTATCTATAAGTAAACATGTTTTCTGTTTCTTTGTTTTTTGTTTTTTCTAAATAAATGTATTTTTTACTCTCTTATCCAGAGCATCTTGCAGTAAATTCAACAGTAGATATTGCTCAAACACCTAAATGGATAAGACTGCAAGAAATTAATAGTAAGGCGTTCAAGGGTGGGCAGCATGGTGGCTTAGCAGTTAGCACTGTCACCTCACAGCAAGACAGTCCTGGTTTCACTTCCAGCCCGTCTGTGCAGCGTTTATATGTTCTTCCCGTGTTTGTATGGGTTTCCTCCTACAGTCCAATGTCACACGTTAGGTGATTTGGAGTCTCTATATTGCTGATAGGTGTGAATACCGTGTGAGTGACTGTGTTTGTGTGGGACCTGTAATGGACTGGAGACCTGTCCAGGGTGTCCCCCAGACTTCTGCCAAATGCCTGCTAGAATAATATCCAGCCCCTGTGTGACTAAGCAGGTATAGATGATGGATGGATATGGAGTGCAAAGGTCAAAGGTTAGAGTTTGTCATACGTAAATCCATACAGTTGAGAGTAGTGGATTGATTTAATTACCCCCTATCCCAACAATTGTTCTCTAAAGACAGAGTAAGTTTAAGGTCTATGAGATATTGTCTTGTGTCTCCCTGCCTGCTGCCCAATGACTGCTGGGATATTCTCCAGCATCCCCGCGACCCTGACAGCAGGATAAGCGATTTGGATAATGGATGGATGGATGGATTCAGTGATAGGCCTCTGATATGTCTCATACTTAGAAATGATTAAAATGATTAAAAGAGGAAGAGACAGAGATAGAGATGAAATAATAAGTCAATAAAACACAAAGTCACAGAGCCCTCTTTGGATATTTCTTAGTACTCCTTTGAAGTAGGGTCTGGCTGAACCCATTACCAAAGTGGAATATTGAGAGAAACAGGTGGCCTTTTTCCATTTTGAAGAAATCAGTCACTCTTCTGGGGGGCGGGACTTCAGGTGACTTTCCTCCAAAATCGAGTCACAAATTCTTTATGCGGATCGAATTAGTGCAGTGGTAAGAAACCATGTGCCTTGGAGTGCCAAGAGTTTTTCCTTCCAACCACCCACCACACCAGGTGATTCCACCTCGTGTGGATTTTTTATAATTTACCTTTTGCTGTCAGCATTGATTCCTCATAATGATGACAAGGTAGGAGGGCATTTAAGCCAGATAAAATAGTTAGCTTCAATTTATATTTGAAGCTTAGAATAACTATTGAGTCATTTGGTGCTTTTCTTTCGTGTTTTATTTCTACACCTGTTACCACATTGTCTACCTGTATGGGGACCATCCAAGATAAGTCAGAGCAACCTCAAACTAAAGCTATTCTTCATAGGATGTAGAATGTGTTCGGCAATAACGAAGGAACAAGGAGGCTGAGAAGTTCTGATGGTTTGCATTTCAGTGGGATTATCACTTGTCAGTAACAGATTTAAAATAGGAAGAAGGATGGTGGGATGTAACACCTATATTGTTCCTGAGAAAACTATGGAGCCCCTCTGGTGACATGAAAACTGTAAATTCATCATGCCTTGAAGGTGTGAATAGATTCTGCCATTGTAACCGCTCTTTGTGTATCTACGTGTCCTCCTCTTCGGGCCTGTGTTGTCATTTGCAGTAGTGTGAGTGACAGGTCTGAAGATCGAAGCTAACAGCTGGATGATGAAATGCCACATCTGTTCATGGCCCTTGACACACGTCTCTCTGTGCCTGTCCCTCTCACTTTACTTCACCTTCTTTCGTCTTCTCTGTCTTCCCTCCTATGATACAGTACTGGTCTTTTTCCATGTTCTGTCTTTCTCTCCTTACTTCTATTCCTCCTTAGGCTGGGCAATATTGACATAATTAAAATATCACCATATTTTGAGGGAATGCCTCAATATCGATATTGTGTTGATATTTTGGTGATGACTATTGGTGTTTTGAAAGAAAGCCAAAAGCCACTTTATTTTGTCATTGTACAGGTTACAATGAAATCTGTTCTCTGCATTTAACCCATTCTATTGTATAGGAGCAGTGGGCAGCTAGAGCGCCCAGGACCAACTCCAGTTCTTCTTTCCATCGCCTTGCTCAGGAGCATAGGCAGGAGTATTAACCTTAACATGCATGTCTTTTTGATGGTGGGAAGAAACTGGAGCACCCGGAGGAAACCCACGCAGATATAGGGAGAACATGTAAACTCTACACAGAAACGACCTGGGATTGCCTGGGGTTCGAACCCAGAGCCTTCTTACTGTGAGGCAACAGTGCTAACCACTGGGCCAGCGCGCCACTCCGTTTTTGTTTTTGTTTTTTCCCCAATGATGTGAGTGTGGAAAAAACAAAACAAAAACTTGAGCGCCTGAAAAGGCGATCAGGAGAAACAACAAATAACAGACAGGATGGGAAACCACTTGTGATCAAAAATACGTTTAAATGAGGCTCAATTAAGGCTGGGGTAGGCAACTGTGGAGAAACCAGCAAGAGTAAGATAGATTTTGAGAGTATCCAAACAAAAAATGACACCCCCTCCCTTCAGGCCTCCCTCCTAAGCCACTCCCCCAAAACACATGACCGCGCACTGCCTGACTACTGCTGGTTGACAAGCCAGTCTACGAGACAGCGTTGGGTAGAGGGGTGCAGTGCATTGTTTTCATCACTAACAGCAACCATATCCATCTTTTCAGGGCCCTCAACTCCCTCATTTCTCACCATCATTAAAAAGCCATAACGATGTTGACTCTGGTTTGACCTCTTGCTTTATCCAACCTCTTTTTGGCCATAGCCTTATCTACCTCTGTCTTTCTTTTCTTGCTTTGTTTAGAAGTGGAAGCTTTTGTGGGTATAGGTGGAACTGGAAATTTTGGCTGCATTTTCTCTGCCATTCCTGTGTGACTAGCTCGCTACCTTTAGTCTTCCTTGTGGAAGACTGATCATGTACGATGAGTGCATGGGCACAGTCCACCCAGGTGGGTGGGTAGGCATGTCGACAGGCATGTAGGCCATCCAATCATTTCATGCAGACCGAATGAATCGGTTGGATGGGCTTATAACAGGCCTGCGACAGCCACAGATACTGGATGTTTTTCTTTTTTTCTTTTGTTTTTTGTTTTTTTTGTTCGAGCATTTTATTTATTGATTGCTGTTGAGATTTAAAGACAATTTCAATAAATATAACAGAAAAAAATGATTCTACAATAAATTGCCTACTCTAGCTTCAAGAAAAATGCTCATAAGTAGCCGTGGAACAAGTATGGCCATATCTTTTGATTAATAGAGTCTAATCAATTTCTTTTTGATTGGAAAATTGTTTCTTTGCCTGTGTGTCATAAGTTATTTACAAGAAAAAAAGGGAAAAATGGGAATAATCATTAGTAATGTGGATATGATGAGCAAGCAGACAGAGGCATTCATTCTTCATTTCACTCAGCTAAAACAAATCTAATTAGTTCAGGGACTTGTATCACTTTTCTGTAATTAATCTTCTAGATCACAGAATGACAACATTCAAATTTTAATATTATTTAATATGATATTCTGATAACCAAAATCTCAAGACGATATCTGTCTTGTATCACAATGTCGATGTTTTATTGATACATCGCCCAGCTTTACTTCCCCCCTCTCTTCTATCTCACTATTGACCTCTCGCTCATTCTCATGTTTGTTTGCACACCCCAACCAATCTCCTTTTTTAACCTTCATCACATTTCAATCTTTCTTTCCCCTTTCTCCAGCTCTCTCTCTCTCTCTCTCCCTCTCTCTGCCCCTGCCTCCTTTACACAAATATACACATATCACACTTCACTCAGTTTAAGCTTTCCATTCTTTATCATACAGTATGTTGTGCATCACTAGCTTTAAAAGATGTACCCACCACTACCTGTTCTCTGTTTGCTTCAATATCGCCAAAGTGGAGAGAAGTACGCCAGTTTGGCCCGTGGGTGGGTGGTAGAGACAGGGAGAGAGGAGAAAAAAAAAGAGAGAGAGAGACCAAGATGGAGACAGAGACACAGAGGGAACGAGAGCAATGGAAATGGAGAACAAGTTAAGGATGAGAGAGAGAAAGAGAGAGCGTATACGATAGGCAACAAGGAGATCGAGAGAGAGAGAGAGAGAGAGTGAGAGTGAGTGAGTGAGTTGCCATTGCTACATTGTGAAAGCATTTCAAACCATTTGACAGTCTATAATTTTCTTCCTGTCTGCCGGTTTGGATTCCTGTCTAGCGACTAGCTAGTGGCACTGAAGAGTCAGACAGAGATAGGTGGAACAACCACGAGAGAAAACAAGTGGATTTATCATTTTACCATATCAGTAAGTAGCCGGTGTCTTATAATCGAACCTCAATGTTTATAAATGGAACTTTTGTCTTTGTGGCTGTCTGTGTGTGAGTGAATTTGAGTATATATGTTTTTAAGAGTGTATCTGTGGTGTTATGTCTGTGTGTTTGTGTGCGTGCAGGTGTGCGAATGTCTGAGTATGCGTGTGTGCATCAGAGTGCATTTGTAAGCTTCAACAGGCTTCAACAAGTGCTGTATCGTTTTGCTTCTGAGGTGACTCACTCATAGTGATGTTGCTGTCGTTGCCATGGAGATGAAGAGACTGACCAACAACATGATTTCTTGGATTGCATCACGGGATGGTTTACTGAGAAAAAAAAATCAATAGGGCTTCACATTTTTCATTCTATTCCAGTATTGGAGTATGGAATCTCTTGTTATTGATCACAGCAATCGCTTTTGTAATGATTTTTACGACGATTATATCAATTTAAGGCTGGTTGCTGTCTTCATTGCTAATCATAAGGTTTAAGTGCTTTGTTTAGAGTATGTACATTGGCAGATATGTGCATCTGTGGTTGAGGATACACAGTTTCTTCTTTCTCCACGTTATTTTTTCTCATGTCCTTGATCAAAGCAGTTTACCTCCAATTGGAGCTGCCCTGGTGGCCATCCATGAGACACAGTGGTTGTATTTCTGATTGTTTGCTGGGTCACTGTCCTGAACCCCAGCGAGGACAGACTCCCATTGTTCTGTAGTTAGGAATACAGTCAAATTACCAGGAATGATTTTTTTCCCCCTTTGGCTTCAGTTTGTGTACCGTAGGTACAAAACCTGGTTTCAGATAGAACTGTTAAGTAAGGCGTACTGTAAGCAAGAAGTTTTAATGAGCACCAGAGCTCAATCTTAGTCAGACAGACATAACTCAACTGACAGTTTCACCCTTAAATATTTTTACTTAGTCTTTGGAATACTTTTCCATCAAAATTTGAGTTATGCTATTATCACTATTTTTAATAAGATATGCAGAATTAATGTCTGTTAATGATATAGAGATGCAAGCATCGATCCTAAACTGCACGTTATCAGACTAAGAGACATCCTCCTATCCTGTTACAAGGCTTTAAGATGAAATGTATTCAGTTGCAGATTACAGCCTATCTGATTAAAATGAGTAATGTTTCATAACAAACAATCAAACTACATTCAGCAGCTATAAAATTAATTTATCTAGACTGCGGAAAGATGTTTAAGATAAATTAAAA
This sequence comes from Lampris incognitus, assembly GCF_029633865.1. Lineage (NCBI taxonomy): Eukaryota > Metazoa > Chordata > Actinopteri > Lampriformes > Lampridae > Lampris > Lampris incognitus. The sequence continues at coordinate 103,774,295 of NC_079212.1, read as the reverse complement.
ACTCTTAAGTGAGCCTTTAAACAAACAGTCGTGAAATGTTCAATCACGTCCTAGTGATTGAACCAGAACAAAATGACTAAGAGCCTTCTCTCATCACCCTACAGTGTATTTCCTGTTAATCTTCACTATGTTGTCTGATAAAACATGACCGCTGCCCCAACCCAAAAAAAAAGAAATAAATGTGTTTTGTTAAGAGAGAAAATAAAGATATAGTTAAAATATTTCAGCAGTGCATTTGGCTTGAAGAATTGCTTTTTGCTATCTCCTTTAGTCCTATAAAGTACTTAGATTTAACTACCACACATGTCAGGTTGAACTAAGAACTTTCCATTCAACATTTCCAGTTCAGCCTTATAATGTGATAAGGCAAAGTTGTCCTTCCCATGTGTCTACTTTGGCACAGTGAAGCTGAGAGTGAAGGATGTCCTTCCCAAATAAATGTCCCTAATATGTCCTCTTTCCTTACCTTTGCTACTTCATACCATTAACATTATGAAGGGAAGTTGTCCTTCCAAATATCACCTTTTTCTCTGCCCAGTCCAAAATGTCTGCTTAAACTCTGTCATGGTGGGTTGAGAAGCTGTCCTTCCAAACCAACTCTTTAACCAGACACAGTATGGCGCAATGCAAGCTGGCATACCTCTTACCACATGCTGCTTCTCTGGATTTGCCTTTACTGTCTGTTTAGACGTACACGCGCGCACGCGTGTGTGTTTCATTCCATTAGGCAGGGTTTAGGCAAGGGTGTAGCGGATGGAGTTGGCATTAGACGAGCAGATGCAGACACAACATGCATACACACAGACTCATAGACTGACATATTGTGCGCTGAATGTGGTGGCTAACCCCTGCTAGAGTGGTTGCCCCTCACCAAGCTCACTGCCAGTTAAGACCGGTTGTTGCTTAGCTCAGAGCAACGGTCATCTTAAGGTTGTACCAGAGGGTGTATTTGACTTAAAGTTATATTTATTTATGCAGTAGGACATTGTTCATTAATCAACATTAGCCAAGAGTAGACATACCACAGTTGGCAAAAAAGGCTAATTTCAATCAGTAGTTCCTTAATAAATGTTGCCAATAATCCAATTCACTCTTAAAACAAACAAAACTGCTGAATAAGAACTAACTTCACTTTGGCTTCATGCATATGAGGGAGATTTTAGTTATGGACATGCTATTGTGGTGGCACAGTGGTTAGCACAGTCGCCTCAAAACAAGAAGGTCCTGGGTTCGAGCCCCAAGGTAGTCCAACCTTGGGGGTCATCCCGGGTCGTCCTCTGTGTGGAGTTTGCATGTTCTCCCCGTGTCTGCGCGGGTTTCCTACAGGTGCTCCGGTTTCCTCTCACAGTCCAAAGACATGTAGGTCAGGTAAATCGGCTGTACTAAATTGTCCGTAGGTGTTAATGTGTGTGTCGGCCCTGTGATGGCCTGGCGGCCTGTCCAGAGTTTCTCCCCACCTGCCGCCCATTGACTGCTGGGATAGGCTCCAGTATCCCCGCGACCCTCAGAGCAGGATAAGCGGTTTGGATAATGGATGGATGAATGGACATGCTATTGTACTGATTCTGATTATTATGGAAGTACAATAGTTTGGATTGATACACAGGGTAACATGCTAGAATGAGGTTATTGTAATGTGATGTGTCAGCCAGCGTTCAGTTCTCAAATGGGTCCTGCTCTGTGGTTAGATGGCATAATGAGCTCCTAACGTAAGGAAACGGTGGCAGTGTTTAACAATACCACTGAGATGATAAGTCCAAAGGCAAATCACGTTCCTCTTTGTTTGTTGTCTTCACTGATTTTCTTCAACCCTGTTGTTTGGAGTAACACCGTAGCTGGTTTGTCAGGCGTGAAAATGAATCACGGCATTTGCAAATGGAAGGGAGGTGTTGTTGGTGTCCCAGCTGATTTGGAAACTGTCAGACAGAATGACATCCTGTTAGAAGGATTCACACTTCTTTTTCTTTTTTTTTCTTTTTTTTCATAAGAGTACTCAGTTACAGATTACAGGTTACTGGATTAAATTTGCAATCCAAACTGGAAGACTAAGTGACTTCCACTTAATAGAGTTCAGATTGGTGCACACGGAGCAAAGCACTCAGTTACAGATTACCTGATATGAATATTAATCCAGGTTTTTAAGGTAGGAATCTACTAAGGAACCTCAAACTGGGAATATTTTTCGCCAGCCTAGTTAATATCAGAGTGTCACATAGCCTCTGTTACCTTTCCATGTTTATTTTTTTCAGTCATTGTAATGGTTGTTTTCAAAGTGTCCTCCATTACAGTGTGCTTAATAATATGAACAATACACCACCACAGAATGAAATGTGGGTCAGTGTACTTTCCTAATTAGCAACTCTGAGTAACCAAATAAAAGGCCCCAAGTATTGCATTGTTGGTAGAGAAATCGCACAAACCTAGTCTTTTGGCCTTTATGCCTTTTCCCTGGTTTCTTCTGTGATTTCCATGAGAGAAAATCAATAAAGCTGAATTTCTATGGTAACCACACTTATAATGAGGATGAATGCACTAATCCATGTATGTGTTTGGAGCTAAACAAAGCCTGCACACCTTTAAACTGTCCAAGTATTCTGGGAAAATGAAACTTCCTCCTTTGTTAATGATCTGTCAGCATGATGAAAAACGTTTAGAAGGCTTCTTCTTTTTTTGGGGGGGGGGTCCCCTTTTTTCTCCCCAGTTGTACTTGGCCAATTACCCCACTCTTCCGAGCCGTCCCGGTCGCTACTCCACCCACTCTGCCGATCCGGGGAGGGCTGCATACTGCCACATGCCTCCTCCAATACATGTGGAGTCGCCAGCCACTTCTTTTCACCTGACAGTGAGGAGTTTTACCAGGGGGATGTAGCACATGGGAGGATCACGCTATTCCCCCAGTTCCCCCTCCCCCCTGAACAGGCGCCCTGACTGACCAGAGGAGGCACTGGTGCAGCGACCAGGAAACATACCAACATCTGGCTTCCCACCTGCAGACACGGCCAATTGTGTTTGTAGGGACGCCCGACTAAGTCAGAGGTAATACGGGGATTCGAACCGGAGATCCCCGTGTTGGTAGGCAACGGAATAGACCGCTATGCTACTTGGACACCTGAAGGATTCTTCTAACGCTGCATATTAAACTTTTTATCAAAAGACTTTGATCATTATGAAAGAAAATGTTTAAGTTATCTGTCATATCGGGTGTGTAATTATTCTCTGAGTTAATTAACTCATCTCCGGACAAGAAGCCTAAGGTTGATTTGAACTTTGATGCAGGGAAATCTGTCCAACTGATAAGACATTCCCTAAATATTAGGGATTAATCCACAGTGATGCTAGAACATGGTCTAAAACTAATTTAGGGATAGAATTAACTAGTAAATTTCCCTTAAAAACATCCACAAAATGTAACTGTCACACCCTCAAAAAGGATAATTTTTAAGCAGCTCTGTGACTAACATTTTAGCCATTTTTTAGCCCAAGTGAACTGTATCATAGAAAACATCATTTCCAAGTGGTGTGAATTGGACGACATCTTGCAAAAACGTATTTGCATGTTTGCTTTATTTTTATAATTACTACCCCACACAGATGTATGACAAACACTATCTTCACATTGTTAACTCATATGCTTGCTGTGTTAAACAGGGATGTTCCTAACAGGATCAGGTAGCATTGTAGAACTTTTGGAGTGCAACATTATGTGCATGAATATAACATGAAGGAAATACTGCTGATCCGTGACACTCATTGTCTTAACCAGCAGCGTAACTAGACCCCCCCTAACATTCCTATCTGTGCCATGGAACACGGCCATGACATTTCAGTCCAGCCTCCCTGTTTCCAACACTGTGACTGTGTGTGTGTATGTGTGCGTGTGTGTGTGCGTGCGTGCGTGCGTGCGTGCGTGCGTGTGTTGAGAGGATGATGTCCTGCAGTTCTAATTTCATCCATTTAAACAAGGTAATGAAATGTTTCACTAATTAGCCCATTATAGGTTTTCCTTTATTTTCAATACACTGATAAAGCCACCTTAAGTATTTTATAAATGGAGTGGTCCATAAATGGTCCTGAAATTGATTTATTCGGCACTTTTCGGCCACAAATTTACCTTGATTGGTCACAGATATCCCCCAAAATACGAGGTGGGGTCTTGGAACAGAGAACGAGTCAGTAGCCGGTGTGACCACCATTTGCCTCATACAGCAAAAAAAACTTCTTCACATGGAGTTGATCAAGTTGTTTATTGTGGATTGTGGAATCTCAGCCTACTCCTCTTCAGTGGCTGTGCCAAGTTGTTTGATATGGGCAGGAACTAGTACACGCTGTCATATGTGCTGGTCCAGAACATCCCAAGCATTCTCAATGGCTGACATGGCTGGTGAGGATGCAGGCCATGGAAGAATTGGGACATTTTCAGCTGCCCAATATTCAGTACAGATCCTTGCTCATGTGGCCATGCATCATGCTGAAACATGAGTTGATGGTGGCAGATGAATGATACAACAATGGACCTCAGGATCTCATCCTGGTGTCTCTTTAAATTCAAATTGCTGTTGGCAAATTGTACCTTCGTTCTTTGTCCCTATGATATACACTCACTGGCCACTTTATTAGGTACACCTTGCTAGTACCGGGTTGGACCCCCTTTTGCCTTCAGAACTGCCTTAATCCTTCGTGGCATAGATTCAACAAGGTACTGGAAACATTCCTCAGAGAGTTTGGTCCATATTGACATGATAGCATCACGCAGTTGCTGCAGATTTGTCGGCTGCACATACATGATGCGAATCTCCCGGTCCACCACATCCCAAAGGTGCTCTATTGGATTGAGATCTGGTGACTGTGGAGGCCATTTGAGTACAGTGAACTCATTGTCATGTTCAAGAAACCAGTCTGAGATGATTCGAGCTTTATGACATGGCGCGTTATCCTGCTGGAAGTAGCCATCAGAAGATGGGAACACTGTGGTTATAAAGGGATGGACATGGTCAACAACAATACTCAGGTAGACTGTGGCATTGACACGATGCTCAATTGGTACTAAGGGGCCCAAAGTGTGCCAAGAAAATATCCCCCACACCATTACACCACCACCACTAGCCTGAACCGTTGATACAAGGTAGGATGGATCCATGCTTTCATGTTGTTGATGCCAAATTCTGACCCTACCATCCGAATGTCGCAGCAGAAATCGAGACTCATCAGACCAGGCAACATTTTTCCAATCTTCTATTGTCCAATTTTGGTGAGCCTGTGCAAATTGTAGCCTCAGTTTCCTGTTCTTAGCTGACAGGAGTGGCACCCGGTGTGGTCTTCTGCTGCTGTAGCCCATCTGCCTCAAGGTTCGACGTGTTGTGTGTTCAGAGATGCTCTTCTGCATACCTCGGTTGTAATGATTGGTTATTTGAGTTACTGTTGCCTTTCTATCAGCTCGAACTAGTCTGGCCATTCTCCTCTGACCTCTGGCATCAACAAGGCATTTTCGCCCACAGAACTGCCGCTCACTGGATATTTTCTCTTTTTCGGACCATTCTCTGTAAACCCTAGAGATGGTTGTGCGTGAAAATCCCAGTAGATCAGCAGTTTCTGAAATACTCAGACCAGCCCGTCTGGCACCAACAACCATGCCACGTTCAAAGTCACTTAAATCACCTTTCTTCCCCATTCTGATGCTCGGTTTGAACTGCAGCAGATCGTCTTGACCATGTCTACATGCCTAAATGCATTGAGTTGCTGCCATGTGATTGGCTGATTAGAAATTTGCGTTAACGAGCAGTTGGACAGGTGTGCCTGATAAAGTGGCCGGTGAGTGTATATCCATGCCCATACTAAAACCCCACCATCTCCATGGGTGACTCTTTCGACAACAACATCACGGCACCATACACACCTCCTTCCATTGGCCCGTTTTGGTTAAGACTGGCAGTCATCGCCAAAGTAGACCCTTGTTCAACATGCCAGAGGCGATCGCCTGTGAACGTTTGCTCGCTCGGGACAGTTAAGGTGCCATACCATGTTCTGCATAGACCTTGGTAAGGACGTCAAGCATGCAGAACTGCCCTGAAACAGTTTCTGACAGTTTGATTAGAAATTCTTCAGGCACTATTGTCTCCCCTTCCCCCCAGGTATGCAACCTTGGTGTGATCCTTGATCCCACCCTCTCCCTTGAGCCACATATTCGCCAAATGGTCAAATCCTCCTTCTACCACCTTCGCAACATTGCAAAAATAAGATCCTCTCTCACATGCCCTGCTGCTGAGATATTGATCCATGCTTTCATCTCCTCCCGCCTTGATTACTGCAACTCATTCCTCTATGGCATCAGTGCTAGCTCTATCAAGAGAATCCAGTTGGTCCAGAACGCATCTGCCCGACTTTTAACTTTCACCAAATCCTGGCACCACATCACCCCAGCCCTAAAAGACCTCCACTGGCTACCCATCTCCCACCGGATCAATTACAAACTCCTGGTTCTTACTTATAAAGCCCTTCACAAACTGGCTCCCCCATACCTCACCGCCCCCCCCCCCCCCCACCAACCCTCTCGGTCCCTCAGATCCACTTCAGCCTCCCTTCTCTCTACCCCCAGATCCAACCTCCGCGGCTTTGGTGACCGAGCCTTCTCCAGAGCAGCTCCCAGGCTCTGGAACTCACTTCCCCAAATCATTAGAGACTCAGAATCCCTCCCACTCTTCCAATCCCGTCTCAAGACACACCTTTTCTCCATTGCCTTCTTGTCCCCCCCCCCCCCACCGTGCGCTCATACAGCCCTGGTCTGGGGCAGGCTGGGGACTGAGCGCTTGACCTGCATCTGTGATTTATGTGATTTATGATGTTTGTTTTTCTTTCCCTTTATATCTGTCCAAGTCGGGGAGTACTACTGGCGTCGTCTGTGGCTGCCGTTTCTCCCTCTCGTAGCTCCCCTTCCCATCCACCCCTGTATGTCTGTGTTATGTTCATCTGTTGTCTTGTTTCACTGCATTTATTGTAAAGCAAGTTTGAGTACTAGTACCAATCATTACAACCGAGGTATGCAGAAGAGCATCTCTGAACGCACAACACGTCGAACCTTGAGGCAGATGGGCTACAGCAGCAGAAGACCACACCGGGTGCCACTCCTGTCAGCTAAGAACAGAAGCTGAGGCTACAATTCGCACAGGCTCACCAAAATTGGACAATAGAAGATTGGAAAAACGTTGCCTGGTCTGATGAGTCTCGATTTCTGCTGCGACATTCGGATGGTAGGGTCAGAATTTGGCGTCAACAACATGAAAGCATGGATCCATCCTGCCTTGTATCAACGGTTCAGGCTGGTGGTGGTGGTGTAATGGTGTGGGGGATATTTTCTTGGCCCACTTTGGGCCCCTTAGTACCAATTGAGCATCGTGTCAACGCCACAGCCTACCTGAGTATTGTTGCTGTCCATGTCCATCCCTTTATGACCACAGTGTTCCCATCTTCTGATGGCTACTTCCAGCAGGATAACGCGCCATGTCATAAAGCTCGAATCACCTCAGACTGGTTTCTTGGACATGACAATGAGTTCACTGTACTCAAATGGCCTCCACAGTCACCAGATCTCAATCCAATAGAGCACCTTTGGGATGTGGTGGACCGGGAGATTCGCATCATGGATGTGCAGCCGACAAATCTGCAGCAACTGCGTGATGCTATCATGTCAATATGGACCAAACTCTCTGAGGAATGTTTCCCAGTACCTTGTTGAATCTATGCCACGAAGGATTAAGGCAGTTCTGAAGGCAAAAGGGGGTCCAACCCGATACTAGCAAGGTGTACCTAATAAAGTGGCCAGTGAGTGTATCTTCTAACACATTGAATTATGGTCTATGTCAATTTAAAAAAATGTTTCCCTTTTCCAGGCTGTGGAAACACAAACAGCCACCAAAAAAAATCTAATCATTACAAACTAACTATAGGACATATAACTGACACAATTCAGATATTATAGCATATTGAATTTGAATGGTGTTTAATGAGATGATGGCCTTTTGCGCCCAAACATCTTTTCCCCCTAGTGGCTGTTTTCATTTCTGTACTTCACCACTTGAAAACTCGATCTCCTGCTGTCACCCCTGACTAACGTGCTAACTAAAAATGTGATATCTACCAACTTGCATGATCTTGCCGGGTATGAAACTGGGCTTGATTTTTATCGAATCGGAGTAGAGTTTAGGTCAAGCCGCAAAGCCACAGAGCCATTATGATTCTCAGGATGTTCTGCATTGCACTCAGGCTGCTGTGACCAGCACTGTTCAAATTCAGTTTAGTTTTACACATGATGTTCCCGGTGTCTTTGATATTCCAGTCAAGGCAGTGAGGCTGTTTCAAAGCGGTTCCAGTCCCTGTCCCACCAACCTAAACTTCCTAGAAGTGATGACACTGATGTCTGGTCCTCTTTTAGTCATTTTAGGTCAGCACAGGGTACAGTGAGCATGCTCCGTGTGACTTTCCAAAGGTCCATGTATATTGGATGAGACATCTGGGTAGGCTGCGTGATGGACTGCGCTTCTCTTTATCCCCATATCTCTATAATCCCCCCCCCATCTTTTACCTCCACCTCCCATCTAGTATCTCTCTTCTTCAGCCTCCCTTCACTTATTCACTTGTTCCCTTTCCCCACTACCCATATTCCCCTTTTTTTCTTGTTTTTAATTTCCCGCCATCTACTTATTCTCATTAGTTGCTCACTATTTTGTGAATGTTCAGTGGAAAGAGAGAGAGAGTGTGGGAGGGAGTGAGCAGAGGGAAAGAAAGAGATGGACACAGAAAGATGGAGAAGTTGAGATATTGAGTATTGATCATGTGAATTAAAAACATGTGGTGTGTGTTGTGTGTGTGTGTGTGTGTGTGTGTGTGTGTGTGTGTGTGTGTGTGTGTGTGTGTGTGTGTGTGTGTGTGTGTGAAAGCATGTATTTCTGTCTTTGACTGTGAATGCATGTGTAATGTGTTGTCTCATGGTATGACCGCATTGGCCGTCTTGTGCAGATTTAATGACTCACTGTGCTGTTAGGCAGAGTCCCTTTGTGTGCATTGTTGTATGTTTTAACATCACTCAAGATTAGGTTTGTCGTTTTTTTTTACCGAGTGCAATAGACGTCTCTTCATTCATATAGTATTTTTTCACCCTGCTATCTTACATGTGAAACACACGTATACCCATACACCCACTGTGTATAGTATAATGTTGACTGGGACTGGAAACCCACTTTTTTAAATGAGAATTGCCAAACAAATGCTTGGGAAAGCCCTGTGTATGGCTCTTGTTGCTAAGAGACGGCTAAAGCCCCGTTTAAGACGGCGGTGTTTGGCTAGAAATGGATGTATTTTTAACCTCCAACGCTTGCTGTTCTCAGCACTTAAAAAAGTGAATTTCTCCTGCCGTCTGGAGCGTGCAACAGTATGTCCCTCCCATTCAGAAACCAGTGCAACCAAGAGGTGTTGTCAGTGGATGAATGACCAAACTAATGTATCAGGATATATCTGTAACTTCTTCTCATCTTATAATGAAATACTTACACTCCAACACAGACCTTAGTAGAAATGTATCTATTATCACAGTTTTTTTCTCAATCACTTACACATTAAAACTGATTCTATCAGCGAAAACTCCTAAACCATTTCATCTCTTACCAAAAGTAAGACTCATTTCCCAAACCTTTTTTTTTTTTTATTCCCCCCTTTTCTCTCGAATTGTATGTGGCCATTTACCCCACTCTTCCGAGCCGTCCCGGTCACTGCTCCACCCGCTCTGTTGATCCGGGGGTGGCTGCAGACTACCACATGCTTCCTCTGATACATGTGGAGTTGCCAGCCACTTCTTTTCACCTGATAGTGAGGAGTTTTGCCAGGGGGACGTGGCGTGTGGGAAGATCATGCTATTCCCCCCAGTTCCCCCTCCCCCTCCGAACAGGCGCCCCGACCGACCACAGGAGACACTAGTGCAGCAACCAGGACACATACCCATATCTGGCTTCCCACCCTCAGACATGGCCAATTGTGTCTGTAGGGACGCCCAACCAAGCCAGAGGTGACACGGGGATTCAAATTGATGATCCACGTGTTGGTAGGCAACGGAATAAACCGCCATCCCACCGGAACGCCTCCTTCCCAAAACTATTAACACTTATTCGCCTGTTTTCATGCATGTTGCAGATTTGCTGAACCTTTTGTTCAAAACGTTCAACACAAATCCCCTCACAAAACACAGGTAGCACAATGTGCTCATTCAAAAAGCACCAGCACTTAATGCATTTAACTCATCCATCACAACCTGAACTCAGTTAACACTCAATTCTCCAGCTGCAAACACCAAGCAGAGGAACCGATCACTAACCAACCAGACTCTCCTCTCTGAGGAACATTTCTCAGCATGGCGGTGCAAGGTTTAAGACAGAAATCCGTATAAGTGGGAAAACCTTCTGCAACTGATGAAGGAGGCATCCCAGAAAATTCAATCAGTTCATATGGACTCGAGGTTTAGTGGGAGAAACGTTTCAACACTAAGTGACTTCGTCAGTCCATGTCCAGATGAACTGATTCAACTCTCTGGGATTTCCTTAACTGGATTACTGAGCATGCATCAAAACATGAAGGAAGTATGTGTGAGGACATTACACTGGAGTTGATCCAGAGGCTGTTTGTGCTGGTTTTTATTCCTTATTTTACATTGTTGTTTACACTGCACTTGGGAATTACAATGTTTTTACATTACTTTGCTTTCGAATGGTGCAGTCTTTTATTTACTGTACTTTCTCACCTGGCATCAATTTTCTGGGCAGTCATTGAAGTAAAACTTGAAATGTTGATTGCAGAACAGTGATATTACAAAGTGAATAGTTTTTTTTCTTCTGAAAATATGCACAGATCCTGTTTCATTAAAGTAAAAATGAGTAGTGGTTTTAATTGATCTCACCAGTGTGTAATGGGCAGGTCATACAGTCATGTGCATTTGACGGCCTTTGTGTGCCATCCGAAGGCCACGTTTGATTTAGATGGAAGAGAATATGTTTTTGAGTAGGGTATTTGATTCTGGCTTGTTAAGCTGGATGTTTGAAGAGATTGGTGTGTCATTTTGGTCTTTGTGTTTGTAGTTTATAATGGAGCATGATGTCAGGAAATGTGTATTTGTGATTGGGAAAAACTGTAATACTGTAGAAAACTGCGCTGTGGAGGGGCAGCATGGCCTCCTAGTGGTCAGGAAAAGGTGGTCTTATGACCAAAAGGTCATAACATGGATCCCTGCAGAGGTTTATAGTTCAGACGCAAGACTCCGAAATAGGCATTTCAGTTAAATGTGTACAATAGTAGTAACTCATTCTCTTTTCCCGCTTTAACACAATTCAGTATCAAAGGGGCAATGGTGCTGAAGCTTAGCTCAGCAGAAAAAGAGGACATCCTGGCCAGGGGACACACACACACACGCACGCACACACACACACACACACACACACACACACACACACACACACACACACACACACACACACACACACACACACACACACACACACACACACACACACACACATTCACTTCAATCTGCATGTCTTCAGACTTTGAGGGGGAACAGGATGACCCAGGCCAGGGGAAACTACACAAACTGGCAGAATCCACACAAAAGTGATCAAAAAACATGACTCTTGTTAATAGGAGGTGACAGTTCTCACCATTCAGCCACCACACCACTCTATGCAAAGAAATATAAATGAAGTTGCAGCCAATGTAAAAATGTGTTTTGAAGTTATGAGTGCTGCTGATGTTTAAGGAAATTATTTTTGTGGCTCCTATGTGAGTTTCTGCAGCTTCACTCCAACTGCTTTCAGCTTTCACCAAGGCCATTGAGAGTTATGCAATGGTGTTTTGAAGCAAAGCAGTCCGCCATTTTTAGGAAATTGCCTCCAGGCAGAAGAGGGAGAGAGAAAGAGATAGAGAGAGAGAGTGAGCGAGAGAGTAAAAAGTGAGAGACAAAGAGGCAAAGAGACAATTCAGGACTGACAAATGATGGCCGCTCTTATAGACATGGGTTTGGGGAGAAGAGAAAAGTAAAAAATAGAACTAAAAGAGGAAAACAAGGAAAGGGGTTTTGTAAGGAAAACTGGAGAGAAAGATGGGTTTGTGTGTGTGTGTGTGTGTGTGTGTGTGTGTGTGTGTGTGTGTGTGTGTGTGTGTGTGTGTGTGTGTGTGTGTATGTGTGTGTGTGTGTGTGTGTGTTGCATGACAAACCTTGACATGTGTGACACTCATTTACACAGGTAAATGAACCTGTTAATGTCAGGCCAGGTGGTCTCCGCCTTGTCCCTCTGTCAGTTTTATCTATTATTATTTGCAGCGTTTTTATTTTATTTTTATTTTTGTATAGTACAAATAGACCAGTTATCCCATTTTTTTCCTTTGCCCATTTATACCACAAAATAAAAATATAATTTGTGCATATATTTCAGGTGAGCAAACCACAAATTAGATCAACAGTGCCCTTTTATGTGTAAATGTATTTGCACACTGAAACAGGTTGCAATTCTGATACTATTTTTGTGTGTGTGTGTGTGTGTGTGTGTGTGTGTGCGTGTACGCACATATTCAACCATTTACTTCCCTTTAATATATAATGTTGTGCTCTTTGATACGCTATTTGGCTTTCTTTCAGTGGCTGTAAGCGTCCTTTTACGTTAACATTTTGAACCAGCAAAAGTTTCCACAGGTTATTATGACAGACTTATCGCAATTGCTCTATATTAAGGAGGTTCACCAGGAGAAAGTGGATAAAAGCATCAATAAATAAAGTCATTCAAAGGCAAAGGATCTGTTTGGGTTAAGACACTGCTCTTATTAAAATACGCAGCGTCACCCTAATCAACCTACTATAATGCATCTGATAAACCTCTCCATCAGAACTGATAAATTCCCGCAGAGCTGGAAAACATCAATTATCATGCCAATTTTAAGGCTGGAGCACCAGACTAAGTAGGCAATTATAGACTAATTTCTATTCTACCCATTTTCTCAAAGGTCCAGGAAAAAGTTGTTGCAGAACAACTGGTTGACCACCTTGAAAGCAATGAACTTATTTATCCTAAATGATTTGGATTTAGGCCAGGGTACTCAACAGAAATGGCCAAGTGCTCCTTCACTAAAAACATCAAGAGCTCACTCGACAAGTGTAATGTAGTGGAAGCAGTGTTTTTAGACCTTGAAAAGGCTTTTGACACTGTGAACCATGACATACTTCTGAACAAACTTAGCACCTTTAAGTTTTCAGAGAAAGCGACCAGCTAGTATGCATCATATCTCAAATGCAGAGAGCAACGTGTTAAAATCAATGCAAAACTTTCAATCCCCCGATGCTCCAGAATGGGTATTCCACAAGGCCCGATCCTGGGGCCTTTGCATTTCAGTTTATACATAAATGATTTACCAACATTCTGTAAAAGAGCTGGTTGTCAGATTTATATATTAGCTAAAACCCCTGTGTAGCAGCAGAGGCATTAACAAATGAAATTGATGTTGTATCCCAATGGCTCAGAAAACAATCACCTAACCCTGAAAAAGAGTGTGTCAATGTGTTTTTCCATGAAGGAAAGCAAAAAATAAGCTTACAATTAAAATAGATCAAGAGAGGGCATCCGGGTAGCGCAGCGGTCTATTCTGTTGCCTACCAACACGGGGATCGCCGGATTGAATCCCCGTGTTATCTCCGGCTTGGTCGGGTGTCCTACTGACACAATTGGCCATGTCTGCGGGTGGGAAGCTGGATGTGGGTGTGTGTCCTGGTCGCTTCACTAGTGTCTCCTCTGGTCTGTCAGGGCTCCTGTTCAGGGGGAAGGGGGAACTGTGGGGAATAGCTTGATCCTCCCACATGCCCCCTGGGGAAACTCCTCACTGTCAGGTGAAAAGAAGCAGCTGGCAACTCCTCATGTATCAGAGAAGATGTGGCAGTCTGCAGCCTGCCCCGGATTGACATGGGTGGAGCAGCGACCAGGACAGCTTGGAAGAGTAGGGTATTTGGCTGGATACGGTTGGAGAGAAAAATTCAAGAGGAAGTTAAGGAAGTCAGTGATTTAAAAATTTTAGGTGTCATTTTGGGCTCCCAACTCAAATTTGATAAACACATTAAAAAGATATGCAAGAGAGTAAAGACAAATCTGAACTATTATTAGAAATTACATACCCCTTAAGGCAGCTCCACTGCTCATGCATGCCATGATATTTTCACAGTTATCCTATTGTGTTACTGTATGGAGCCAGGCTTCACAGTCACCTGTCAAATCCATAACATCACTATACAAACAATCACTGAAAATAATTGATCAAAAACAAATCAAATGGCACGACTGTATAATTCTGAAAAAGTACAAGTTACTCAATTACGACAGCTTTATCAAATTTTATTTTATCAAATTGATTTTTTAATGTCTGAAAAATCTCGCCCCAGCTTTACTTTGTCCATATGTCACAAAAACAAACACCAGTAGAATCACCACTAGGAGATCAGCGAATGGCAACTGCAGGGTGGCATAGTGCAAAATTACTTTTGGTCAGTCATCTTTTTCAGTAAAAGGGATACTTATTTGGAATTCCTCTACCAACAGAAATACAAACACTAACTGATCTGAAAATGTTTAATGAAAAGGTAAAATACCGACTGAAACAAAACCAAACATGTGATCATTGATCACTGATCATGCACTTGTGCACGCACACGTGCACATGTACATGTACATACTGATAGAGAAACAGACATATATAGACAAACATACATACATACTCATAAAGATTGTGTGCATGCATGGACATGAACACACACCTATAAACACTATGCACATATACATATATTTTCTTGAATTAGGGAATATATACACATGTGCACACTTACGTTTACACAATACATGTAAAATGATTGTGATGTGATGTAAATAATTTTAATTGTAATTTTTGTATGATCATGTCACATGTATGAGAATATGACTATTCATTATGTGCTTTAGCTAATGTACATTTGATAACGATGTTATGAACATTTTTAAGTAGAAAAGCCTAATCAGGGACAGGGTATGCAAATTAGCCTTGGCTAGAAATCATATGTGCAACACATCTGTATCATGTTATTGTAACCGGTTACAATGTTGTTTTTTTTGTTGTTTTTTTTGCATTGTCCCTGATAAATGAATAAATGAAAATAAAAAATCAAGTCTTACAAAATACAACCTCATTACTGTTCTTATTTTAAGAGGCACTGTTGAACCCTTCAGGCTCCCACTGGGGGTTGTACAATACAGGCATGATGGGGATTGAAAGTAGTGAGCTCATTTAAAGTTTTCACATTCTGCCAATATGTTAGGATGTACTACAGAGTTATTCTCCAACCCTAGCATAGAGATGCCTTGCCTTTCCTATCCTACCCATCTCCCCATCATTTTTTTTTGGGGTGACTGACTAAACATGTAGCTTTGTGGGTGGAGGGTGCCAGTTTGAATCCCTTAATTGACAAGGATAATCCTCCTTCACTCAACAAATATGTGATCTTATCACTGTTCTTCTTCCTTTCAAAACTGCTGCAGTCTTTAACCTTGTAAATAATTTATATCTAATCTATAGTATGTGTATCTTCTATCCTCAGTCTAAATGTGAAGTCTGAATCTTTCAACAAGTCAAACAGATGTATAACCTGCTTTCTCTCTCTCTCTTCTTTCTCCACCCCTCCTCTCCTCCCTGTTTTCCTCTTTTCCATTCCACCTCTCTTCTCCTCCGTTCTTCCCCCCACCCCTTTCCACTCTTCCCCTCCTTCCCTCTGTCTGCCTCTGGCTGTCTATCAGAGACACAAGGTGGACCTGTTCTACAAGGTGCGTCACGTGATGATGGAGTTGATCGACCTGAGGAGGCAGCTGCTGTCTGGGCACCTGACGCAGGACCAGAGCAGAGATGTGAAAAGACACATAACTGTCCGACTGGATTGGGGCAACGAGTGGGTCTAAAAGAACACTTACTACACACTACACAAACACAGATGCACACGCACACACACACACACTCCATGTCTGCCTATACTTGTGGGGACCCCTCATTGACTACATTCATTCCCTAGCCCTTAACCCTAACCTTAACCCTCATAACTACATGCCTAACCTTAACCTAATCCTAATTCTAACTTTAACCCTAAACCCAAGTGCTAACCCTAAAGTAGACAATTTCCTCCACAAGGTAGGTGGTGTAAGGTTTTTCTATCTAAACGCGGACATTTGATCCCTACTACGATAGAAAAACCTGGTACACACATGATCCGAAATGTACACATGCACAAACACACATACCATCACACTGAGAGCTTAGATGACAAGAGGCGCATCACCGACTGACTGGACTGGGTTGACAATTAGGGCATATGAATACTTGTAGAGCTCATGCGTGAACATATGTGAATATGAACATGCTCTCTCTCTCTCTCTCTCTCTCTCTCTCTCTCTCTCTCTCTCTCTCTCTCTCTCTCTCTCTCTCTCTCTCTCTCTCTCTCTCTCTCTCTCTCTCTCTCTCTCTCACACACACACACACACACAAAATACTTGTACATATTGTGCAGTTGTTAGTTTAATAAGCAAATGTTGACACATATGTTTGGTCAAACAAATATCTCAGATGAGACCATGAAACCTTTTGAAAAATTATTAATTTTTAGCGTGAACCCCAGTGCCCTTCAAATAATTCCTATAGGTTTTGGAGCACCCCACTCTCGTGACATCTATAGTGGGGAAATAAAAGATGTGATTGGTTGGCAGTAGAGCGGTGGTGGAGGAGACCCCAGGGAGCCGGCTGGGAGGCTGATGGAAAACAGATGAAAAGGACAGCAATAGGGGTCGACAAGGGATGGATTTAATATTGTAGAAATGAAACCTCAGCCACCCAGGACTGTAATCACAGATTATTTGATCCTTTAAAGCATCCGTCAGATATCCATTTAACCCAGACTGATGCTGTGGCTAGTCATGCTATTTTCTTTCTTTCATTTCTTTCTTTCTTTCTTAGAAATTGCTATAATGATGTTGCCGATAATTGTTATTATTATTACTGAAGTATAAGGACAAGAAGGTAGTGTAAGGGATTAGGAAACTAAAATTACATTCGACGTGTGCAGCCTTTTCGATGTAAAGAAATACGGTACTAGAGTATGGGTGGAAGGCTATGAGTGCGCACAAAGTAATCATTACTGACAACAGTCCTGAGGGATGTACCAGAGGGGATGCTGGTGTGTGTGTGTGTGTGTAGGGGGGGGTGCGAGAGAGAGAAGGAGAGAGAGGGAGAGAGAGTAACTGACATACATAAAGCGTGTGTCAAGGTTAAATGAGGGTGTCTGACTTTGCTGTCTTCCCCTATCTGCATGTCCTTCCCCGTCCTGCACACTCACTCCTCTTTTCCATATCTCTTTCCTCTCTACCCATGTTTTCTATTTTTTCTTCTCTCCCTCTCTCTCTTTCCCTATGTCTGCCACCTTTCTTTCTTTCTTTTTTTTTTTTACAGGCACCTAGGCCTGGACCTTGTGCCACGGAAAGAGTTTGAGATGGTCGATGCAGACAAGATAAGCGTCTCAGATCTCTACAAAATGGTAAGTGATTCAATCTGATGAAACAAACAACGTCAATTTGAAAAATAACTGGAAAAGAGGGGCGTCCGGGTGGCATGGCAGTCTATTCTGTTGCCTACCAACACGGGGATTGGTGGTTTGAATCCCCATGTTACCTCCGGCTTCGTCGGGTGTCCCTACAAACAAAAATTGGCCGTGTCTGCAGATGGGAAGCCGGATGTGGGTATGTGTCCTGGTCACTGCACTAGCACCTCCTCTGGTCGGTTGGGGCACCTCTTCGGGGGGAGGGGGGCTGGGGGGGGGTAGCGTGATCCTCCCACATGCTAATGTCCCCCTGGCGAAACTCCTCACTATCAGGTGATAGAAGCGGCTGGCGACTCCACATGTATCGGAGGAGGCATGTGGTAGTCTGCAGCCCTCCCCGGATTGGCAGAGGGGGTGGAGCAGAGACCGGGACGGCTCGGAAGAGCGGGGTAATTGGCCAGATACAACTGGGGGGGAAAAGGGGGGAAATCAAAAAAAAAAAAAGAAGAAGAAGAAAGAATTGGAAAAGACCATTTCAACAGACATTCAAGATGGAACAGATAAATGAAAAACAAAGAAATCCACCTACTCTGTTTTTATCTTAATCTGCACATTTACGTTAAATTTACAGTACAAAACAAAATGGTCTCTCCTTTTACATCACAACTTGTTGTTTAGAGCTAGATCACAGGTTCTGGTAACAGTTTTTTAAAAGTATATTAGGTTAACTTTTCTTCACAAATTACAGAGTTCTGTAACTTCGTTTAGGTGGGTATACATCTTTGAGCAGGGAAATTGGGCTCCAAAAAGAGAAAAAATAACATAAAACAGACAACTGTTAATGACTTTCTTCTGACGGCTTGAAAAATTTTGATTTTCCCAGCTGGTCATCCCCTCGTCTTTCTCAGACGTGGTTTTTGTTGTTGCTTTTTATCATTTTAAAGCCTCTTATTTATTCCATCTTTCTCAGTATGGGCTGATATTGAGCTAATTATTTTGAAGCGGCGTTCCCACTGCTACAGACTTTAAGAAGAGTTCAAGCTGTCCATCCAGTCATCCAGGGAAGATTAGTGTAGTATGGATTTTTTTAAATGTATTCCAGTAGTACTGTAGTGTTCTCACACACATTTGGGAGATGCTCAGTATATCCATAGCTCTTTTCTGTTTGCGGTTGAATGACCCTTCTTGGGCAATTTGGGAACTGCTGTCGAGTGGGGGTATCTTGGTTTGGTAGGGGAGGGGCTCTGATTGTTGTGACTTTTTCTACCTAACGCTCCATTGGGGATTTGAATTAGCGAGCTATCCACCACAGGCCTGCTTTTCTATTCTTAACCTCCCACTGATCTGTATCTGTTTCACCCTATAACGTGAGTGTGATGACACTAAACAGCAAAAGGAGAGATGGTGGGCTGTTTTTTTTTTTGAGGATCCCCCCCCCCAATTGTATCCGGCCAATTACCCCACTCTTCCGAGCATCCCGGTCGCTGCTCCACCCCCTCTGCTGATCCAGGGAGGGCTGCAGACTACCACATGCCTCCACCGATACATGTGGAGTCACCAGCCACTTCTTTTCACCTGATAGTGAGGAGTTTCGCCAGGGAGATGTAGCACATGGGAGGAACACGCTATTTCTCCCAGTTCTCCCCCCCCCCCAAACCGGTGCCCTGACCGACCAGAGGAGGTGCTAGTGCAGTGACCAGGACACATACCCACATCCGGCTTCCCACCTGCAGACACGGCCAGTTGTGTCTGTAGGACGCCCGATCAAGCCGGAGGTAACACGGGATTTGAACCAGTGATCGCCGTGTTGGTAGGCAACAGAATAGACAGCTAAACTACCCTGACACCCCAGTATCTGTTTTTACTTTTTTCCCTGAAGTTCCTTACACACCGTTTTTTAAGATCCTTACCCTTCCATTGCCTCCATAGTACTGCGCTACAAAGAACCACTACCGCACAAACTACATCACTGGTTTAAGGATATAATGGCCAATTATACATGAAAAGAATTGAAATCAGGATCAGACCTTTTCATACACTAACTGGAATTTGTCTGGTGATGATGGGGTGTGCTGACAGGTTACAAAGTTTCACAGTACATAATGATGAAAATGATCCAGTACAAGGACTGAAGGAGTTCACAGTGCAGTGGCAAGCTAGGCTACTAACAGTAGCCTGTCCCTCTAATTGTATGAATATACTTCATTATCATCTCATTTTCATGTTTATTATTACAAATATAACACCTGTCTGCTTAGGAAGAACAGCTAAAGAAGAAAAAAGTAAGATGCATTGCAAAAGGCCAAGATGGTAAATCGGCCCATGTGGCTGATTAGTAGCAGAAAATCAACTGCTGTATGGAAGATTCTTGATTGTAGACTCGTTCCCCTGGTGAACCTTAAAGATGCAGTGTGTCTTCCATCAGTCCTGATTTCAAAAGCTGAGCTGCGCTGGTCAAACGTCCCCTTTGTGTGGTTGCCTAGTGACTGACTCCAGAGACGGGAGCAGAGGAGAGGTGGGGGGAGAGAAAGGGAGGGAAAGAACAGTGAGGTAAGAGGAGAAGTGGTTAAGAAGAGGAAGAAGTTAGACTATAATGATGGAGGGAAAAAGGAAATTGAGTAGTGACATGGCGATAGAAAGTGGGTGAGCCCCCGAGCCCCCCACCCACCTTTCCACCCATCAGATCTTGTTAGCATCCTCCTCTCAAACTATGAACAATAAACATACCAAATATACCAACCCCCTCAGAATAATACTGCTTTATACAGCAGTTGCAAATCCTTGTCAAGAACAGGAATAGTGGAAAAATAAGAAATCACCCCAGTTGCAGACTCATTAGCTATCAGTTTAATTATTCATACAAAACAGCTGTCTGTGTGTATTTTAATTGATTTCAATTAATTAGTATGATCATTAGTATGGATGGCACACACCTTTGAGCAGTCAGACCTCTTGTCTGCCAGTTATATTGCTTTAGATTTTATTTTTTTTATAAAGGCTCACACACATTTTCATAAATGAGAAATTCTTTTCCCAGCTTTATAAACTCAAAAAACTCACTACTT
The DNA here is from genome assembly GCF_029633865.1 of Lampris incognitus. Taxonomy (NCBI): domain Eukaryota; kingdom Metazoa; phylum Chordata; class Actinopteri; order Lampriformes; family Lampridae; genus Lampris; species Lampris incognitus. Next base: position 103,753,613 of record NC_079212.1, on the reverse strand, counting down.
TGACCAAAACTCAGACTTCTAAGACAAAGTCAGTTTACCAATACAACCGAACATATGATGTATAAATCCTTTGGGCCATAGTCCAAGACAAGGCACCCATACAAAAGACCAGTTAGGACTGACAACTGATATATCGACCTGCATCAGTTTACACTGTCATGAACACCAGCCTAGTCTGCAGGCAGCACCTTTAATGAGCCCGTATAACCTCTATGTGATGTTGAATTCAATTTCAATTTTCAATTTCAATTTTATTTGTATAGCCCAATATCACAAATTACAAATTTGCCTCAGTGGGCTTAACAGCAACACAACATCCTGTCCTTAGACCCTCTCATCGGATAAGGAAAAACTCCCTAAAAAAAACCCTTTAACAGGGAGAAAAAATAGGAAGAAACCTCAGGGAGAGCAACAGAGGAGGGATTTCTCTCCCAAGACGGACAGGGTGCAATGGATGTTGTGTTCACGCAATTTACATAATACAACATTGAAAGAGGATAACAGAATTAAAATGGACATAAAATTTATGAAGAACATGATGCACCAGATGCCAAGGAGTGTCCACGTGCCAACGGAGCAGTCCAGGACCCAAGCCATGCGACCAGCGTCATCATGTAATAAGAAAAACTTAGGTGAAGAGTGGAAGGGCAGGCAGCATCCAAATGGCAGCCACCATCACCACGGAGACCTGGGAGGAGAACCGACTGCACATGCATGCAAGAGAGACTCACATGACAGTGAGAGTTGCCGGATGCAGATCTCTCTTCAACAACATTTAAATGAGTAGAAATAGTGAAATTCAACTAAACAAAATCAAACTATTAATAATTCCAAAATATTCAAGTAAAATAAGAGATACATGTTGCAGCATCCACTGTTTTAAAGTGTGAACTCACATATGGAAAGTTTGGCCGTTTATACAATGAAATAAATTATTTTCTCTGTGAGAGCTGGAGGTTACCGGTGATTTATATGAACACTGTTGCTAACAGGCTATTGCAAAAAAAAAGAGTCTTTTCTTTCTGCTATTTTCATAGAAAAAAAAGATATAATGTTTATATCTTTGCTCAAAATGTCATTTTGGTCGCAAAGTTAAGTGTTTGGGATGTATTCCCTAAACAGCCACTTTCAACATGTAAGCCACAGTGGAAAATCTACCAAAGAAAATATAGTATGGACCTCCTTTACCAACCTTTATTGAAAGAGAGCTTAAGGTAAAAGGACAATTTTGTGTTTTCAAGGGGTTGCAACCTGTTCGTCACATTTGATCAAATTGTCCTGTGGAAAAGAAGCAAATATTCATCCACATTTAATTATTCATCCAGGATGTTTCATCCACAGTGGATGATGGATCCCAGAATTCAGCCACTTAAACTAATTCACCAACCAAATGTTTGAAATTGTCATAAAAAATGATACTTGCCTTGTGCAGTTCATTATAGTTTACAAAACTTTGGAAGAATTTATCTTCTAGTTAGCGCTTCATTCCTACTCAGGCTAGGTGGTATACAACATGGCATTTAAGTTGGACCTTCATTACTTTAATTAATCAAATGAGTTTTCACCCTTCGTTCTCTACCCTTACCCAAACCCAAGCCCCTGAGGTGTATCAGAGAAGCATGGGTAATGAGTCCCTGGAGGCGTTTAAATCAGGCCGAAATTGAAACATTAATCTTTTCTAACATCACCTTTTACTCCATTCATCATGTAATTTGTAGTGTGTTTCTACTGTACAAATAATTAAGGATATTAGACAGTTTTTGTGTTTTTCTCTTTGTAAAGAGTGCCCCCTCAGTTAAGCTCCTCTCTCTCAGTGATAGTCATTTTGTCATCGGACACACATTTAGCCAATCAGATTACCTCAGCAAAACATGAAACCCCGCCCACTCTTACCACCAAGGTCAGCTCATGAATATTAATTAGCCTTGACCACTCGCAGTTCTTGAGACAGTTGAGTAAAGGAGTAAAGGCTTGAAAATCAGTTAAATCTGATCACTATTTTCAGTCCAACTTTAAATGATCTGAGCAGGAGAAAAAATGTAAAACTGAACAGGGGGGACAAAGAGTGAGAGATCAAAGGGTGGAAAAAACAAAGTCGGATGAAGAGTCAGTATAGGAAAGAGCAGAATAGGGCTGCGAGTGGCTAACGGATAAAAGAAGAAGAGAAGATTAAAGAAGAACAACTGTTTTTTTTATTTCTTAAAAAACAATGTGAGAGAAGAGAAGTCAAGTCAATTTTATTTGTATAGCCCAGTATCACAAATTACAATTTGCCTCAGTGGGCTTTACAGCAACACAACATCCTGTCCTTAGAAGAGAAATAAGTAGAGAAGTTGAAGGAGATGAGACCAAAGCAGTGCGGAACACAGCAGAAATGAGCAGAGCATCATCACCAACGCACAATCTGTTTTATCTCTTTCCGTCTCTCTGTTTCTCTTGCTCTCTCTTTCTTTCTCTCTCTCTCTCTCTCTCTCTCAAACTCTCTCTCTCACTCCATATTTCCACAGCACCTGTCAAGCAGACACAGTGTTCAGCAGAGCATCACGCAGGTACAGTATGAGCTTTTTCACAGTGTCAACAAGTGAAAATTACCTTTTCCTCCATAAGCCCGTTTCTGTTTTGGACACACAGCAGAATATCTGGAGCAGCTGTAGTGAAAAAACCAGGCCATGTGATGCAAAAAGTATTTGTAAAAGCATCGCGCACCATTATTTCTGTATCGTTTTAGTTCCTTTTAAAATTCAAAACATGGAAATATTAATGAAAAGAATTCCAAACAGTATAGTTTATTTGATATATTGCTGGGTGTAGCTTGGTGACAACAAAACAACAAATGTATATGCCAACACAAAAACAAATCTGTCGTTTAGAAAAAAAATAAGTAAACATGACCAGAGATCGTCTGCATACATACTGTATTTAACTTCCACCCTGTCTCACAAAACCCACTGAAGCTGGCTAGTACAAGTACAAGGTTGACTATGAGTTGCCTATTATTGCTTTGCGCTTTTTTTTCTTTTTTGGGTCATGTGGCACCAGGGGGAGAGTTCACGACAGCGTCACGGGGATCCGTGTAGAGTACCAGTGCCCCACCACCTGCTGGTCAACCTGAAGAGCTTCACCTACAACACAATAGGAGAGAATACTGACATCTTCTTCTCTCTGTATGACCTGAGAGAGGGGAAGACTATCAGGTAACTTCTTCTTCCCCAACTTCTTCTGTCCCCTCCTACATTTTTTCTCAAAATTACCTTCTCACACATACACAACCCATGTACAGATTTGTCCACAGTCTCAGTTATGCACAGGTGCACACACACACACACAACTGAAACAGATGCACGCACTATACAGATGTTTAATGTCACTGAAAGAGGGAGAACATGAGATACACACAGTGTCTCCCTCTTTCTCTCTGTCTCCCCATCTAACATTGTTGTCTCTTTTCTCTGTTCTTAATACATATATTTCACTTCCTTATTTTCCCATTTGTCATACTTTGTCTGTTATTGTTGCATACCCTGGCTGACACATAACCCAAATCAAGTGTTGAAATTGAAGCAACTAGTCACACAGAGCTCCTGTGAATAATACATAGACCCCCCCCTCCCCCGTCATGACAGACTGTTAATTATGCATTGAAGCTAATGATGCTAAAAGATAAGGAATTGCAAATGGTGTTAATGAGGATGACATGGGGCATCTGCGAGGCTGCTGTGTATGTGCACATGTGTTTCTGTTTTGGGGATTTGTACATGAGTGGATGCCATTGCAAGTGGTGTCTGTGTGGGTGTTGGTATCTAATAGAGAGAGAGAGAGAGAGAGAGAGAGAGAGAGGAGAGAGAGAGAGAGAGAGAGAGAGAGAGAGAGAGAGAGAGAGAGAGAGAGAGAGAGAGAGAGAGAGAGAGAGAGAGAGAGAGAGAGAGAGAGAGAGAGAGAGAGAGAGAGAGAGAGAGAGAGAGAGAGAGAGAGAGTAGCCCTATTTAGGATCTGCGCCGCTCACCCCATTTGGGGAGGGTTTTTTTTTCTTTTCGTTAGTGCTGCCCACCCTACTGTATGGGTTGAAAACCTGGACCACATATAGCGGGCACCTGAAGGCGCTCGATGCACACCAACAACGATGCCTCAGGAAGATCCTTAAGATCAGCTGGGAGGATGAGCGCACCAACCTCAGCATCCTTGGAGGTCAACATGCCTACTATAACTGCCACCATCACACAACATCAGCTGAGATGGACTGGCCAAGTCCTCCTCATGTCTGACGTCCGCCTCCCAAAACAAGTCCTTTACTGCCAGCTCATGACAGGGCGCCGTGCCCCAGGAGGACAAAAGAAGCGATATAAAGATAACATCAAGGCCCACGTCAAAAGGTTTGGTATTGACCTTAACAGTTGGGAACAAGCGGCCAAAAACCGGGAGGCCTGGAGATTGGCTGTCCGTGAGGGTGCTGTGTGCTACAACCATGACCTCCACCATGCTGCTGAAAACAAGCACTGACCCAGAAAGGAGTGTACTACCTGAAAGGCCCAAACCACATCTTCAACCACTTCTTCACACCCTTGCCCACATTGCCCCAAAATATGCAGCTCCAGGAATACCCCACCCCCAGTGACCACCGATGATGATGGTGTGTGTGTGTGTGTGTGTGTGTGTGTGTGTGTGTGTGTGTGTATGTGTGTATGTGTGTGTGTATGTGTGTATGTGTGTGTGTGTGTGTGTGTGTGTGTGTGTGTGTGTGTGTGTGTGTGTGTGTGTGTGTGTACGCGTGTATGAAAAACAAGAGAAGTTTCTGAAGGATGAGAGAAGACAAAACCATAATTTCATCATTCCATTCTCTCTCTTTAATTTTTGTCTTTCCTTTTTCTATCCTTTCCGGCCTCTGCAGCATTGAACATGCAAATATGGCAACACACATACACACACACACACACACACACACACACACACACACACACACACACACACACACACACACACACACACACACACACACACACACACTAGCACACACACGCGTGCCTACATTGTGTGGTGACCTTGGCAGGATGATGTGGGTATAGTCTGACTCAGCATCAGTGTCTAATAACAAGATCTACTCCTCAGAGACACCGCGATGTGAAGAGACTTAAATGGAGGAGAGGAGAGAAGGTAAGGAAAGGAACGGAAAGAAGAAGGGAGGACAGGAGAAAAAGGTAGAAATGGTAAAAAGAAAAGAGCAAGTTGGATATTTTAGGGGAGAAGAGGTGAGGAATGGAGGGGAGGAAGGTAGACAAGGGATGAAAAGAGGAAGAAAAAGAAAGGACAGGGAACACTGGGGGGGGGTTAGGGACGGAGTGGAAGACAGAAGAGAAGTCTACTTTCTCCTCCAGTTGACAGATCATGGACAGATAACACGCCATCTGTCACAAACTTTGTTAAAACTTTCAAAAGCAGCAAAACAATGGGCCTCATACAACAACTGTTAAGCTGTTTGTAAAGTATATTGCATATAAACTTAAGAAATCTTGCGGGATTCATCTAATTATTATTATTGTTATGATTATTATGGGTTTGTTTGTTGGCAAGATCAAAATTTTAGAGCGGTGTAGACCTATGTGATGTGAGGAAATACACACAACAGTCCCATTCATTAATTATGTATTTCTATAAATCAGTAGTTTACTTCAGAGAAAGGCTAGATTTGATTTTAGCAAACAAACACTCCCCCCCCAACAAAATCATTACAGCCAAAAGTAGAATAAACGATAGGCCCACACATAAATATACATATATATATATATATATACATAAATATATCTCAACACTGAATAAGGAAAAAAGATTTTAATACATTGCAGTATAGGCCTGTTTCGTGTGTCTCGCACTCATCAGCTGATAAATTTGTTTGTTGGCAAGACGCATGAAACAGGCTTGTACTGCAATGTATTAAAATCTTTTTTTCCTGTATCCGTGTTTATATTCTGCTCCTCATTAGTTGAGCACTCACAACGCCATTGACAGTTTCGGAAAAAAACACTGTGTGTGTGTGAGTCAGCCCTGTAATGGCCTGTCCAGGGTGTCTCCCCGCCTGCCGCCCAGTGAGTGCTGGGATAGGCTCTAGCATCCCGTGACCCTGAGAGCAGGATAAACATTATGGATGGATATATATATATGTATACATAAATATATATATATACACACAGCTGATGAGTGTGTGACGCACGAAACAGGCCTGTACTGCAATGTATTAAAACTTTTCTTCCTGTGTGTGTGTATATATATAGCGTTTTTTTCTGAAACCATCAATGGTGTTTTAAGTGTTCAACTAATGAGGAGTGGCATATCATCACGGATACAGGAAAAAAGTTCTAATGCATTGCGGTACATGCCTGTTTCGTGCATCTCGCACTCAGCTGCTGATGTTCGAGACGCACGAAACAGGCCTGTACGGCAATGCATTAAAACTTTTTCCTGTATCCGTGGTGATATAAATGTGTCTAGATATCTGTATGCATGCAGTGCTGCTTGAAAGTTTGTGAACCCTCCAGACATGGTCACTGTTTTTGTAAATAACATTAAAATAAACTTATTACACATACATCCAAATCCCAATTTGTAAAGCACACCTTCCAAATAATGGACACACACACAAAAAGAGATATATTTTCATTACTTAATTCAACAAAGGTGGTTTATTTCACAAAAACTGAAAATTTAACATGTGCAAAAGTATGTGAACCCTTGTATTAGTAGCTTGTGGCTCCTCCTTTTGCAGCCATTACTTCAACCAAACGTCTTCTGTAACCACTAACCAGTCTCTCGCATCTGCTTATGGGGATTTTTGCCCAATCCTCCTTGCAGAACTCAGCCAGTTGAGAGAGGTTGGAGGGACATCTGGTATGTACCAACTTCTTCAGGTCTCGCCACAACATTTCAATTGGATTAAGGTCCGGACTTTGACTGGGCCAATCCAGAGTACGAATCCTCTTTCTCTGAAGCCATTCCTTTGTAGTTTTGCTGGAATGCTTTGGGTCATTGTCTTGTTGCATAATCCATTTTCATCCCAGCTTCAACTCCCTGACTGATGGCAGGAGATTCTGGTCAAGAATTTGTTGATATGCCGGAGAATTCATGGTTCCTTGGATAATATGGAGTCGTCCAGGTCCAGAAGCAGAAAAGCAGCCCCAGACCTTCACATTTCCCCCACCATGCTTCACTGTTGGGAGGAGGTTCTTTTCTTCATATGCAGTGTTTGCTTTTCTCCAAACATGTTGGTTTTGATTGTGACCAAATAATTCTATCTTGGACTCGTCTGTCCAGAGAATGGACTTCCAGAAGGCCTCTGGTTTGTCCAAGTGCTCTCTGGCAAAGTTAAAACGGGCAGCTTTGTTCTTTTTTGAGAGCATAGGCTTCCTTCTAGCAACCCTCCCATGAATGTCATGGCTATTCAATTTCCGTCTGATTGTAGACGCATGCACATTTGTCCCAGATGCTACCAGAGAGGTCTGCAACTCTCTAGAGGTGATGTGTGGGTTGGCCTTTACCTGATTTATTATTTTTCTGGTGCTTCTGGGTGATATTTTTGATGGGCGTCCACTTCTAGGCAGAGTTGCTGTCATTTGAAAGCCCTCCATTTGTAAATTATTTGTCTTACAGTGGATGGATGGAGCTGGAATCTTTTGGAGATGGTCTTATAGCCCTCCCCAGACTGATGGGCTGTCACTACCTTCTTCTTCATGTCCTCGGATATCTCCTTTGCTCTCGGCATTGTTGATTTGTATGGGACCACAGTGGTTTGGTTGGTTTCCTCTGTCTTTTAATTAGTGCAGGCCAAACCCTTTCCCAAGGATGTCTCATTTCATTGGTCTGCTTAAATGATTAATTAAGCACCCAAATGTGTTTCACTCAAGTCTGTTACCCGCTTGACTTAACCAATGCAGCTGGGGGTTCACTTACTTTTGCACATACACTAATTCCATGTTTCATGTAGTTTTTGGGCTACTTAAACAAGCCCCACTAAACAAGTACATGCAATTGATAAACATATATCTAACATTTCATACATAAAAACTGGTGATGATAAAATAAGAAAGTCATGGTAAAACAACAGAAACATCTAAACTGCTCAAGGGGTTCACATACTTTCAAGCAGCACTGTATATTTATTTTCAAATTGCATTTAATTAACAAATACAATCAAATCACCATATTATGGCTAAATCTTAACATAGCAATTGAGAAAATCAACTTGCACTGTCATCACTATTAGGTTGGCATCAGTTTTGCTGCAATATTTCCCCACTCTGCAAAAGGTTGGTTTAAAACACACATCCCCGGCTGCCCCCCTGGAGCACAATGATATCATTAGCTAACTTTCTCTGTCCAAGTACAGGTCCGCTCAGTCATACACACCAGCTTATGACACTGTGGGACCACAGAGAATTGTAGAAAACCAACCCTCCTCCCATAAATTCCTCATTTTGTTATCTGAGAATGTCTTTGTGTGATTGTGTGCTTTCATACACACTTTGGCACCAGCATCAAAAATTCTTGGCAGTAAGACTGAATTGTCTCAGTAGCTGCCACTATTGGCTTTGGGGAATGCACTTCATCCCCGGTCGCTCTCACAGAGCAGCTCAGATGCCAACAGGAGACTGTAGATGCACTGATCAGGTTCCCACTGCGGCAATGTGCACCCATGTCATTTTTGAGTGTGAAGCGACTAGAGTTGTTCTGGGTTTTTTTTACTTATATTTTACAAATCACAGAATCAACATAAGAAATAAATCCAGTATTATCCCCATCCCTCCCTTGTTCATCAACATGTCGAAATGACATCAAGTACAAATAAATATGCGACAGACATACGACCGCATTTACGTAAACACAGACAAAAGAAAAAAATCACACTCATTTTTATCTTTTTAAACTGATTCATAATTAGACTGCAACAGATCTGCTCCAACCAAGAATTAATTCGGTTGTGAATTATCCCAGTCTGTTATTTGGGTTCTGTTATCAGAGGTAAGAAAAGGCCCCCAGACTCTTTCAGATTTATTTGCATTCCCCTTCAATGTAAATTTGATTTTTTTTCCAAGCTTCAGGTAAAACATAATCTCTTTAAGCCATCTTGTATGGGATGGTGGCACCGCTCTCCTCCGATTAACTGACTAGAGTTGTTTCACAAGACCACATGTTCAGGAAAAATTCCCTCAATAAATACAGGGTTACTTAAAAAAAATGGCATTTTTATGTATACACTGTTGTTTTTGACAGTGATGCTATGTCATCTCCCCTGCAGATGTAGCTAGTGTATTCAGTTGGAAGAATAGGAATGAACAGCAATGATGTGGAAAACGTTGGCGAATATACATATTTCTAGAGAGAGCGGGGGGGAGGGGAGTGTGTGTGTGTGCGCGCCATTCTGCTTTTTTTTTTTGTTCTTTGTGTATTTAGGAGTATATGCATTCATGCATATCATGCAAACATTTGTATGGGTATCTGTCTATATCTAGGTATGTATTTTAGTGTGTGTGTGTGTGTGTGTGTGTGTGTGTGTGTGTGTGCGCATGCGCGCATGCATGCAGGCACACGTGCCTGTCCACATCAGGAGGTGTTTGTCAGTGCTCTCTCATCTTTGTGTTCACGTGTGCATTTAATTGTCCCCATACGTGCATGCATCCATGCAACAGCAGGGACCGGGTTGTCTACCTCTGTGACAATTACACACAAATACTCCTGGACAGGTTGACATGGTGCTATGATTCATCCCTGCAAGAGGGAATGGAGCCCCACAGAAAGTTTGTTTCCATGTGTTCTAGTGTGTGTTTGTGTGTGTGTGTGTTTTTTCTGTCGTTCTATCTTTGTCTTTAATGTCTCGTGAGTCACACTAGGACTAGACAAAACAAGCAACAGCAGCATAACAGGAACCTTGACGGAAAAGATTTATGACCTAATCTGCCTCTCTCTTTTTGCAACACCCACCACTCATCCACACTCCTTTGTTTGGCAAAGTACACATCTATTCTGGTTTTGATCAGCTGCTAGGACTTTCACTCCTGAGAGGCTATGCTTGCACATTCGATATGTTGGTAGGACTTGATCTGCCGCACTTGTTTACACGGGAGAGTGTATCTCAGAGAAAGCACAACAGTTGTTCCTAAATCTGCAGATGTATGTTGTATAACGTTGGGAATAATAAGAGCTATGTTTAAAAACTAGACACCTGGGGTGTCCGGGTAGCTTAGCGGTCTATTCCATTGCCTACCAATCTGGGGATCGTTGGTTCGAATCCCCGTTTTACCTCCAGCTTGGTCGGGCGTCCTTACAGACACAATTGGCCGTGTCTGCAGGTGGGAAGCCGGATGTGGGGATGTGTCTTGGTTGCTGCAGTAGCGCCTCCTCTGGTCAGTTGGAGCACTTGTTTGGGGCGGAGGGGGAACTGGGGATGATAGTGTGATCCTCCCACGTGTAACGTCCCCCTGGCGAAACTCCTCACTGTCAGGTGAAAAGAAGTGGCTGGCGAATCCACATGTATCAGAGGAGGCATGTGGTAGTCTGCAGCCCTCCCCGAATCGGCAGAGGGGGTGGAGCAGCGACCGGGATGGCTCGGAAGAGTGGCGTAATTGGCCAGGTACAATTGGTGAGAAAAAGGGGAAAAAATGGTTGGTATCCCCATTTCCATGTGATTAAATGTATTGTAGGTCCTCGGCTGACTTAAGGTAATATACAGTCCAGTGTACATGAGTGATATGGCATGACGATCTTCACATGATGATTTTTTTCACATGCAGAATAGAATAGAATAGAATAAAATGGAATTTGAAAAACCGGTGATGCAGTGAATGACATTGATGTGAGGAGAAATCTGAGGCCAGGTTAGGTTGAGTTACTTCCTCGGAAACTCTCCAAGACGACATCTAAGTGATTCTAATGATGTGATACTTCTGTAATCCTACTAACAAAACTCTCTTTTCTCCTAACCCCCCCCCCCCCGACACACACACACACACACACACATACACATACACACACACTCAGGTAGGTCAGAGGTTTGGTAATTAAACAGGGCAGGTGCTCGTCGGTACAGTGACCCACAACTACATCTCCAGGTGGAAAATAGATTCTGAAAGATGGAGGCGAGAAACTGAGGAAGCATGGGGCTGAGAGCTACTGCCATACTGAGCATGGTGGTTGTGTGTGTGTGTGTGTGTGTGTGTGTGTGTGTGTGTGTGTGTGTGTGTGTGTGTGTGTGTGTGTGTGTGTGTGTGTGTGTGTGTGTGTGTGTGTGTGTGTGTGTGTGTGTGTGTGTGTGTGTGAAAAACAAGAGAACGCTGAAGGGTGAGAGAAGAAAGAACCATAATTTAATCATTCCAAATTCTCTCTCTCACTTTCATTTTTGTTTTTCCTGTTTCTATCCTTTCCAGCCTCTGCAGCATTTAACATGCAAGTGTGTGTGTGTGTTGTTGTCGTTGTTGTTGTGCCAATGGTTTTCAGCGAGAAGTTTATGGTGAGGCTGAATAAGAACGGAGGACCAAAGAACCCAGAGAAGGTGGAAAGGCTGTGTGCCCTCTTCACGGTATGACATAAACAGATGCACGTTCACAAATTAGCCTGTTCATACTCAACTATAAAAGACACACACACACACATATTTGTATGCACATTTGTATGAACAGGCACACACAAACATACCCACAGACACACGTTTTATAAACTGATATGATGGGACATGTGACAACACATGCTTAAAATGCATGTAGTCAGATCACAGAGGCAGAGTTATTGGTGAAGCATGTAATATTACCCAAATATACCACACATACGACACACATGTACATACACACCTTTGGAGGCGATAACAGGGGTAATAATAAATAGCAGGATGCACTGGTCCTTTTAAAGTTGAAACACAACTTTTCTCGCTTAATAGATATTTTATCCATCTGGACCATGCAGTCAGGTTACATGATACTAACTGGCATCCATAGCACAGCTGGAGACTGGAGACTGGTTCAGACACTGGAGACTCTCTCCAGTCTCCGAACAGTTTTTGATCAGGTCGCACCAACTGGAGAAGCAGCAGACACGTAGCCATTGTAAATAAGTCCAGCAGATCAAATGGTTGAAACGTGAGGCCGATGTGGCGACGCTTCTGTTAGACAGGAGTTTTTACAGTGAAGCAAAGTGTTTACTGTTGACGGCACACGAACAACACATGCTGTGTTTCCAGCAGCGTATTTTTATGCAGATCTTGGAAATATCACATTAGAAAAGGTTGATGGGGGGGGGGGGCGTCCGGGTGGTATGGTGGTCTACTCCATTGCAACACGGGGATTACCAGTTCGAATACCTACGTTACCTCCGGCTTGGTCAGGCATCCCTACAGACACAATTTGCCGTGTCTGTGGGTGGGAAGCCGGATGTGGGTATGTGTCCTGGTCGCTGCACTAGCGCCTCCTCTGGTCGATCGGGGTAGCTGTTCAGGGGGGAGGGGGAACTGGGGGGAATAGCGTGATCCTCCCACGTGCTACGTCCCCCTGGTGAAACTCCTCACTATCAGGTGAAAGGAAGCGGCTGGCGACTCCACATGTATCGGAGGTGGCATGTGGTAGTCTGCAGCCCTCCCCGGATCAGCAGAGGGGGTGGAGCAGCGACCGGGATGGCTCAGAAGAGTGGGATAATTGGCCAAGTACAACTGGGGAGAAAGGGGGGGGGAATGTCAAAATTCGAATAAAGTCCTCAATTTTACAAAAAAGGTTTATGCTTGCTTGAAGTGGTTTTTGCCTTTTCCGAAAGAGTTAATGCGCTAAATGGGAGATTGAAAGAAATTTGCCGAATAAGATCTGACGTAGTAAACATTTAACTCACACGACTGGTTGGCTGTTTCCACCAACTTCTGACGAAACTACACTTTGTGCAGCCTAGTTTATTTGCTCCCAACCAGTTTAAACACACAGAATTCACTTTTTCTTTTTTTGCAACATTTCAAAAGTTTGCTTAAAATTCACCTGTTCATAGTCTGAGTAGATCAGTGTCAACAGGTCTGTCTCCTACATTGAACAATATTGGAAGATAATTCTGCTGTAATGCTGACTGTCTGCTCAACAGAATCACCACATCATCATCACGTTTCAAATTTATAAAATATATAAAATAGCGAGATTGCAGCTTTAAGGACAAAGCTTTTGTTCTGGTCATGTTCTCCTCTCTAACTGAATAGGTGGAGCACAGTACCAACATCAGAAGGGTTGTTAGCTCCCTCCCCACCTTACATAACGTTATAGAGCATGGCGCTCTGCACAGACAGAGTCAATACTCCCCCATTCCTGTTTGGTCCAGAAGGTTGAGGTGCAGTATCTAATACTTTGTGACATTGTGGGTATGAATGTGAATCCTGATGTTTCTCTCCTACCATCTCTACCTCTTTTTTTTGTTCTCCTCTTTCTCTCCCTATATTGTATTGAGTCATATGAAGACAAATAATGTTTGGGTTTCTCTGTATTTATCTGCTGGTCTCTTGGCAGGACCTGAGCAACAAAGACATGAAAAGGGATCTCTACATCGTTGCCCAGGTTATCAGGACTGGTGGGTGTAGTTACTGTTCTGCAAATATAAAATCCAGAATAATGTTGACTGAAAAATACTAGAATAAACTAGATTAAATCAGACCAGACTAGACAAGACTAGACTAGAATAAAATATGATTTGCAGAGCAGATGAACAGTGATGTATATTTTACAAATGTCTCCCGCTCTAATTAAAAGGAGAATTTCAGAAGCAGAATACACCAGAGCAAGCTCTGCATGATTAATACTGAGTGAATGGAGTCCTTCCCAGATCGCATACCACAGACCACATGATGGCCATGATATTTACATTTTCAAATTATTGTTGATTCTCCAGTAATATTTTGGTCTATTTTTCCTAATTGGAATAGAATAGAATACAATGATTTTTGAGCCAACCCTACCATCCTGCAGGCCAAAGACCTTGTCCTCATCAACACCAACATTTGCAAAGGCTCCTTATCAAATAATGTGTCTTTTATGTCTTTAAAATGCTTTTTTTAATTGCTTTTGATGAAGTTATTCATTGAGTAAAAAACACCTTAACCACTGCTTAACAGCTCCCATGGCCAATGCCATAAACTGTGGCAGTTTGATGGTTGTTTTAGTTGCTACTTTTACTTGGTATCCTCAGCCTCTTCTCTTCTCTGCCACAGGTCGCATGCTGCTGAATGATAGCAAGAAGGGTCCCCCGCACGTGCAGTACCGCAGGCCGTACGGGTGTGCTGTACTGGCCATGAGCGACGTGCTGCAGACCATTTCAGAGCTCAAGGAAGAGAAGGACTTTGTCCTCAAAGTCTATACGTGAGGGGCAACACACACACACACACACACACACACACACATTCACATGTGCATGTGTGCACTTAGCGCAGCATGACTTAATGTAAGGGTGGCCTGGTGGCCCGGCGGTTACCGCTGTTGTCTCTCAGGTCGTCCTCTGTGTGGAGTTTGCATGTTCTCCCTGTGTCCGCGGTGGGTTTTCTCTGGGTGCTACGGTTTCCCCCACCATCGAAAAGACATGCATGTTAGGGTTAATACCTATCTGTGCCCCTGACCAAGACATGGCAAGACGAACTTGAGTTGGTCCCCGGGCGCTGGTGTCTTCCCACTGCTCCTAGCTACACAGCTAGGATGGGTCAAATGCAGAGCATAAATTCCCCATGGGGATTAATAAAGTATCTAAAAAAAAAACTGCATTTTGGCAATATGAGTCCCTTCAATATGTTGCCTCCTCTGCTGTCTTCCTACCTAACTACATTGTTTACTATCATAACAGTATCAACTATTTACACTGCATCTTTTTTTAAAGATGAAAATAACACAATTGAGGGGTGAAAAAAACAACTACAGTGGATATAGAAAAAAAAATTACACACCCCTGTTAAAATGGCAGGTTTCTGTGATGTAACAACATGAAACCAATATAAATCATGTCAGAATTTTTTCCACCTTTAATGTGATATTGCAACCTATAAAATTCAAGTGAAAAACAAACTGAAACCTTTTAGGGAAAAAAAAAACTTAAAACAATCTGGTTGCATAAGTGTGCACACCCCTAAACTAATACTTTGTTGAAGCACGTTTTGATTTTATTACAGCACTCAGTCTGCTTGAGTAAGAGTCAGTCAGCTTGGTATATCTTGACTTGGCACTATTTTCCCACTCTTCCATGCAAACATTTTTCTAGATTCATCAAATTGTGAGGGCATCTGCTGCGCACAGCCCTCTTCAGGTCACCCCACAGATTTTCAGTTAGATTCAGGTCTGGGCCATCCCAAACCATTGATCTGCTTTTGGTGAAGCCATTCCTCTGTTGATTTGGATGTATGCCTTGGGTTGTTGTACTGAAAGGTGACATTCCTCTTCATCTTTCTAGCAGACACCTGAAGTTTTTGCACCAAAATCGACTGGTATTTGGATCTATTAATGATTCCCTCCACCTTGACTAAAGCATGATGCTACCACCACCATGCTTCACTGTTGGTATGGTGTTCTTTTGGAGCTGTGTTGTTTTTGTGCCAAACATACTTGTTGGAATTATGGCCAAAAAGTTCAACCTTAGTCTCATCAGACCATAACACATTTTCCATGTGGTTTTAGGAGACTGGATATATCTTTTTGCAAAATGTAGCCGGGCTTGGATTTTTTTTTTCCATGTGAAAAGGCTTCCATCTCGCCATCATACCCATAGCCCAGACATATATGAAGAATACTACAAGAGATTGTGGTCACATGTAGGGAGCAACCAGGACTTGGCAGAAATGTCTGCAGCTCCTTTAATGTTGCCCTAGGCCTCTCGGCAGCCTCCCTGACCAGTTTTCTCTTTGTCTTCTCATCCATTTTTGAGGGACGTCCTGTTCTTGGTAATGTCCCTGTTGTGCCACATTTTCTCGACTTGTTGATGATTGTCTTCACTGTGTTCCATGGTATATATAACGCCTTGAAAATTCTCTTGTACCCCTCTCCTGATCGATACCTTTCAACAAAGAGATCCTGTTCATGCTTTGTGAGCTCTTGGTGGACCATGGCTTTTGCAGTTGGATGCAACCAAAGAAGATGTCAGGAAACTCTTACAGGAACAGTTGAACTTTATTTTGGGGTTAATCACAGTCACTTTAATTGATGGCAGGTGTATGCTAACTACTATTTAACATGAGTTTAAATGTGATTGGGTAATTTTGAACACAGCCACATTCCCATTTATAAAAGGTTGTTTACACTTATGCAACCAGGTTATTTAAGTTTTATGTTTTTCCTTGTTTCCCTTAAAATGTTTCTGATTGTTTTTCCCTTTATTTTTATTGGTTGCTATTTCCCGGTAACGGTAGAAAAAATTCTGACAGCGCTGACATGATTCATCTTGGTATCACAAAAAGCTGTTTTTGTATCTACTATTCACACACACATATATATATATATAAAAAAAATATATATATAAAACCTAGGACCGCGCTCTTCTGGACAGAGACCTCAGATGATGTTCCTGTAATCTGCTGGAGCCAGTCTCCCAGTTTGGGGGACAGCCCCTCGTGCTCCTATTCCCACTGGGACTACTGTGGATTTCACCTTCCGCATCTGATCTAGTTCTTCCCTCAGCCCTTGGTATTTCTCTAGCTTCTCATGCTCTTTCTGCCTGCTGTTGCTGTCACTCAAAATTGCTACATTGATCGCTTCTGCTGTCTTCTGTTCCTTGTCGACCACCACAATGTCTGGTTGGTTAGTCAGCTCCTGCTTGTCAGTCTGGAACTTGAAGTCCCACAGGACCTTAGCTCTGCCATTCTCAACCGCCTTTAATGGTGTCTCCCATTTGGACTTGGGGACTTCCAGTCTGTATTCCGTGCAGATGTTCCCGCACAGGATCCCAGCCACTTGGTTATGCCTTTCAGTGTATGCTTTCCCAGCTAGCATTTTACACCCTGCTACTAAGTGCTGGACTGTCTCATGGGTGTCTGCATCTTGGGTCTTGTCTGGTGTGGTAGACCCCTGCTTCAACCGATCTGGTCCTGAGTGCCTGTTCTTGTTCTGCTATGATCAGAGTCTCTGTGCTGTCTTTCAGTCCAGCCAATTCCTCACGGAAAACCTCCTCGTGTTTTTCCAAAATCGCCTGCAGGTGAGTGGAACCATGTGACAGCCTCCTTACCACTTGCCAGTCAAACCAGATTTCCTTTAGCCATACACGCCCCATTATAGCAGGATAAGTTCCCTTGGTAACATAAACTGGAAGCCTTGGAGTTTGGCCGTTGCACTGAACAGTCACATTTGGCATCCCTTTCATGTGCACGTGATATCCTGTGTACGTCCTAAAAACTGTGTCTGAAAGACGTAGAGGATGGTGCCTCATGAATTTCATGTAATTTTTTATGTGAAACTAGCGATTCCTTTAATCCAGTGTCTATCTGCATTTTCACCAAATGTCCCTCCAACTTGGGTTTAGCCCAATAGCCTTCTGAGCTCTCATCCACACTCACTATCCACACAGTATTTACTGCAGCCTGCAATTCTTCCTCTGAAGAATCACCATTTTTATCATTGCCATGCTTAACTGAACAATTCTTTTCTTTCTCTGTTTTACATTTTCACTCTTTGAGCTTTTGTCTGTGCTCATTTTATTTCAGCATGCCCACTCTACATGAATTCAGCTGTCATGGCTGGTAGGATTATTTCAGCTGGTTGGAGTCTGTCCTCATGTTATCTCCTGCCTACTGGGTGGCCCATCAGGGTGCTGAATTGTATAGTCATCCTGTTGGAGCTGCTCCATCTCAAGTTGTGACAGTAGCTTCCGTCTATTGATATTCAAGCACTGAGCCACCAGCTGCTTCTTAGTCAGTGTGGAAGTAGGTCTCCTACTGGTCCACAGTTCCCACATTCACTTCATATAGCCCCTCTCATGGGGTGTGTTGTTACAGTAGCATTCCATCAGTTCCAGGTTCTCAGCCCTTGTCCATGAACGCCTTGTTCCAGTAGCCCATTCTCATCAGGTTGTCCTGGTTCCTCAACACCTGATGCGGAGCTTGTTAACCCAGGCGATGTCCAAGCCGGTATGACTCTATTTATGTTACTCTCACTCATGTCTGAGGTAGTTGGCTTGTAAAGCATTAGGATTCTAAGCCACGGACTCTTACTAGAGACTCATCCCAACCAGGGTTTGAACCCCCAGACTCCGGTGGGAAAACCGGAGACTGGGGGAGCTGCAATTTGGATCCAATACAGTGTCATTCATTTTGCCAAAGGTAAATGGAAAAACTCATCATCCACATGTGCACTGAGGGACTTGAATCAACCCCATTGCATTAGAGTTCTATATCCAGTATTGCCAGATTTCCATTAGGGACCCCCTTCGGCTGTTACTTCTAAAAACTCAACTGCAGGAGTCTTGTGTTGTGTGTTTGACTTGAGACTATTGTGGATTCAATTTCCACTCGAAACAGGCTATTATTAACCATACAACCTTTTGCAAATACTATGTGATCAAGATAGGAAAGATTTTTAAAAAAATCTGCTTGAATACTGAAATAAGGTTACACAAAGGCTTTACAATTAGCTTTAGTGCATTATTCAGGTACAAACCATGAATGAATGAATGAGTGAGTGAATGAATGAATGCCTTTATTTGTCATTGCAAAGCTGTACAATGAAATTAAGTGCAACTCCCCAGTGGTACAACATAAAAAATAGAATATATACAAATAGTCAAAATACAATTAAACACATATTTGCAGCACAATCAATATAATGTATGCGTAAGTGTAAAGCTAAGTGTAATCTCTATACACAGACTATTACACAGTCTGTGTATTGCACTAACCCAAGTCACCGTATTTTTTTGCACATGCCAAACGTACAGGTGTTATTGCACAGTTTCACAATATTATTGCAACTTTAGAGTTTGTTAACAGAGTTCAGTTCTTTGATGAGTAAACACCATAAATGTCAGTATTTATGGGTGCCTGTACTGTAATTTTGCGGTGATTCATCATCGCTTACCTCAGACCTGCCATGTATCTAGGAAATGTCATTCTCATTTTGATTTTTCTCACCCCTTTTGTGAACTTTTCTTTCCCTCTTTCTCAACAGGTGTAACAATGAGAATGAGTGGTTCCAGATTCATGAGAACATTATCCGCAAGTCCAGCACCAAGTACACTGCTCCCAGCACCAACTATGGTACGATAGAGAGTGTATATTAGCGTGAGTCAGTTTGTGTCAGTGTGTGTGTGCGTGTGCGTGTGTGTGTGTGTGTGTGTGTGTGTGTGTGTGTGTGTGTCCATTGTGCATTGCAGCATTAACTACGGTGAAATGGAGAGAGAGTGGGCGTGTACGTGCATTTTATCTGCAAGTCACACTGCTTAGCATTAGAATCAAAACAACTCTCGTGGGGCATCCGGGTAGTGTAGCAGTCTATTCCGTTGCATACCAACACGGGGCTCACCGGTTCAAATCCCTGTGTTGCCTCTGGCTTGGTCGGGCATCCCTACAGTCACAATTGGCCGTGTCTGCGAGTGGGAAGCTGGATGTGGGTATGTGTCCTGGTCGCTACACTAACGCCTCCTCTGGTCGGTCAGGGGGTGGAGGGGGAACTGAGGGGAAATAGTGCGATCCTCCCATGCGCTACGTCCCCCTGCAAAAACGCCTCACTGTCAGGTGAAAAGAAGCAGCTGGCATGTATCGGGGGAGGCATGTGGTAGTCTGCAGCCCTCCCCAGATTGACAGAGGGGGTGGAGCAGCAACCAGGTTGGCCTGGAAGAGTGGGGTAATTCGCCAAATACAATTGGGGAGAGAAAGGGGGAACCCCCCCCCCCAAAAAAAACAACTTTCATGTGTATATTCTTGAACAAAATACTGAGGTCCTACCTTCTCCAGGGGCACCATGCAGATTGGAGTGAAGGGAATGTCTTAGAAAAGAACCCTTCGCCACTTATCTAAACCTTTAGAAATACCCCCCGCCCCCCCCCCCAAAAAAGGGAAATGTCATGTCGTGTGTGGATTCTTCCAATGAAGTCAATACAAGTCACTGACGAAAATACTCCATTGAGTAAAAGAGAAATGGTTGCTTTGTTTGCACTCAATTTGTGTCTGTGTGTGTTCTCTGTCTCTCCAAAGAGGAGGTTTTGATGGTGTGATAGCTATACGTCGATTTACATTTGTTCTGGCTATATGATTTTCAGTACCTGATACAGAAAGGATGGCCAGTGGGAATGGTCACATTCAAACCAACACACACACACACACACACACAAAAACACAAATTTGCTCAGAATATAGAGCGGCTCATTGGCTAAATAAACACACCATTTTTCTCATCGCTTTTCTCCCGATTCTTTTTGGAGCCGTATGGAGTAGGTCATCTGTTCTAGAAGATGTAGGTGCTTTCATAATCTTTCATAATTATTTTATGTACCCTGTGTGATATTTTATCTTAAATTAGGCAAATGTGCCTTGATTTATTGATCACCCCATGACCTCGTTTTGTTCTTTTTTTCTGTTTTTTTTTTTTGCCTACTTGCTGTTCTTATAATGTAAAAAAAAAGTTCCTAAATAAAAAGTAAAAAAAAAGAATATAGATGCATGTAAAAACATAGATGAATCTCATTCACATGCAAGTTTGCTCACAAACTTGCATAAACAAAGACACAGAATAACTTCACTGTCCTCTCTCTTTTCCTGATTCACGACAAATAAAGTGTTCCTGTTTCATGATTCCTGATCTATAAGATGAAAAAATTTTATATATATATATATATATACACTCACCGGCCACTTTATTAGGCACACCTGTCCAACTGCTCGTTAATGCAAATTTCTAATCAGCCAATCACATGGCAGCAACTCAATGCATTTAGGCATGTAGAAATGGTCAAGACGATCTGCTGCAGTTCAAACCGAGCATCAGAATGGGGAAGAAAGGTGATTTAAGTGACTTTGAACGTGGCATGGTTGTTGGTGCCAGACAGGCTGGTCTGAGTATTTCAGAAACTGCTGATCTACTGGGATTTTCACTCACAGCCATCTCTAGGGTTTACATAGAAAGGTCCGAAAAAGAAAAAATATCTAGTGAGTGGCAGTTCTGTGGGCGAAAATGCCTTGTTGATGCCAGAGGTCAGAGGAGAATGGCCAGACTGGTTCGAGCTGATAGAAAGGCAACAGTAACTCAAATAACCACTCATTACAACCGAGGTATGCAGAAGAGCATCTCTGAACGCACAACACGTCGAACCTTGAGGCAGATGGGCTACAGCAGCAGAAGACACACACCGGGGGCCACTCCCGTCAGCTAAGAACAGGAAACTGAGGCTACAGTTCGCACAGGCTCACCAAA
Source organism: Lampris incognitus (assembly GCF_029633865.1). NCBI lineage: Eukaryota > Metazoa > Chordata > Actinopteri > Lampriformes > Lampridae > Lampris > Lampris incognitus. Next base: position 103,732,248 of record NC_079212.1, on the reverse strand, counting down.
AATGGACAATAGAAGATTGGAAAAACGTTGCCTGATCTGATGAGTCTCGATTTCTGCTGCAACATTCGGATGGTAGGGTCAGAATTTGGCGTCAACAACATGAAAGCATGGATCCATCCTGCCTTGTATCAACAGTTCAGGCTGGTGGTGGTGGTGTAATGGTGTGGGGGATATTTTCTTGGCACACTTTGGGCCCCTTAGTACCAATTGAGCATCGTGTCAACGCCACAGCCTACCTGAGTATTGTTGCTGACCATGTCCATCCCTTTATGACCACAGTGTTCCCATCTTCTGATGGCTACTTCCAGCAGGATAACGCGCCATGTCATAAAGCTCGAATCATCTCAGACTGGTTTCTTGAACATGGCAATGAGTTCACTGTAGTCAAATGGCCTCCACAGTCACCAGATCTCAATCCAATAGAGCACCTTTGGGATGTGGTGGACCAGGAGATTCGCATCATGGATGTGCAGCCGACAAATCTGCAGCAACTGCGTGATGCTATCATGTCAATATGGACCAAACTCTCTTAGGAATGTTTCCAGTACCTTGTTGAATCTATGCCACGAAGGATTAAGGCAGTTCTGAAGGCAAAAGGGGGTCCAACCCGGTACTAGCAAGGTGTACCTAATAAAGTGGCCAGTGAGTGTATATACACATACATACATACATACATACATACATACATACATACATACATACATACATACATACACGGTGTTAAACTTTCCCACTCTACTTGTTTAATGTGGGGTATGGCCTCGTGTACCAGTCTCAGGGTGGGAGCAGTTGCTGGCCTCTCAAATTTTCTGTCTTTGAATCACCTGAGCAACCAACTCCTACCTCTCTCACCCTCTCTCTCTATATATATATATATATCACTCTCCCCATTCCTTCGCCCCTGTCCCTCCCAGGTCTGATAATCTCCCTCCAGTTGCTGAGGGGAGACATGGAGCAGGTTCGTAGAGAGAACCCACTCATCTTCAGCAGAGCGGTGGCCATCACACGCAAGTTGGGCTTCCCAGATGTCATCATGCCAGGTGAGACGCTGCGCACACACACCGGCAAGCGCTTCACTGTTGTCACATATTGTCCCTTATGCTATGTTATCTGAATGAATACGCTGCATCATGGACAGTTGCATTTTTATCTCCAAACACAATTGATGAATTTGAAAATTAAGGTGCTACCTAGACCTAAAGTCCTTTTCTAGTGTGGTTGCAGTGTTTATCTGTATCCTCTATAGATTTAAATTGTTGACATGCTTTTGTGAATTTGTACACCATTAAAAAAACAAACTGCAGGGGAATGTGTCACTGAACAGGCATGTTCTCCCGGAAGAAAAAAAAAGCAATAATTTGATGTTTGTTTGCTTTTTTTCAAAGATGCTCCAATTGAGTACATGATTTAGAAATGCTAGCATTTTGAAATCAAGGTCAATATGAGAATGGATTTCTTCAAATTCATTCCCCATTGGGGCTGCAGTTCAAACTGGCAAACATTTTTCACAGTATGAGTCAGATTTTTCAGTTTGCAGATATTACAATATGGAAATGAAACCACTTACACTGGTCACATACAAGCATGAAATAATACATGGATATGTGCTTACATGCACGTGCACTTGCACATATACACTTGAATTGATACTTGTTTCTATCTAATTGTCTGTAAAACTCATCCTTTTGTCAGCTCAACACCCTTACATTTAAAGACAGACACAGAAATACTTTTCTGTACTCTCTCTGACACCCTGCATCAACTCAAACTGCGTATGTAAATGCACATGTGCTGTACATGTGCACATATGTGTGTGAGAGTGTGTGTCTGTGTATATTAATGATGAATGCTGACAGCAGGATATACACAAAACCTCAAAAACCCGTTTTTGATTTTTGTTTTTTTTAAATGAAACACTTTGAAATGTCTGTTTTTCTGTCTGTCCCTTTGCCGGTCAGTCTCTCTGTCCCTCTTTAAAGCTGCAGTAGGCAACATGAACATTCCAATGAATGCAAAACCTTACGCCTCTCTCTCTGCTGCCTCGTATCACGCCGCTAAGCCCCTCCCACCAGATGAGCGCAGGCATTTAATTAAAACATGTACAACCAGGAAACGTCAGAGCAAGACTCATGCAACTTGAATCGAAGATACATCCTAGTGGTACATTCGAAGATACATCCACTGGGACACATCATCAGTGATGTTTCCTGAGGTCCTCAGGTGTTACGGTCTTTCAACATCATACACCCTCTCTTAGGCAAACCAGCCAGGGTATAGAGAGTGAGTTTGCATTAGCATTAGCACTTTGAGTGGCTGTTGCAGCTAGAGAAGCACTATATAAAATGCAACTTGATTGATTGATCGATTGATTGATCGATTGATTGATCGATTGATTGATTGATTGATTGATTGATTGATTGATCAGGCTTGTGTCCCAGCAGCATTGGCCCACATATCACTCCTCTGATCCAAAGCCATCTGGAGGCCCTCTCTGCAGCCTCCATGGAAGACTTGATGGCTTTCCTTTTCACAGCCCCAGTGATGCCAAGTAGAGTGTAGACCTTGCACAGTGAGTGACCAGCAAAGACTCTACGCCCCACTTCAATGGGCTCACAACGCATCTTCCAGCCTCTCCTCCAGCACTGATCCACCAGCTCTTGGTACTTGGACCGCTTCCGCTCATTTGCCTCTTCCATCCGGTCCTCCCAGGGAACTGTCAGCTCTATAAGGAGCACCTGTTTTGAAGAGGCTGATGATAGCGCTATGTCTGGTCTCAACAAAGTTGTCATAACGTGGTCCGGGAACCTGAGCTGCCACCCCCCCCCCCCAGGTCGACTTGCAGCTCCCAGTCTGACGCAGTGGTGAGGAGACTGACTGCTGATCTGCGCTGTGACTGAGGCTGCTCACCAGACCAGACAAAGGCGATGTTCCTCTGTCCGCAGGATTGCTTGTTTTTTGGCCACAACTTTGGAGATGGCTTCTACAACTGTCCTCAGCAGTAACCGCCCTCCCCCAGGGCTGTTGGGCAGATGCTGAGGATGTGCTCGAGTAAACCTTTTCCAGAAGCAAATTATGCATATGCACCTCACGGGGTGGGGGATGGGGGACAGGGATTGCATCAGGGTGGCTGTGCCCCCCCCCCCGACCACCCCTTGGCAGCACCATTGATTAAGATATGTTGCGTTGTTCATACATTGTTCAGTGGGTATCGGGGCCCTCATGTGGGCCAGGAAAACATCCCCCACACAATCACATTGCAAACACCAGCATGTACTGTTGACTCCAAACAGGATGGCTCCATGGACTTGTTGCTTGTGTCAAATCAGAATACTTTATTCATCCCCAAGGGTAAATTGGGTAATTGGGTAAATTTTGGTACTTCCATCAGCATGATGCAAAATTAACCAGGATTCGTTTGACAAGGCAATTTTTTCCATCCCTCAATGGTCCAGTTTTGCTAAGATGGTGCATTCTGAGATGACAATCTGCACACCAGTGTTGAATCTGAATGTGATTTACCTGGTTGTGGCCCATCCATTCACGTGCATAATTCTTGCCATTCTCCTTTGAGCTCTCTGATCCATAAGCTGTGTCTGTCCACAGCATTACCAGTCAATGTTATTCTTTTACTTGTTGCACCATTCTCAGTAAACCCTTGAAATAGTTGGAAGACAGCTGTTTGGGAGATGCTAGAGCCAGCACGACAACTATCAAACTCACTCGTTTTGCCCATTCCAACGCTCAATTCAACAATCACTAATGCTAGAAATGCTAGTCTCCCGGGGGCGTCTGGGTAGCATACCAGTCTGTTCCATTTTCTATCAACACAGGGATTGCTGGTTCGAATCCCCACGTTACCTCCGGCTTGGTCGGGCATCCCTACAGACACAATTAGCTGTGTCTGCAGGTGGGAAGCCGGACGTGGGTAAGTGTCCTGGTCGCTGCACTAGCTCTTCCTCTGGTCAGTCAGGCCGCCCTGTTCAAGGGGTGGGGGGAACCAGGGGGAATAGCGTGATCCTCCCATGTGTTACGTCCCCCTGGCGAAACTCCTCACAGTCAGGTGAAAATAAGTGGCTGGTGACTCCTACTGCTGTCACATTATATTCGAATATCGAATTTAATTTCGAATTTGCATAAAAACACGAGATTCGAACGTAAATGGGGAAATTCGAAATAAATAAATAAATAAATACATTAATTGTACTTTAAAATTATTAAGTAAACAATGTCAAAAATGCCGAAAGTAGGCTACGGCAAGAATTCCAGCTCTAATTACCCATAAATCCATTACCCATAAGTCCATGGAGCGGAAACGTAGGCCTAGGCTGCAGCCAGAAACGAGAAAATGGAGGAATTTGGTGCTGCCGACAACGAGCCCGATGATCAGCATACCAGAAAGATCGTCACTCCAGAGAATCTTAGGAGTGCGATTTGGAAACACTTTGGTTTTTGGACTGTAGATGGAAAGACTGAAAACAAGGACAAGGTAATATGCAAACTATGTGAGCGTGAACTAGCATACCATAGTTCCACCACCAAGCTACGGTCTCACATGCAGTTCCATCATCCGGCCGAATACAAAACTGCAGGACCCTGCTGGTGCATCTGCTGCTGCTAAACAACCCAGGCTGACAACGTTTTCTCACCTTCGGCTGCTCTGTCCTCTACACGAAAAGAGGCGATCACTTCACAACTCACCAAATTCGTATGTAAAGACATGCGGCCAATAAGCATCGTGGAAGGTGGAGGCTTTAAAGATTTTCTCCGTGAAACTGAGCCACGTTACACTATCCCGAGCAGAACCACAATAACTAAAAACATTGTGAAACTCTACGATACTACTCGTGGAAATGTACGCCAGATACTAAGCGATAAGGAAATTGCACTCACTACAGATGGGTGGACATCTATAGCCACAGACTCTTATGTTACAGTTACAGCACACATAATGTGGGAGGCATGGGAACTGAACGATTTTGTCCTACAAACGAAAGACTTGAGAAGTAGCCACAAATGTCAGAAAATGTTGCGGAGTGCATTTCTGGCACACTGAGGGATTTTCACATTCCCCGTGAATCGGTGATCGCAGTCACAACAGACAATGCACTATGTGAATGCTGTGGAGAGGTACCTTGATACCGTTAACATACTTTGCATGGCACATACAATCAATCTAGCTGTACGTAAAGGGCTAGACGTCAGAGCCATAGACACGACACTTAGCAGGCTAAAGAAAGCAGCCGCACATTTCGGCAGGTCACCTACCGACAGCTACCTATTGGAGGATAAGCAGCATTTGCTGGGCTTGAAAACTGATAAATTAATTAACGATTGCATCACGCGATGGAATAGTCCATATGAAATGATCTGCAGGGCATCGGAACAACAGGCAGCTGTTGCAGCTGTAATATTTGAGAAAAAATGGTCAAATCTCGAACTAACCACAACTGAATGGTCCATGGTTGAACAGATGCGTGAAATACTTAGACCGTTCAAGATTGCGACTGAGGCTTTGTCAACTAACAAATATCCCACAGCTTCTGCTGTATTGCCTTTACAGCATGTACTACTGTGTCAAATTGGCTCACCCATTCCTAATACAATGCCCAGCTTGAGGGAAATGACCGCAAAGATTGACACAGATTTGAGGAAGTGTTATGACAAAAATAACGAAGCAACATTCATGTTATTGAATAAAGCAGCATACCTGGATTCCCGCTTTCATAGTTTAATGCATTTATCAGAGGAACAGAAGGACCAAGTGCACGCAAACATTAAAGAAGAAATGGCCGTGAGATTTGAAAGTGGGACAGATGAGCATTCGTTAAGCTCAGACACTCACGCACGAAAAACGGCCCTGACGGCAATGGGCGATCTGTTTGGAGAAACATACAAGGGAAGGGGCGAGACGAGAGACGACCAAGACAATGTACTGCACCAAGAGATGTGGTCCTGCCGAAGAGAGACAACGATGCCAGCAGACAGCAATCCTCTTCTATGGTGGAAGACGCTGGGTAGCGCAAAATATCCCCACCTGGCGCAGCTTGCAAGAAAGTAGCTGAGTGTTCCCGGGACATCAGTGCGTTCTGAGCGAGTCTCTTCCACAGCTGGGAATATTGTTAACAAAAAGCGCTCCGCTCTTGACACTCAACACGTTAACCAGTTGATATTCCTGGCGAATAATTTGTAGCCTCCCAGTCCAGTTAGGCCTATGTGTAGGCTATGTATAATCGTATTTACAAAGGCCACATAACCCACTATTTTTTATTTTATTATTACTATTATTATTTATTTTAGTTATTTAGTTTGGTGGGCTTGCCTAGGCTACTTATAGGCCACGTTCTGTTAGTAGCCTACGTTACATTGCCATGGCAGCGCTGAATGCAGCCCAATTGCCGTGAGGATTATTGACATTATTATTACTTTTTTGAGAAGCATACTCTGTGGTAATTGTTTTTGAAAATATGGCAACATTTGACTTCATAATTTGCATTAAACTTCACTAATTATTTCGACCGAAATATGTTGTCTGTCTGCTTGTCCCCTCTTGTGGATACAAATGGTAAAACGCATGATCAAAATAATTACTGGGCAATAAATTACGGGTTATTTTTAGTCTTGCCATTTTAAAGACTGTTTTTTACGTGGAAATTCGAATCCAAATTCGAATATGGGTACAATTCTGCCACGAATATTGAATATGTTTTTTTCTTAAAGTGACAGCCCTAGTGACTCCACATGTATTGGAGGCATGTGGTAGTCTGCAGCCCTCCCTGGATCGGCAGAGGGGGTGGAGCAGCTACTATGACTGCTCAGAAAATTGGGTAATTGGTCAAGCACAATTGGGGAGAAAAAGGAGGAAAAATATTTTTTTTGAAAATGCTGGTCTCCCTGATTTATACTGTATACCGCAATAGCATGAAATATTACATTACATGTTGTACTGTATCATTTATATTAAGGTAGGGGGGACATAATAAACTGGTGATTGGGTGTATGTGGTTGTGTATGCCTCATCAAAGACCAGTTCCTCTCCTTAACCCCTTGACAGTCTTCACTGAAGCTCTCACCATCTTCAAGGGGTACACAATCAATGCACAGCGTTTTAAACTACCTAAACACCCAAACAGCCATTTGTTTCTCGCTATTCGGTTTTATTTGAACTGGGCTCAATTTAAAAATTGTCATTGTCTTACTATGTGTTAACTGCATAGCCAGTAAGAACTCATACAGACACTCTGACTGACCAAATGTGGGTTTATAAGTTCATTAAATGTGAATACAAGAGTATGTAGTAGATTAGTCATGAATTATAAAAATAGCTCTTCCACTTATAAAAACTGTCACAGAAAAACATTATAAAATATAATTTTATTTTTTCGGGGCGGCACGGTGGCACAGTGGTTAGCGCGGTCGCCTCACAGCAAAAAGGTTCTGGGTTTGAGCCCTGGGTAGTCCAACCTTGGTGGGTCATCCCAGGTTGTCCTCTGTGTTCAGTTTGCATGTTCTCCCCGTGTCTGCGTGGGTTTCCTCTGGGGGCTCCGGTTTCCTCCCACAGTCCAAAGACACGTAAGTCAGGTGAATTGAATGTACTAAATTGTCCCTGGGGGGGTGTGTGTGTGTGTGTGTGTGTGTGTGTGTGTTTGTGTGTGTGTGTGTGTGTGTGTGTGTGTGTGTGTGTGTGTGTGTGTGTGTGCCAGCCAGCCAGCCCTATGATGGCCTGGCGGCCTGTCCAGGGTGTCTCCCCGCCTGCCGCCCAATGACTTCTGGAATAGGCTCCAGCGACCCTGAGAGCGGGATAAGTGGTTCAGCTAATGTATGGTTGGATTTTATTTTTTCTTCTCTTGTACTATGTTGTCCTTTACAGGCTGGCCAGGTATTTTATTTTACCCTATGGCCAATAAAATCCAGAGAAGAGTGCACTCAGTAGAATGCAGATCTCCACCAGGCGTATCAACCCTTCTCTGGAGCCCAGACTTGGCAACAAACCATCCCTTTTTTCACCTACCAGGAGAAGGGGCCCTTTTTAAAGACTGGAAAGATGTATTTAACCGTTGCGGTTTTCATGATAGAAAATGAACAAAGGCGAATGACTTTCATTCATTCTAAAGCAATAAAATGAGAGTAAGAAAAGTCCATTTTATTTGTATAGCCCATTATCACAAATTACCAATTTGCCTCAGTGGGCTTGTCCTAAAACTTAGCTCAGCCATGGAAAATGTTTTATTGTAGCTGCTGAGATGATTTCCAGCTGTGGCTGTGGTTAATCCTGCTCTTGAAATTGTACTTTTTAACGGAATTTTAACATTGAGTCTATGGAATTTACTTCAGACCCCCCCCCCCCCCAATAATCAACAGTGCATGTGCAGTGACAGAGCAGCATTGTTCGAGCGAGCTAGGGAGTGAATGAAGAGAGGGAGCGATGATAGCGAGAACAAGGTTTTTAATCACCGTAACCACGAGAGGTTCTTGATCATAACTGTGCACAAAACGTTTTAGGTTGACAGGTCCAGCAGTTTGCGAGATTAGCTGCAGATAGACACACACACACACACACACACACACACACACACACACACACACACACACACACACACACACACACACACGATAAAAATGGAGGTCTTGCATCATTTCCATGATGTGACAGCGGTGTCATGGGTTTGAGTTTACAGACATGCAATACAGGTCACGAATGTCACTGCAGTTAATATCAGCCCTAACTAGTCACACAAACATGGTCGTTTCAGGTCTTATGGACTAATAATGGACACAAACTGTCCAAACACAAAGAGGCACACTTTTCCTCATACAAACTCATAGATGTATGAGTGCCCATTCGTGTCGTACAGTGAGTCGACACACAATCAGTTTAATATAGCTTTCTCTCTTCTCCCCTTTCTCTCCCCCCCACACACAAATTTAAAGCTGTGTTCTACCTGTGTCACAAAAGATTTATGACCAGTGTGACCATGTGTGGAGATATTTATCATTTCTGCAGTATGCCCCTACAGATGAGTTGTCAACCTTAACGTACCAAGATGGGAGTTAAACACTCTCTTAATAACTGTTTGGGGAGGCCACCGTGTGTGTGTGTGTGTGTGTGTGTGTGTGTGTGTGTGTGTGTATGTTGGCGGAGAGGAGGGGAGGGGGGCCTAGTGTACAGTGACAAAAATACTATGGATTGTGTGTGCGTTAATGTTTGTGTACATGTGCATCTGTCTCTCTTTAAAGACAGATGAAGAGTAACCTGCAGACCCACTACACATAAATCATATTTCCTGCTAAATGAAGATGCCTTTTTTTCTGTTTCTTTTTAATCCTATCATCCACATTATGAAGTTTTTTCTTCAGTGCTGTGTTCTCATCGATAACCCGACTCTTTACCCTTGTTGTGAGGGGAACACGCTGCTCTGGAGCAAGGCACTCAACCCCTCAACTGCTGCACTTACTGTGGCCACTAACTTTGCAGACAGAAGTGCAGCAACCCACTCACTACAAGTGTGATGAGCACTTGCCTGGTGTGTCTGTGACTGTCTGAATATAAATAAGAATATTGCTCCGAAGGAACCCGTGTGCTCAGCAAAACCTCCCATGGTAAAATATAGGGTACAAAAATGTGTTATTGGCCCTGCAAAGACAACCGTTTACTGTGTATCAGAGTTTCACTCCATCACAAGCCACTGCCATTTACTATACAATACTTTACACCGGGCTGTCGGACTATTAGACACTGATGGATGCTTACAGGAGTGAGTATTGAGCTCAGTCCTGTGCACATTTTCTCTAATCAAATTGAGACAACGCAGTCGAGTTATAACATCCAATCAGCTTGTAATGATACACACACTTAAAAAGCTTATGTGCCGCCAGGTAAAAGATATCAGTTGACATATCACGGGGATTGTGCAAAAAAGTCTCAGTTCAAATATTTTCTATAAAACGAAAAAGAAACATTATTTGGAGGTGCTTATACATTTCTACAAGATTAAGTAGTGAAACAATCGTTTTTTTTTTGTCTGTTTTTTTTTTTTTAATGATCATATAGTTTTTGTATTTTTCCCCCTTTTTCTCCCCAATGCTTCCGGCCAATTACCCTATTTTCTGAGCAGTCCCGGTCACTGCTGCACCCCCTCTGCCAATCCGGGGAGGGCTGCAGACTACCACATGCCTCCTCCGATGCATGTGGAGTCACCAGCCGTGTCTTTTCACCTGACAGTGAGGAGTTTTACCAGGGGGACGTGGCATGTGGGAGGATCACGCTATTCCCCCTCCCCTCCAAACAGGCGCCCTGACCAACCAGAGGAGCGCTAGTGCAGCGACCAGGACACATACCCACACCCGGCTTCCCACCCGCAGACATGGCCAATTGTGTCTGTAGGGATGTCTGACCAAGCCGGAGACAACACGGGGATTCGAATCGCTGATCCCCATGTTGGTAGGCAATGGAATAGACCGCCACGCCACCTGGACACGATCATGTAGTTTTGAGAGTAAAACTCTGATTTTATGAAACGCATGTGGTGTGTGTGAAGCAGAGCCCTACCTGTCCAGGACAGCACTCAGAATACTGATGCAGTCATCTCAAGTAAACCAACTGTGACAATTGCAGCCTTCTGTTAAAATCCTATAACCTTCCTACTAAACTGTGTTCACACACTGCTAGCCATGCCAGAGAACAGGCCCTAATAAAGAGGAAATGTTGGCGTTGACACCACACATCAGGGGCCAACTACTGAAAATGTGTCATGTAATTACTTACTTTCAGGATATACTCTTTCTGTGCATGCTCGCTCACCTGAGGTGACATTCACTAGTTTCTAGTGTACTGTGCATGTCAGAACCCTTCTTGCTGGTTACCTATGGTGGAGCATGTAAACAGGACACCTTATGCGATCATTTTATTTGACACTCATGTAAATGCTTTTGGGGAAATATTCAACTGGATTGATTTCAAAACTGGCTCATGTAAACAAGGCTAGTTCAACTGTATTTGTGCTACACCCGGCAGTCTGCTCCCAAAACTAAACCATCAGAATACAGTTGCAGAGGGATGTGGTTGTTCTAGTCTGAATGGAGATTGTGTTGACATCGGTATACAAAAATCACACACATCAGCACATGCCCATATACCCCTGATGCTGTACACATTTGCATAGTTGCATAGTTTGCAAGTCTAGTGCAAAATCCATCAGACTGAGCTAATCCAGGGTCTGTCAAGCAGAGGGTTTGAAATCGAACAGAAGCAGCTCATAATGCTATGCTGTTTTATCCATTCCCAATGTAAAAATGAGCTTCATGTCAAAAATAAGTCGGACAGACCCCTCCATCTTTTAGCCACTTGTCAGAGCGGTGCACTCATCTCAAAAACTTGTCAATTTATGTATCTGTCACTTTATCTGGTTGTTTGGAATGTATCTTGTGGTAATAAAGACCGTGCCTGATGAGGAATTCAGTTCTCAGCAACACCCTTTCTTAAGTATGATTGGTCTTGGATGGGCTAGGCCCACCTGATTTTCCCTGTGCCCACCCACACTGTGATTTTTGCCTACATTACAATTATATGCTACAACAACATAATATACTTATTGAAATTCAGTTATGGCTTTTGGTTTTGGTGTGCCACCCCAAGATTTTCAGTGGCCCCATGTGGCAGGCCCTATGAAAAATTTCTGGGGGTGCCACTGATCTTAACACCGATGTTGACCAAGTTTAAGTTCTGCAGAAACTGTACAATACAATAATTTCTGCGTGGTACAACATTCCTGCAAACCACATTCAGCATCTTGTAGAGTCCATGCCCAGATGAATTCATGCTGTGCAGAAGGCCAAAGGAGGCGCAACACACTACTAGATTGATGTACCTAATGAATTGGCAACTTGGTGTAAACATTCACTGTCCTTTAATTGACATGAAACACATTGTCCATGCTAAGGTTTACTGTCTCTGTGTTTGCACTTATTAGGTGACCTTTTGCCAAGACTATCTGACTTTATATGTTTTCTCCCTTGCAAGGTGACATCCGTAACGACTTGTACCTGACCCTTGAGCGAGGGGACTTTGAGAGAGGAGGCAAGAGTGTTCAGAAGAACATTGAAGTAACCATCTATGTGCTGTATGCGGATGGGGAGATACTTAAGGTAGGGGGCTGGTCTTACACAGCGAAGAGCTTCTAGAAGAGGTTCACAGGTTGATGTGTTGAACAGGGCATCTCTCTTCATAGTTCTAGCCTCACCTTGCAGTTTTCAATGCAAGGGACACACTTGAAAATGACAGTGCTGACAGATTGTTAATCTCTCAAAACTGTCATGTCCAAGTGCTTGGTTACACTTAACAACTTTACAATAGCCTTATTATAACACACACACACACAAATAATACATAGCATCTTGGAATATTTAGGAATTTATTTGGAGAATTTTATCCAAAACATGTTTTAAACTTTTAACACGTTTCCAGAACATGTCAAAGAGGTAGCATTACAACAGATGACTGTAGAAAAATATAAAATAAGTAAAACTAAATAATGCCTTAGCGATTGCAGCTCCCAGATTGTGGAATAACTTCACTTACGGCATCAAGACTGCCCCAAGCGCTGACATATTCAAATACGATCTAAAACCAATTTCTGCTCTTTAGCATTGGACTCTTAATGATGAGCTTGTGTGTGTGTGTTTGTGAGCTGGTGTATGTCTCCTCACGGCTACATTTTAGATCTGTACTGCAGGCACTTAGTCTTCTTTGTGCTTTTGAGCTTTTGCATCAGCGTTTTTGATATTGTACAGCACCATGGTCAAACATTGTTTTTTGGTGGGGGTTTTTTTTGTGTTTTTTTTTTTTTTTTTTTTTTTTTGGGATCCCCCCCAACACACACACACACACCTTTTCTCTGCAATTGTACTTGGCCAATTACCCCACTCTTCCGAGCCGTCCCGGTCACTGCTCCACTCCCTCTGCCGAGCCAGGGAGAGCTGCAGACTACCACATGCCTCCTCCGATACATGTGGAGTTGCCAGCCACTTCTTTTCACCTGACAGTGAGGGGTTTCGCCAGGGGGACGTAGCGCGTGGGAGGATCACACTATTCCCCCCAGTTCCCCCTTCCCCCCGAGCAGGAGCCCCGACTGACCAGAGGAGGCGCTAGTGCAACAACCAGGACACACACCCACATCCGGCTTCCCACCCGCAGACGCAGCCAATTGTGTCTGTAGGGACACCCGACTAAGCTGGAGGTAACATGGGGATTCGAACCGGCGATCCCCGTGTTGGTAGGCAACGGAATAGACCACTACGCTACCCGGATGCCCCAACATTGTTGTTTTTTAAATATGCTTAATAAATAAACTGACATGACAATTACAGACTAACTCAGACTAATTGCCAAGTATGTAAAAGCAAGACGTGAACCAGTGTACTAACTCATCAATGGTGACCACAGAGGACATCACTACGCTGTCATGAATCTAGTGGCCTGTTTCACAGGTGGCATCATTAACTTCATAACCTTAACAAGCTATTAGAGAGTTGAGAGTCTGTACATTCGGGCATGTTATTATCATAATGTTAATCAACACTGTAAGGCAGCAGATTAAGAGTCTTTGAAGTTCTAACATGTAGTAATGAGGGTCCAACCCTATGGGCAATAGAGCATTAAACACAACAGCACTGTACATTACCAAAAGGCTCAACACAAAACAGAGCAGGACATAGATTGGGCAAATTGATGAGCAGTTGTGCCTGTTTTTCAGGACAAAGTCTCTTATTTAATGTAAGGTAGTATTGTGGACAGTGCAACATGGAGGTCCTGTTCTAGTGACAGAAGCAATTTCGCTTAATTCTTTAAACAAGCAAGAGAAGAAAGCCATATTTAGGAGGTGGGGAATGGTAACACCACCATGATAGCACTCTTTAAATAGCGAGTGTCCCACAAGCAGCCAAAAGCTATCCAAAAGGCAATTTATCATGTTTTAACCTGATATGCCATCGATGGACCATTTTACTATACTAAAATAATTGAATTTTCTCATTATCCTTAGCAGCATCTGGCTCTATCATACCTTCCAATATCCTTGAATACTGGTAGATTGAGGGATTAGCTTTGGTGAAGCTTCTTTGCTTAAGATACCAATTTTGCTACCTAGAAGCTTGTTAGAAATATTAAATGTCTTTGGATTAACTTGTCAGAACAAAGTAAAAACATACATTTGATTGTTTCCATAGATTTGAAAATACTTTGCTGTTCATCCTATGGCTTTTCCAATTCTGGTACTGCTGATATAGTTCTTGGATACAGTTCTTTTACAGTTGTGTAATAGGATAGAGGTAATTTTTTTTTACACCATGTCACAAGGCACTTTTTTTTAATAACTTTATGGTACTTTTTTTTTCCTTAATCAGAGCGTTCATTGAATAGTACTGCCTGAACTTTCAGTAGCAGTTCATCTCAGCAGCCTCAGAATTAGGGATGGAATGGTTCAAGTAAAAACTCCAAACCATTCAGTTCACTAGTCATCCAAAGCCTGTGGGCATTCACAAGCTAGTGCATTCTTAGTGCCGGTCCCAAGCCCGATAATGGGAAGGGTTGTGTCAGCATAAAACCTTTTCAGATATGTGGATCATAAATCAGATTTTCATACTGCAGCCACCAGTACTGTTGGCCAGCAGGGTGCCAGTGAAAACTATGCTACTGTTGGGCGAAGGAGAAAGAGAGGGGTAAAGGCATGTATATAGGCAACAGGGGAAGAGGAAGGGTAAGAGTGTGGAGGTTAGAGTCAGAACTTTGAATGTTGGCACTATGACTGGTAAAGGGAGAGAGTCAAGGCAATTTTATTTATTTGTATTGCCCAGTATTACAAATTAGCCTCAGGGGGCTTTACAGCAACACATCATCTTATCCTTAGACTCTCACATTGGATAAGAAACAACTCCGTAAAACAACAGGGAGGAAAAAAAATAGGAAGAAACCTCAGGGAGAGCAACAGAGGAGGGATCTCTCTCCCAAGACACAATGTGCAATGGCTGATATGATGGAGAGAAGGAAGGTAGATATACCGTGTGTGCAAGAGATCAGGTGGAAGGAGATTAATGCCAGGAGCGTCAGAGATGGGTTCAAACTCTTATACCATGATGCGGTTGGGAGGAGAAATGGGGTAGAGGTAATACTGAAGGAAGAGTATGTCAAGAGTGTGTTCGAGGTGGAGGGGGTCGGACAGAGTGATGAGTATGAAGCTGGAAATCGAAGGTGTGATGATGAATGTTGTATATGCCCCTCAAGTTGGGTGTGAGATGGAAGAGAAGGAATAATTCTGGAGTGAGTTGGATGAAGTGGTGGAGAGTGTACCCAAGGAGGAGAGAGTGGTGATCGGAATGAACTTCAGTGGGCATGTTGGTGAAGGGAATGGAGGTGATTGGCAGGTATGATGTCAAGAAGAAGAATCTGTGATGACAGATGGTGGTGGATTTTGCAAAAAGGATGGATATGGCTGTGGTGAATACGTACTTCAAGAAGAGGGAGGAACACGGGGTGACTGACGTATGAGTGGAGGAAGGTGCACCCAGGTGGACTATATCCTTGGTTTTTTTTTTTTTTTAAATTTTCCCCCATTTTTCATCCCAACTGTACTTGGCCAACGAGCCATCCTAGTCGCTGCTCCACCCCCTCTGCTGACCCAGTGATGGCTGCAGACTACCACATGCCTCCTCCGATACATGTGGAGTCACCAGCCCCTTCTTTTCACCTGACAGTGAGGAGTTTTGGCAGGGGGATGTAATGTGAGGGAGGATCACGCTACCCCCCCAACAGCTACCCCGATCGACCAGAGGAGGCGCTAGTGCAGCGACCAGGACACATACCCACATCCAGCTTCCCACGCACAGACACGGCAAATTGTGTCTTTAGGGATGCCCGACCAAGCCGGAGGTAACATGGGGACTGCCGATCCCCATGTTAGTAGGCAACGCAATAGACCGCTACGCTACCCAGACACCCTGGTGGACTATATCCTGTGCAGAAGGTGCAATTTGAAAGAGATTGGAGACTGTAAGGTGGTGACAGGGGAGAATGTAGCTAGGCAGCATCGGATGGTGGTCTGTAGGATGACTTTGGAGATCAAGAGGAGGAAAAGAGTGAAGACAGAACCAAGGATCAAATGGTGGAAGTTGAAGAAGGAAGACTTTTGTGTGGAGTTCAGGGAGGAGTTAAGACAGGCATTGGGTGGTAGTGATGAGTTGCCGGATGACTGGGCAAGCACTGCAGGAATAGTGAGGGAGACAGCTGGGATGGTACTTAGTGTGTCACCTGGACACATCAAGACGAGGAGACTTGGTGGAATGAGGAAGTACAGGAAAGTATACAGAGGAAGAGGTTGGTGAAGAAGAAGTGGGATAGTCGGAGAGATGAAGAAAGTAGACAGGAGTACAAGGAGATGCAGCGTAAGGCGAAGAAATGCCAAAAATCTTTTCAGCTTTCCTTTCTCCGGACCTTCTCTCCAGACTCTCCCCTTTCCCTCTGAATCTGAATGTTTAATTCTGACATCTATAATCTCATTTTTAAGTGATTGTTTAGCCAGCTTTTCCACTGTCTCATTACTACTAATACCAATATGAGCAGGCTTAATGACTCTTCTTCATATCAGCATTATTTCATGTAGTAAACCCTGACGATGGCACTTGATTTAATACTTTTTTGTAGAGATGATGCTGAATTGCTACAAATCAACAATTTATTTGATCTTGTCTCTTCGATCCATTCTACAACCATCTAAATTACTGTATACTATATGTTTAATAATTTGTAGTGCATGTTCATCTTCCTCTATGGCATAGTAGTATGAAGGCAGACCCTGTACCACCTGCTCATCTTAGAGCTATCAATAAACACTACGTTATACCTTATTCTTAAGTTTCTCATTGGTATAGTCATTACTATAATGATAACATTTATCAAATCAACAGAGAGGTACCCAGTGGAGATTTACATATAAAAAACTCAGTTTTGTTTACATCCAAAGTTTCTCTCCAAGACACAAAGCTTGATTTCTTATTTACAAACTTTGGACTTATAAATGTACACAGGATCTGATGTTAAATCCCTTGTATTTGCTTTTTTTTGGGGGGGGGGCTACATACCAAAACCCTATTCAGAAAAGCTTAATTCAACCATCTTCACACACTTATCCCTGCACTCAAAGGGAGAAAATCTTGTAGTGCTGTCATAAATCTTCATAAACCTGGTTCCAGATGGCTTATCTGGTTACCAAAGTGCAAGAGAATGAGAATTTAATTCCCACTTAAAAATAGAATAGAAATAATTTTTATCACCACAGAAGCACAAATAAATTCAGCGATTAACCAACCGGTGTCTTTACTGCTGTTTCTGTTAATACAAGTGCACATTTAAAGTGTAAAAGCCATTGTAGGATGACAGTCTGGTTTCGAATCATCACTTCCCCTTTGAAAAACACATCTGTTATGGTTATTTTGTGACAAAGTACATGAGAAAAGATGTTTAGGCTTATTTTGAGTTCTCTTATGCTACTCAGTTGAGAGAGGCAGTGAGCTAGGAAGAGAGAATGACACACACACACACATACACACTCTGTCCCATTATTTTCCCAACCTTACCCCTCGTTTCCAGAGTGCCCTCGAATGAATAGTGGCCTGTCAGAGTGGAGCTACAAGAGGGAGGGAAAAACTCAATGGGACGCCACTAGACACAAAGAGACTGGGAGAGAGGCACACAACACAGGTTATATCACTAGGTTGACCAAATCCAACACAAATACACCGTATGTGTGTATATGTGTGTGTGTGTGTGGGGGGGGGAGGGGGGGGGGCTTCCAACCTACTGCTCCAGTGTTAAAATGAAGTTTTACGCATGTATGCTTGATATGCAATGTACACACATAAACACCCGCCCAACAACAAACTATGATCACAACAAGAATTCAGTCCACACCGCACTGCTTCTGCACAACAGCCTCCAGCTCACACTGTCTCATGTGAGGCAACTTTTCACATATGCACATTTGCTACTTAGGATGTTTAGTTAAATTTTGGTGCTCCGTTTGTTTCATTGTTACATTTTTTTGAATTTAGTGAGATTGAGTCTGGTCAGCTCGGTGTCCTTAGAAGCACTGATGCTGCGCTTGAGTAAGGTGAATAATAAAGTGACTACTTGGAAACCTCAAACTGATTTTCCCCTTGATAAACAACGCCTTTGTTTTGTTTTTGTTTGGGTTTTTTTTTATGGATTTCAACAAGTTAATCTGTTGAATTTTCCCTAATTTCGATTAACGAAATGAATGTATTTATTATTGCGGCCGTCATCGCACAATAGACATTGGACACACCTGCATGGCGGCTACAGTGTTGGGTGTTAATACGATTCAAACCAAACACACAAATAAAAACCCAAAAAATATAAAAAGAGAACTAAACGGCCAACTGTTTGTGTCTTTCCATTCTCCCACCTGCTTGGTCGTCCAGCAGGCTGGTATGTCACTGTCCAGCAGCCACCTCCCCATCTTCTCACCTCTCCCCTCCGCCTCACATGTTACTGCTAGCGTTAGCTGCAGCGGCAGCGGTGGTGTTTTCTTTCCTGTGTCTCTGTCTCAGTGTCTTGTTTTTTCACCTTTTTAATGGATTCAAAGCAAGACAACAAACTTTGCTCCTCTTTGACATCTCGCGTAATTAACTGAGTTCGCAGGCTATGAAGAAATTAAATGGTAGGTAAACTAGTGTCCATGGCTTTTCTGTTAAGGCTACACCACTACGGGTACCAGTAGGTTTTCTACCCAAAAGCTCCGAGCCTTGCCGAAAACAGCTGCGTGCAAGATAAAACAATTTTTTTCCATTTTCACATTACATTACAGTCATTTAGCCGACGCTTTTATCCAAAGCGACTTACAATAAGTGCATTTAACATAGGAAATCACGAGAACTACTAGTCATAAGTGCATCTTCTTTCTAAACAAGCATCTAAGAGCAAAACCAGTGCTAAACTAAAAGCACAAGAAAGAGATTTTTTTTTTATGAGTGAATACAGTAAGTGCTAAGAGCAAGTAACGGTAGTAGTTCTTGAGCAGGTGAGTTTTCAACCTGCACCGAAAGATGAGCAGCGACTCCGCTGTCCTGACATCGGTGGGGAGTTGATTCCACCACTGTGGGACCAGGACAGAAGAGA
Organism: Lampris incognitus; assembly: GCF_029633865.1. Taxonomy (NCBI): domain Eukaryota; kingdom Metazoa; phylum Chordata; class Actinopteri; order Lampriformes; family Lampridae; genus Lampris; species Lampris incognitus. The sequence continues at coordinate 103,713,065 of NC_079212.1, read as the reverse complement.
GCCATGACCGGGTCGATCAGCAGCAGGGGCCTCTGAGCGACGGGGCAACCAGGCGTCCCGAGGCAGCAGAACGAAGTGGTCAGGCGGGGTTGTTGGGCTTGACCATGGACTGGAAATAGGAAGGAGCTGTTCCTTTCACTGCCCTGTCGTTGAGCACCAGAGTCTTCAACTGGATGCAAGCAGCTACTGGGAGCCAGTGTAGGGACGTGAGAAGGGGAATTGTGTGGGAGAACTTAGGGCGGTTGAACACCAGATGAGCTGCAGCTTTCTGAGCAAGCTCCGGAGGTCTGATGGCCGACGCCGGGGCACCAGCAAGGAGGGAGTTGCCGTAGTCCAGCCGGTAGATGACCAGAGCCTGGATGATCACCTGTGCCGTCTCATCGGTGAGGAATGGGCGAATCCTCCTGATGTTATAGAGGAGAAATCTCCAGGAGCGAGCAACCGATGCAACGTTTGCAGCAAACGACAGTTGGTTGTCCAGGATCACACCCAGATTCCTCGCAGTCCGAGCTGACATCACCACAGTTGTGTATGAATGCTTTACACACCAAAAAGTTGTCAGAGTAATTGTTATTTGGGGTGCTTTAACTGTGCACTCTCCCTTGTGCCTCTCGGCGTATGCCGAGCTGTTTTCTCTCCAACTCTGCTCTCTGCTGGGCTCTTAGAATGCGTAACCCCCATCTGTTCATTAGTATGTGATAAATGTGGAATGAGCTGGAACTGCTGCGCCGATTCATTTTGAAAGATCAACGGCCAATTGGGAAACCCGTCATTGGTCATTGATCCAGTGGCCCAATCATGGAACTTGTTTACTCAGTCACTCTAAACATGGTCACTCAGGGACATTCGGATAATCGGGTCCAGCCAAAAAGAAAAGGCCCAGGAAGCTGTAGCCATGAATGTTGGAGCATCATGTAGGTGTAGGCTTGTGTGTCTTTCTTTGCTGTGATAACCCAACCAGGCATGCTTTTTCATGCTCATAGTCACAAAATATAATTGACTCGTGTCCCGGAGCATTATTGTCCAATTTTTTTTTGTGCTACACAGAACGAAATTTAAGCCCATGCATTTTAAATGGTAAATGGACTGCAGTTATATAGCTTTTTTCTAATCTACTGACCACTCAAAGCACCTTACAGTGTATGCCTCATATTCACACAGACATTCATATACTGAAGGCAGAGGCTGCCATGCAAGGCACCAACCTGCTCATCAGGAGCAGTTCAGTGTCTTGCTAAAAGACACGTCAATAATGCTCTCTGGGGGAGCCGGGGATCGAACCAGTGACCTTTCAATTACTAGATGACCCGCTCTACCTCCTGAGCCATGCAACCATAAATGGTAGCATTTCTCAGACTTTTTTTGTGCTGGGCTGTACAACATCTAAACCAGTGCACTTCAGTTGGGAGATTTTCTTCAACTTTAGAACAGGGAACAACCCAGTCGCCACAATAATATGTTGGCATTTTACATTTCTGCAAATTACAGGTACAATAAAATCTCGACGTTTCTGAACCAACAATGTTTCATAAGTTTCATAGTAACACCACAATTTAGTAATTAAGTAATTCAATTTATCATTGATTAATACATCATCCTAACTGTTGGTCTCTGCATTTCTTTCTCTTTCTGTCTGTTGTCCCTCCCTCCTTCTAGGACTGTATCAGTCTTGGTTCAGGTGAGCCGAACATCGCAGAGCACCGCTCTTTTGTGCTCTACCACAACAACAGCCCTCGATGGAGCGAGGTGGTTAAACTGCCCATCCCTATAGACCGCTTCAGAGGGTCACACCTACGCTTCGAGTTCAGGCACTGCTCTAGTGAGTAGCGTGCTCTTGGCCCAAAAGATAGAGGGATAAACTGAATTCATGATGGCATTTTTAAGCCGCAAGGGACCTGATGAAACAAGGCACAGATAGGACAAGTTAAAGAGAATAGACTGGTGAAACGATAAAAAATGTATTATTGTCTAGAGCGTTTATATTTCTTAAAAAGTATACTGTAGCATATACTGCACTGTGAATGTGCACTGTTGATGTTTTTTTCCTCCTGTCTCACTCCCTTCTCTCTCTTCCTTTTCCGGAATATATCTCTCACTCGCTCCCTCAATCTCTGTCCCATCATTTGCTTCATCAATTTGCATCGTTCTCTTTTTTCCAGCTACTTTGTATCTTTTTTAATGCCTCTCTGTATCTGCTTTCATCTTCTCACCCCCTTTTCTCTGTCTGTCTGTCTGATAGCCAAGGACAAAGGAGAGAAGAAACTGTTTGGTTTCGCATTCACTCCACTAATGAGGGAGGACGGAACCACTCTTTCTGATGACATCCATGAACTCTACGTCTATAAGGTCAGGAACCGCTATTGTCTCACTACCTGCTTGCATCTCTGTCTACCTGTCTGGCTGACTTTTTGTTTGCATATAAGCCCGTCTGTCAGGCTGAATGTATTTGTCCACTTCCTGCTGCTCATCTGCGGTCTGTCATTATTTCAGTCTCCTTGCATGCCTTCATGTATTTTGAAGAAGGCAACTAACTGTTTGTAGTTGTGCGATATTTAAAATGCTTTTCCCGAACTTAACATACAAGTTGATTCCATTCCAGTCTCTATCTTTTATTATTATTCATGTTATTGGTCTCACAGTGTGACGAGAACACCACCTTCAGTAACCACGCCCTGTACCTGGGCCTACCCTGTTGTAAGGAGGACTTCAACAGCTGTCCCAGCATCCCCTCCAGCCTCATATTTCAGCGCAGCACCAAGGAAATGCTCTGGATCTCCACTCAGCTCTCTTCCACCAAGCTCACCCAGAATGGTATGTGAATTGTATTGTCCTCTTTGTTGTGCTCTTATGTTGAACTTTCTGGAGGTGTCGTGGGCCTAAAAACAGCTTAGGACTCAAGTTACATAACTTGGACGCGAGTCAGACTCAAGTCACAAATCTGATTACTTTAGATTCGACAAAATGTAAAAAGACTTGCAACTTGACTCTGACTTCAACGCCGATCACTCAAGACTTCACTTGGACTTGAGCCTTTTGACTTGAAAGACTTGATACCTTCTCCAAGCCCAAAGATAAAATAACATGCATAAGGACAAAGATTAAAATGTATGCATTCAGTCATGTCTTCATTTCCATAATTACATGTAAACTTTGGATAGATCTGTAACAAATACAAATAAAAAAAAAATTGTCATTTGTGTAAAAGTAGTATATTTATTATTACTCAGTTGTTAACATTTTGATATGGCATTACATTTTATGAAGGTTGCATAATGAATTGTGTAGGTCTTGAAACTTAAGGTTTAGGACTTGGGACTTGACTTGGGACTTGTCACTCTTGACTTGGTATTTGCCTTTTTTGACTTGGAACTTGATTGACAGGACTTGAGACTAACTTGTGACTTAGAAACCGATGACTTGGTCCCACCTCAGCTAAAAGTATTGGTATTGGATTAAAGGGCTACACAGTAGTGAAATTTAACTCTTGTCCTAACCAGTCTGGTATCAAATTTTTCCATCGTGTCCCAGGACCATGACTCCCTCACTTGTTTTATCCTGTCTTCTTTTGTTGGCGATTCTGATCCCCATGTATAACTGAAACTACCAAATGGTCTGGTGGGACATGCACAGGCAGTATTGTATTATCAGAGAATGATATGTGATCGTTTCTTCGCACACAGCAAAGGATGCCTGCTGCAAGGCATGATAAAAATAAACAGATCTGTGTGCAGCCTGAGTCCACCAAAGCCTGATACTATATACCCCCTTGCATACATACCAGTATCTCCCATCTGGACCAGGCGAGGGGACCAAAGGATCAAGAACCCGTACCATCTGGCCCACCTCCATTAACAGACACTCCACAAGTGGCCCGGCTTCCCGCACCACCGGCACTCCTGGCTTTATGTTCGAGGAGCCCCCTGTGAGTCTTGGAGAGCAGAGGCTGAAGCGGGGCACTGAGAAGAAGGGAAAGGGGAGGGGTTAGAAAAGGGACAAGGTATTGGGAGTATGGGCTGCTGCATAGATGTGTCTGTGGGTGCACACGTGTGTGTGGTTGCAGGTGTCTGTGTGTCTGCATGTGTGTGGGTGGAAGTGGGTGCAGTCTCCACCTCGGGGCCAGGATGGGGCAAACTGCCGGCTCGCCACATGGGTCCGGGTGTGAATGGCAATGTGATCCTCCGCCAGGGCGACTGTCTTGTCCAAGTCCTCAGGACGGTGGCATTGGACCCAGTCGGTCATTACAGATGGCCGGCAAGCAACAAATTGCTCTAGTGCCACTTGGTGGATGATGTCGTGGATGTCCTGTGGAGCTGGACGTAACCACTGTCTCACCGCGTCGAGGAGCTGCTGCGCCAAGGGGTGGCTGGCGTCCTCCAGGCAGAGTGTCCTGAACTGGTGCCGATGTCCATCTGGTGTGAGCCCCACCCAATCCAAAACCGCTTGCCTGATCACGTTTAGTCCCCCTTGGAGGATGCTGGCAGACTGTATATGGTGTCTTTTGCTTCACCGGTGAGCAGGGAAAGCACACACATCGCCCATTCCTCCTCCGGCCACCTGCACACCGACATCAAGCCTTTGAAGATGTCCAAGAATGCCTCAGTGGATCGTCGGTGGATGTCATCTTGGGGAGGGTAATCTTGGGCTGATGAGTCAGGGAAGTATCCAAATAACCCCCGCGAGCAGCCAAAGGGGAGCGCAACAGGGCTTGGGTTTTTTTGGTGCTGCATATGTGCCTGGCTCTCCTGGAGGTCAGCGATTTTGTGAAGGAGTCTCTCCAGCGGAGTGTCTTGTGGCTTCATCTGTCACCCAATATGGGCCACAAGTGTGGCAAGGCTTGTGCCACGGAAGGGTTCACAGATTGAGGACGGACATGGGCTCAGCAAACACAGGATTTTAATTACAGTTTTCTATTTATTTTCTAGTCAGTGGTGCTGGAGCCCTAGCTGCTTCACCCTCTCTGTTTTGAGCAGCGTTGGGCTCCTTGTTTCAGTCTTTTCCGTTTTTGTGTCTATCAGTGTCAGTCCTAGACCCAGCCTCACTGCAGAATATAAAGCATAGCATGTCAATTGAGTACACCGGAGGCCAATCACAATAATCAACTACTATTGCATCTGCTCTCCGGCGACCCATGCCCCCTCTCTGTCTGCTCGCAGCAGAGACTAAATTGTACCCCACTACCACAATGGTCTTGAAGAGGACATTTTCTTGGCCTTTCTTGAGGTACTAATTTAGAGCTGTTTAGAATGGCTTTTATATTGTCAATGCTTAAACCATGAGTGAATCTTGGTGATGCACGAATTGTTCACTAATGGATCACTTGAATTCACCATTGTCCTCCTTAATCACTATTCAGGAAGACTCGGTCAGGAATTGGCTTCTGTCTTGAAAACACAGGTGTGCTTGGTAGATTCAGACTCTCCATGGTCTGATAGCTGACCATTTTCCTCAGTTTTGGCTACCATTATCTCAGGTCATAAGATTCTCTAATTGCCTTCCTATTGAGTCTCCTCATTTAAACAGACAATTAGATTCCACAGAAACACCATCCAGAAATTAATGAAAACAGGTCACAGTTTTAAGTCAGTCTGATGGTTAGCACTGTCAGTTTGCTGTTAAAAAGTAAATCTTAACAGAGGAAGGATTTTTTTCCACTTCCGGTGTGGGAAGATGGCAGCGCGAACTTACGTTTGCAGCAGCCTCACCCAATACCATCCATGCATTGTCTTTTTCCACGTCTTCATTTGATGGCTGGGAGAACTGGTGCTGGATCAGCTGGGAGAGCTTGGTCTGCCGCGTCCTGTGGGCCCAGGGACCAAGGCCCCACCCCTGAGCTGCGCCGGAAGCGGAAACACTGAGGGTGGTCTGACAGGATGCAGAAGCGGGGCAGGCTAGGCAAACTGCTAGCCCATGTAGATCGGCAGTTCCAACAGTCATCATGACATTTGTTCTCTCGGAGAGTGTGGTTTTTTTTTTACATTTATTTCTGATTTTTCCCTTTATCTCCGAATTTAGTGGCCAGTCGCTCCCTATTCTAATTCAAACACCGACCCTCATGCTGTATGCGTTTGCCAACTGCATCTCTCTGGCCAGCAGTCTCGATGGAGACGCCTCGCCGCTTCCATGACAAGGCGAATCCAGGCTGAACCACTGCTTTTTCCAACACAAACAGATGCATTCATGTGCCAAACACAAGCCGACTCCACCCCCCTCCCGAAGACAGCGTTGCCAATTATTGCTGCTTCATCGAGTCCGGCCATAGCTGGATCTGACGAGACCGAGGCGCGAACCCGGCCCCCAGTGGGTAACTGCATCGACACAAAGCCTAGACCACTACACCACCGCGGAGCCTTTTTTTTTTTGCAGTTTGATACTCGTGTTCTTGTAGTTTTTAGATATGTGTTTTTGTTTTTGTGTTGCGTTGCACTGCTGTGGGCTGTGGGAAACAATGTTTCATGTACGCAAGTACATGATATGAAATGACAAAGTGTTCTTGATTCCTGATTCCTGATTATGCTTTTTGCATTAAAAGAGAAGAGTTATTTTGGGTTTGTGGGGATCAAATGCGAGACCTTACTGTTGTCCCACCTCCAATACTGTGTTCCTTGGTGGCTGTTTTCTATTGCTTGACATTGCTGTTATCTTTCAGTGGACCTACTTGCCCTGCTTAAGTGGAAGGCCCACCCGGACCGGGTTATGGACATCCTAGGACGGCTACGACACGTCAGCGGAGAGGAGATTGTCAAGGTGAGGTCTGGCAGGGAACAAAAGATACCTACCTGCAAAACAGCCTTTACTTTTGTTTTGGCCAAGATATTAGCTAAACAGATATTCATAGATTGCTTGTTTTAATGGTAACATATTCTATGGCTGTTGCATTTGTTTCAGTTAGTTTTAAGATCAACATTAGTGCAGTGTAAAATAAAAACTCATTTCAGAGATGTCGACAGTTCTCACTGTCACTGTTCCCAGGACATGTTTTGCCAACTAGGTACTTTTGGCACCTATTAATAGTATGCTGTAATATACTGTTGTGGGAGAACCTGACTTAGGAAATCAAACAATTTGGGAGTTTATTTGCATTAAAATATCACAACAGAGAGGTTGCTTCTGATAGATTAACTTACAAATGGATTAAGAACTGTTTGACAGGATATGAAGCTGATGCAGGAATCAAAACTTGGGACCAGCCAGTAATTATCTCTAATAATGAAGTGTTGGAATGAAACCAGGAGGCATGCTGGCAGTGTCTGGCAGCATGAAGAAAGGGCATGTTATATAGTACACACTAGAACTGCGCATATAGTATCAATAAAATATCGATATCGTGATATGAGACTGGCTATCATCTGGAATTTTGGTCAACGTAATATTGTGATATAACTTAAATGTTGTCATTCCCTGGTCTTAAAGGCTGCATTACAGTAAACTGATGCAATGTTCTGTAAAAATTATGTAATTATTATTATTAATTTTCATAATTAATATCTTATAATAATTAATCATTATTGTTTTTGCTGAGTGAAATGAAAAATGAATGACTGTCTGCTTGTTCATCATATCACCATTATTAATTATTATTTTTCAACATTTTCTTACATGTAAATATCTTGTGAAAGTGCCCAAGTAGTCATTCCCAACATATCATCATGATATACACTACCGTTCAAAAGTTTGGGATCACCCAAACAATTTTGTGTTTTCCATGAAAAGTCACACTTATTCACCACCATATGTTGTGAAATGAATAGAAAATAGAGTCAAGACATTGACAAGGTTAGAAATAATGATTTGTATTTGAAATAAGATTTTTTTTACATCAAACTTTGCTTTCGTCAAAGAATCCTCCATTTGCAGCAATTACAGCATTGCAGACCTTTGGCATTCTAGCTGTTAATTTGTTGAGGTAATCTGGAGAAATTGCACCCCACGCTTCCAGAAGCAGCTCCCACAAGTTGGATTGGTTGGATGGGCACTTCTTGCGTACCATACGGTCAAGCTGCTCCCACAACAGCTCAATGGGGTTCAGATCTGGTGACTGCGCTGGCCACTCCATTACCGATAGAATACCAGCTGCCTGCTTCTGCTCTAAATAGTTCTTGCACAATTTGGAGGTGTGTTTAGGGTCATTGTCCTGTTGTAGGATGAAATTGGCTCCAATCAAGCGCTGTCCACTGGGTATGGCATGGCGTTGCAAAATGGAGTGATAGCCTTCCTTATTCAGAATCCCTTTTACCCTGTACAAATCTCCCACCTTACCAGCACCAAAGCAACCCCAGACCATCACATTACCTCCACCATGCTTAACAGATGGCGTCAGGCATTCTTCCAGCATCTTTTCATTTGTTCTGCGTCTCACAAACGTTCTTCTTTGTGATCCAAACACCTCAAACTTGGATTCATCCGTCCACAACACTTTTTTCCAGTCTTCCTCTGTCCAATGTCTGTGTTCTTTTGCCCATCTTAATCTTTTTCTTTTATTGGTCAGTCTCAGATATGGCATTTCTTTGCCACTCTGCCCTGAAGCCCAGAATCCCGCAGCCGCCTCTTCACTGTAGATGTTGACACTGGTGTTTTGCGAGTACTATTTAATGAAGATGCCAGTTGGGGACCTGTGAGGCGTCTGTTTCTCAAACTAGAGACTCTAATGTACTTATCTTCTTGCTCAGTTGTGCAACGCGGCCTCCCACTTCTTTTTCTACTCTGGTTAGAGCCTGTTTGTGCTGTCCTCTGAAGGGAGTAGTACACACCGGTGTAGGAAATCTTCAATTTCTTAGCAATTTCTCGCATGGAATAGCCTTCATTTCTAAGAACAAGAATAGACTGTCGAGTTTCAGATGAGAGTTCTCTTTTTCTGGCCATTTTGAGCGTTTAATTGACCCCACAAATGTGATGCTCCAGAAACTCAATCTGCTCAAAGGAAGGTCAGTTTTGTAGCTTCTGTAACGAGCTAAACTGTTTTCAGATGTGTGAACATGATTGCACAAGGGTTTTCTAATCATCAATTAGCCTTCTGAGCCAATGAGCAAACACATTGTACCATTAGAACACTGGAGTGATAGTTGCTTGAAATGGGCCTCTATACACCTATGTAGATATTGCACCAAAAACCAGACATTTGCAGCTAGAATAGTCATTTACCACATTAGCAATGTATAGAGTGTATTTCTTTAAAGTTAAGACTAGTTTAAAATTATCTTCATTGAAAAGTACAGTGCTTTTCCTTCAAAAATATGGACATTTCAATGTGATCCCAAACTTTTGAACGGTAGTGTAGATATTGAGGTATTCAGTCCAAATTTTTTTGATATTTGATTTTGTCAATACTACCCAGCCCTAGTACACACATTTCTCTCAAACAAGGAGGTATCAATTTTTTTGGTAAATTAAGATGGCATTTTAATTTTAATGAACCCCCTCAAAAAGCAGTTATGATTTACTAAATAACACATGAAATCCTGAGCAGTGTTTGTTTGTTTGGGACAGTTTCTTCAAGATATCCTGGACACATTATTTTCTGTACTGGATGACAATACTGACAAGTACGGACCACTGGTGTTCCAGTCTTTGGTAAGTTAGTGTGTGTGTATGTGTGTGTGTGTGTGTGTGTGTGTGTGTGTGTGTGTGTGTGTGTGTGTGTGTGTGTGTGTGTGTGAGAAATAGAAATGGATTTAGAAAAAAAACACCATTATTAATAATTACGCAGCTTTGTGTAAGTGTGTGTGTATATGTATGTGTAATACAATCCCTATCCATACTGCTGTTCAGCTTGTGTTAACAAAGCATCTCAGGTGAATCTAAGTGACAGTGAATCGTGTGCAAAGTGAGAGACAGACAGACGCAACAACTATATTTGAGGATGTAAGTGACAATACAGGCGCTGATAGTGGAAGAAAGCTATTAAGGAAAAAGGGAGGGGAAGAAAAATAAATTAAGATGAAATTAGGTCTTGATTTAACTCGAGAATAATAAAGACAGGGCTATGGTCTGATGAACATGCAGTGCTATGTAGTTCTTCAGTAATGTTAAACCAGGGCTGCAAGCTGAACCCAATATGCCGATACACAAAGACTCAAGGCAGGGTTTCAGTAAGACAAGTCCTTTAATGCCAGACAAGACGAGGAGCCGGTACAGTGGGGAGCAGACAGGGAACACTGGGTCCAGGGCAAAAGCACATATGGGAGGGGGACCTCAACCAAACCGGGAAGTAAGAAGACAAGTGGGGCTCCACCTAGATAGACCAATGACCGGAGGCAGGGGCTGGACAGAGCAGATGGGACTGCAGGAACACGGAAAGCAGGGTGAGACAGGGAACTGATAGACTAGGAAACAATGAAAGGTTTAAAGGCTGGATGAATAGGACTGACTAAGTAGGCACTTAGCAAGGTTGGTTATATAAGGAGAAGGGTTGATTGCAGATGTAGGTGGTGGGCCTCTGCTCTGCCTGCCCTGACAAGTAACAGAGCTGCGTTTTCCTTTGTTTTAGTTATTAGTCTATAAAACCCCTTCTCTGGTTTTGACTAACCAGTCTGCACCATGTTCCCTCTGTGCCCTCCTACCACTCTCTCTCATTTCTCTCTCTCTGTCTCTCTCGTCCTAAAGGTGTTCATTATAAACCTACTCAGGGATAGTAAGTACTACCACTTCAGGCCTGTGATGGACACTTATATCCAGAAGCACTTTGCTGGGGCCCTGGCCTACAAGTGAGTTGTTTCCTCAAATGAACTCAATCTTATAGATCGATTTCCGAGAAGAAGTTCATTTGTCAAGCATATTTGAAAGTTGCAATGGCAAGAATATACCAAGATTGTTTCATTTAAATTGTTTTATTTTCAAGCTTAATATGGGTGTGTAATAGGAATGAGATGCAGCCAGGCCACTGCCATCACCAAAGTACCACTAATCATTGTTAGAAATAATCTCAGGAACCTCCGGCTTGGCCGGGCATCCCTACAGACACAACTGACTGTGTCTGTGAGTGGGAAGCCGGATGTGGGTGTGTGTCCTGGTCGCTGTACTAGCGCCTCCTCTGATCGATCGGAGCACCTGTTTTGGGGGGAGGGAAACTGGGGGGAATAACGTGATCCTCCCATGCGCTACATACCCCTGGTGAAATTCCTCACTGTCAGTTGAAAAGAAGCGGCTGGCAACTCCACATGTGTCAGAAGGTGCATGTAGTAGTCTGCAGCCCTCCCTGGATCGGCAGAGGGGGGTGGAGCAGCGACTGAGGTGGCTTGGAAGAATGGGGTAATTGCCTGGGTGCAATTGGAGAGAAAAAGGGGGAAAAATAAAAAAAGGAAATGTCCTCAAGAATACGTTGTACTATACACTATATGACAATTACTGTGTAGTGAGTGAAGTTTTCTTCAGAATAGTTCAGATTTATAAATACATAAAAGTACAGAAAACAATTCAGATTACTACACAGCTCCCAGTGTCTGTCAGCAGTTAGCATAGCATCTGGTGCTATGCTAAGTGTGTGTTCCCTCAGCCCTATGGGCTAGCTATCGAATAGGTTAGCTATCGGTTAAGGTAAGCGCTGGGTTAGGTAGAGGTTGAGGTTAAGTCAGGTCAATGTAGGTTAGGCTAAATTTGAGTAAGTTCAATGACATAGGGTTGAGGGAAAGTAGACATGCTCCCAGTCAGGGATAGGCTTGCCCGATGAGAGTTCTCGTCATGGCGGGAATACATCTTTAACCAGTGTGTGTGTGTGTGTGTGTGTGTGTGTGTGTGTGTGTGTGTGTGTGTGTGTGTGTGTGTGTGTGTGTGTGTGTGTGTGTGTGTGTGTGTGACATGTTTTCAGAGAGCTGATCCGTTGTTTGAAGTGGTATATGGATCGCTCTGCAGAGGTTGTCAGACAAGACCACATTCAGGAAGCCATGAGGGTAAGAGCTAGTGAGTGAGTAGCTATGTGTCTAAGAGACTCTTTTCACATTAATGGCTCCTTTTACTCGGTTTTTCAGTGGAACAGAGGCATCATTATAAATGTCCTAGCAGTGCTGGGAGCTCCCTGATTGGAAGAGCACTAGATTTAACATGTGTTTTCAACAACCAACAACAGAATGAGCCACTGGGAGTTATTCCTCCAAGCTTCAGCTAAGTGCTGCTCATTAGAACCAAAAAGTCCCTGTTAGTACCCCAGCCCAGTGAGTGATTCACTTACCCACCTCAGGTCAAATGGCGGGTCCCGACCATATTACGCTACACCAACCACATTATCCACTTTTGCTTCACACAAGTGCAATCTTTGATTTGAGATGACTAAGATCATCTCACTTGTCAACTGCAGCTGAATAAGTTTATTCAAGTTTGAGGTTATCGGGCGTGTCTTGAGAAATGTATGTTGGTAACTCTGTGGCGTGCAAACAAAAATTGAACCTTCCCAGAGACATCTTGAGCGTTGGTAGAGGCTTTGCAAGCGATGATTGTTGAAAAAGACGGTATGCTGGCTCTGCATTTACATCGCTTAATAGAAATGAAGTTTTGTCTTCTGCCTTAGGCAAACAAGATAATAAGGCAGATTTAAAAAAATATTTTGGTGGTTACCATTAAGATGTGACGTTTTCCACAAATGTTATGAGAATTTTTTGCTCATCTATGAAGAGTCAGTCAATAATGCTTCCCCTCGGTTTTCCACCAATATAATTCCTCCTACTGAAGACTTGAGACTTGCCTAGTCAATTGACAAGACGCTGGCTGCATAAATTCCCAGGTGCATGAGTACTATTGGAATTGCCTTAAATAGATTTCCCATTTCAATCAGATACACAATGTACGTGTCATTTTGCAGACATGAGCTACTAAGCACACTGAAATATTGATCAGACCACAACATTAGTTTTAAATAGGGCGCGTGACTATGTTAGCGGATCGTGTGAATTATTAAGAACGGTTTTGATACACACTTTGAAAAGTGTGTCTTTGGGTTCAGAAGCTGTCTGTTCATTCTTTCTGTGTGAGATACCAGTTCACGGAAAATAGTTCAGTTCAGGGTGTTTCTTAGTGGAGGGAATGTTCTTTAACTCTTTTTTCCTCTCCATTTCTCTCTCCTGCTCTCTCTGTCTCGCTGTCTCTCTCTCTCTCTCTTATATCATGCACAAACAATCACCCACTCAAACTACGTATGCACTCACTTGCCCACACACACACACTCGTTTGGTGGGTGTAGGCCCTGGAGTACCTGTTTAAGTTCATCATCCAGTCTCGTATCTTGTACTCGCGGGCCACCTGCGGTCTGGAGGAGGAGCAGTTTCGCACCAGTGTACAGGAGCTCTTCCAGTCCATACGCTTCGTCCTTAGCTTGGACAGTCGCAACTCAGAGACTCTTATCTTCACCCAGGTGAGCGCAAACATGTGCACAAACACACACACACACACTGAACACACAAACATAGGCACAAAAGGCACAATTTTTTCAACTTTGAATTCAATGGTCAGTTTGTTTTATCTATCAAACTCAGGTGTTCTATAATCGTGGTTATTGTTACCAATATTCATGTTTGATGTGCTGCCTTTTATAACAGCTATCAACACAGATACAGGAAAAAAACGTTTTAATACAGTGCAGTACAGGCCTGTTTCGTACATCGCGCATTCATCAGCTGCATATATATATATATATATATATAGATAGAGCTTTTTTATTAAACCGTCAATAGTGTTGTATTAAAATTGTGTATTAAAACTTTTTTCTTGCATCTGTATATATATATTATCTGCTTTTACTGTATGACAACTATTTTCGTGGTGCTCATCTTCTCGCAGCTTCTAGTTGCATAGAATTCTCATTTGCTTTCATAACTGTCAATCTCATAGTGGTCCTTTGTATTTTGGCTTGTACTTAGATACATTTTCCCACATCCTGTAGTTACTTTGCTATGATTCTAATTCTTTTTACCTTTGCTTTGGATCTTTCTTATTTTCCCTTTCCCTTTTTATCAAATTCTGCCTTCCCATGATCCTTTCCTACCTTCCTTGGGCCCTTATGGTTCATCTTTGGTCCCTGTGCCCTGATGCCCCTGTACCTCAGGCCCCTCAGCCTAGCCCTGCCCCATCCCATGCCCCAGGCCCTGGCGCTGGGTCTACTGCCCCCCTAGCTCCAGCCGCACCCCCTGGTCAAGGCCAGCCCCTTGCCCCAGGACAGGCTCCCGGTAGTGGGCAAGCCAGCTGTACTCAGGCCTGGAGCTCCAGTGCTCCACGGCCGTCTCCTTTGTCAGTAAGTAGTCGTCTGAATGAATGGCACCAAACCACAGCAACGCCACCGCCATGTGTGAAGTGTTAACATGAAGCCCAGAGCGCTCTTATTTCTTGACTGTTTGTGAGCCTAACATCACACCCATCTTTGTATTCCTCTGTGAACACGCTGGTTCCTGTTCCTGCCCCCCCCCCACACACACACATGAAGAGCTAATGATGTGCTCTACAATACTCGGCTTCATTTCTTCTGCAACCAGGAGCAGACCTCTGGTAACACAAACACAGTCACCTATACTCATGCACACACAAACACTGCCTCACAAATTACTGCTGAATACACGCTGCACAATATACACCCATGTAACGCAACACACACAGCACCTGTGCCAAAATCTCCTTGCTTCATTGATATCTTCACCACCCCAAACCACAACCAAACTCCCCTATTTCCTGCCACAAACCATCAACCCCTTTTCTCTTTCACAACCCTCAACTCAACCTCGCCGTTCACAACCCTGATGCTCGGCCGGTCATTCAAACATTCATGGGAATTTTTCTGGCTTCCTCTTTAATTCCGTTTTTGTGCTTTGGTTTCTCACTCTGAACCACTCGAGCCTGTGTCGTGTCACACGCTGTAACAATCCCAGTTTGTCCCACAGCCCCACCCAAAAGCCCCCACCACACAAGACCTCCACCTAGGAAATCTGTTCTCGATATCTTTGCCGTGCTGTGTTGTTTTGTGTCGGCTGGGTTTTAATCTAACCGGTCTCTGCTTCACGTCCCCGTCTTCTGTGCTGTTGAGCCTTTTGACACCTGACGTCCCACCTCAGCGTTCTGCTTTGTTTTCACATTGTGTGTCCAAATGAAACCGTTACTTTTTCACTTCCAGTTTTCTGTGTACCTTCTAAACCACTGGCTTCATCCTGAGCCTGTTTCCTCTTCATCTTTCCTGAACCTTCACTTAATCATACTTCATCTTAGTCTTGTGTTTGCTGTTATTTTTACTTTGTGTTATTTTCGGTTGAGGATTAACATATCTCCCTTAACACCCTGTGTCAGTCTACAGTCTGCTTTGAGACACCGCAAAAACACAAACAAATGAACGATCCCAGTGCAAAATGATTGTAAATAAAGGGCGTCCGGGTGGTGTGGCGGTTTATTCCGTGACCTACCAACATGGGGATCACCAGTTCGAATCCCCGTGTTACCTCCGGCTTGGTCGGGCGTCCCTACAGACACAATTGGCCATGTCTGCGGGTGGGAAGCCAGATGTGGGTATGTGTCCTGGTCGCTGCACTAGCACCTCTTCTGGTCAGTCAGGGCGTCTGTTCGGGGAGGGGGAACTGAGGGAATAGCGTGATCCTCCCACGCGCTACATCCCTCTGGTGAAACTCCTCACTGTTGATTCAATTCAATTCAATTTATTATCATTAAGAAAAATTTGCAAAAATTCGCTTGTGAATGTTTCTTGGAGAGTAATTTGCAAGGCCAGCAATTTAAGACCTTTGCATGTAACACCTTTAGTTTCATCTGTATTTATAAAAGGTAGGTTGCTGATATTTGGGATGGAAATAATACAAACAGCAGTTGAAGTTAAACAGCTTAATGTTACCCGGCACTCGGTCAATTCTGATTTCTTTTGCAGGACAGCTCACAGTCTCAGTGATAATTTCCTAAAAACAAATACAACAGTTTGACAACACAATACACCAGTATGTGTGTGTGTGTGTGTGTGTGTGTGTGTGTGTGTGTGTGTGTGTGTGTGTGTGTGTGTGTGTGTGTATACCAAGGCTTCCTCTCTCTGCGTGCTGGAACACACACATGTAATAAACAGGCGGACAGACTAAATTAGACACTCGTCACTTGTTTGCTGAGATGTCAGATAATTCAACCTGCTCCCCAAACCAGTGTGCAGACCATACCGCTGCCACATATACTGTGTTTTACTGCTGTATTACACCAGTAAGGAGAAATTAACTACTCTCCATTAGGTGTTGTTCAAGAAAGTGTTATGCATCATACATATGGAGTAAAGTGCAAAAAAAACAAAGTAGGCCAGTCAGAGCCAGATGCACTGCCTTGAAGATGGAAGTGCAATAGTTTACTTCTATATAGCGGGAAAAAAACAAGTTAGAGCAGGTTTTAATAATAATTAAAAAAAGAGATAAGCTAGTATTGTAAAGTTATTATTTTCATGGTTATGAAACATTCTGCAGAGAATGGGAAAGTGAAAAGCACAGAAAATCTTACGTACAGCGATAAGCAATTTGTTGGCACACACCCTCTCATCATGGTGCATGCTGTCCGTTACTGTGACTTGTGCTGTGTCCTGTGTTTTAATGAGGTCCTGTCTCTCACCGCTACAAACACAAACACACAAACTAGATCTTTATAACCTCTGCTCTCATCTGTCCGTCTCCCCCTCTCTCTAACTCTCTCTCCTCTGAATCACTTCTTCTTCCCCGTCTACCCTGCCTGCTTTTTCTCTCTACTCACCAATTTTAATGACTTCCTTCTCTTCTTTCTTTTTCTTTTACCCATCTCACCCTCTACCCTGCTCCCTCCATCTCTCTTTACCACTCTATTTCTTTTTCTCTGTTCTCAATCATCCCCGCTCACCCCTCCTCTCTCCACCCCATTTCCTCAATGCTCTAAATCTATTTATCACACCCCATTTTTCCTATTCACTCCAAACTCCTCTGCCCGCCTGTCTTTTCCAATCTCCCACTCCCTTCTTTTCCCATCCTTATTTCTTTTTCCTCCTCCTCTTCCTCCTTCTCTCCAGGCTGCTTTGTTAAACTCTTTCCCGGCCATCTTTGATGAGCTGCTGCAGATGTTCACCGTGCAGGAAGTGGCAGAGTTTGTCCGTGGCACCCTGGGCAGCATGCCATCCACGGTGCACATAGGACAGTCTATGGACGTAGTGAAACTGCAGTCTATAGCCCGCACTGTGGACAGCCGGCTCTTCTCTTTTCCAGGTAAAGGTTTTGTTGTTTGTTTATTTGTTTGTTTATTTGTTTTGGATGGGAGGAGCACACAACTCCCTTTTTCTCCCCAATTGTATCCGGACAATTACCCCACTCTTCTGAGCCGTCCCGGTTGCTGGTGAACCCCCTCTGCCGATCCGGGGAGGGCTCCAGACTACCACATGCCTCCTGTGATACATGTGGAGTCCCCGGTTTTGCCCGGGGGGACATTGAGCATGGAAGGACCACATTATTCCCCCCAGTTATCCCCCCGCCCCCCGAACAGGTGCCCCGATCAACCAGAGGAGGCACTAGTGCAGCGACCAGGACACATACCCACATCCGGCTTCCCACCCGCAGACACGGCCAATTGTGTCTGTAGGGGCACCCAACCAAGCCGGAGGTAACATGGGGATTCGAACCGGCGATCCTCGTGTTGGTAGGCAACAGAATAGACCACCACGCTACCTAGGCGCCCCGATTAAGTTCCCTTAATATTAACTGGCTGTAGAATTAAATTTAGAGTGAGGATCAATTTTCGGTGTAAAAGCATATACAAGGTGACCATGTAGGTTGTTGTCATAGATCACATTAAAACTAACGAAATTTTAATAGCCTAATGAAAGTAAAAGTAAGCAACAGAAGACAACAACTAATTTGAAATGATATAATATGAATTAGGAGACAGCACGCTATAAGGGCCCACGCTATAAGGGCCCAATCAGTCAGGCAATCTGTTGGGCCAAAGATGGATTTTGACCATATCCCATATCGATCTTTCCCGTGAGGCAGGGAGGTAGATGCCACAGCCAGCCAATAACCTTGTAGCTGTGCACGTTTTTTTTGGGGGGGGGGTTGCTTTCAGTATGTATGCAGAGTACTCTGTAAACTATTTTCATATGTGACACATAATGTTGGTAAAAAAATGTAGCATAAAATAACATGGGTGACTAAGCTTGGCCTCCAGCCAATAGTGAACAACACGCCATTTGGCTTTACTGTTTTATCACATTGTAGTTGAAAATCCACTCAAATCCCCAGAGTCCAACATTCAAATGTAACACTGAAGGTTGGGTTCCTTATTAAAGATACTCTATACATCCATTCTTCACGTACCTGCTTGCTCTCACACGCGATCCTTTGGTTCCTCAAGGAAAACATCCGCTCTGTCCCAAAATATCCACACCATGCATAAATATATATGATCTCCTCTCCTCTGTGTGTATGGTGTCCTGCTGTCTGCCTGCTTGTCTGTCTGTCTTTTGTTTTTACACCATTTGTTGTCTACATGTCCATCTGTCTGTCTGTCTCTCTCTTGTCTGTCTGTCTGTCTGTCTGTCTGTCTGTCTGTCTGTCTGTCTATCTCTCTCATGTCTGTCTGTCTTACCCTACAGAGTCTCGGAGGATTCTGCTCCCCGTGGTGCTGCACCACATCCATCTGCATCTCAGACAGCAGAAGGAGCTGCTGATTTGTTCTGGAATACTTAGCTCCATATTCTCTATAATCAAGAGCAGTTCTCTGGTAATACACACACATGCACACACATGCACACACGGTCATACATTCAAACATCTTATTATCACTGTAGTAGTCCATACTTGGTTTCATCATTACCCTCAGTACTTTCTGCTGCTGCTTTGGTGTCATTCATATTTCATACACACACACACACACACACACACAGAAACACAATTACACACATGGACACACAATCTGACACATATGTGTTGACACGTTCATGATTATATAATATGCTATATAAACCAGCACTTAAACACACAAAAATGTGTACACACTGCACCGTCATATATATATATAGACACATGAACAGGAACAGACACACTCAAATAGTATTTTCTTTAGAAAAAAACATTTGAATCACAATCTTAAATTCCTACTCTTTCGTCTATCTTTTTCTCAGTAGTCTTCATTGTTTACTGCCTGTCTTTTACTCTATCTTACATTCCCATTGTTCTGTGTTGCCTATTCCTTCCCTTTTCAATCTG
Organism: Lampris incognitus; assembly: GCF_029633865.1. Lineage (NCBI taxonomy): Eukaryota > Metazoa > Chordata > Actinopteri > Lampriformes > Lampridae > Lampris > Lampris incognitus. The sequence goes on along the minus strand of NC_079212.1, from coordinate 103,693,899 downwards.
TCTCTCCTTTTTCTTCTTGGTGTTTCTTCTGCCATTCCTCTGTAATCCCACCCCATCCATTGTTAATTCCTTTTCTCCCATCCCTCCATCCATACCATGCCATCCTCCAGGATTCATCAGTACAGGAGGAAGTAGAGATGATGGTGGAGTCCCTATTGGATGTTCTGCTGCAGACGCTGCTGTCAATCATGAGCAAAAGCCAGTCGCAGGAGGCGGTAAGGGGCCAACGCTGTCCGCAGTGCACCGCGGAGATCACTGTTAGTAACTAACAATATAACTACGACTACTACTACCATTACATTCCCTCTCATTTCCATCCATTTTTATTTTATCTATACATCCATCCATCCCCCTTTTCATACATACAGTCTTTGCTTTCTCACTAGAACCCACTCATTCCTCCTCTTCGTCATGTACTCCCCTTCTCTCTTTGCATGCTTGCATATTGCTTATGGTTTAGACTGTCTGTCTTTTGAGCTTTTTTTGTTTGTTTTTTGTTTCATGTTTGGCTTGCCTTTTTCTTTTTGTCTAATTTTTACCATTTTATCTCTGGAAGTGTATCGAATTTCTTCCTCAAGGTCTCTGCTGGTCACACTGAGTTAGTAACAGGACAGCTAGGTAAACCCTCTGAATGTGAGACCAACCATTGGTGTCTGAGCTGATTCTGCTTTTAGCCATGGAGTCAAACATTAAGACCATAATAGGAATAGCATGATCCTCCCACGCGCTACGTCCCCCTGGTGAAACTCCTCACTGTCAGGTGAAAAGAAGCGGCTGGCGACTCCACATGTATCGGAGGAGGCATGTGGTAGTCCGCAGCACTCCCCGGATCGGCAGAGGGGATGGAGCAGTGACTGGGATGGCTCGGAAGAATTGGCTGGATAGAATTGTGGAGAAAAGGGGAGACAAAAAAAAAATGATTGCAAAAAGCAACAGGCCTTGTATTAAACATATAGGCACCCATATTGTTTAAAATTAACATGTTCTGCTTGTGTTCATGGTGGGACTGCAACTTTCTCTTATTGTTCTTCACCATATGGTGTGTTTCTGTTTTGTGATAGCATATCTCTTTTTGTGTAGAGGATGTATTTCATGTTTGCATTTATTTTTTTAAACAGACTATATTTCAGGGATTTGTAATATTCATGAGTTTTTTACATCTCTCATTTACATCACCCCCCCCCCCATCTTTGTTACCCCCATGTTTTGTTTCCTTGATGTGCACTGATGTTTTTATTCCTGGTGCTATGTGATTGGCTGATGTAAGTCCGTGTGTGGCTTCCTATTGGCAGGGTGAATATGTGTCCTGCCTCCTCTCCCTCCTCCGACAGATGACAGTTGTCCACTTCCAACACATGCTAGAAAACTTCCAGAGCAAAGAGGAACTTAAGGTACGGCAAAGATTCGAGCATAGCCTCAGGTGTAGACTATGACCCTAGGTCACAAGGAAGAACATGTTTAAGGGTCTATCATGAATTGTTTTCTGATAGGCCAAATAGTAGATTGGGGCACGTTAAATTAGTGTACCACAGTATATTTTCTGTGTATATAAAGTGTTGTTCAGGAAGAACTCAAGGTGGTGCAAATTTTTATTGGCTCTTGGATTGCAAAGGGTCCTGTGCAAGAAGAAACAGAATTTATAATGAAACAATTTTTGCAAATCCAAACATTAACATCCTTAGTTCAAATCAAATGTAGCATTAATAACGTTGCAATCTGCCTCCTTTCTCTCAACTACAAACTATGAACCACCAAGCTTTAAGACTGATGAAACCAAATAGTCTTGCAGAATCTCTAAAACTGGGATCAGACCACACAATAGTTTTGTGTTTCACGATGGTCACCATGTCAGATTAGGCAATCCTACTGCCACACATTCTTGCCGCATCTCGGATGGGAGACTGGCAACACTACAAGTATGACCCTGACCAATCATCGTATGCTGCCTTTCACGATCTTGTGCAAGTTCATAGGTCAAGGGTCAAGAAATTGTCAACCATGGCTACAGAAACTCTATGTGTGATGCTGGCGGTCTTGTGTTCTGAAAAGAAAAAGAAAGAATAAATGATTGGGGACACTGTTGTGGCTAGTGCTATTGGGGAATGATAACCTAGCATAGCTTAACCAGGTACTCACCGGGAAGGGCCTCCGCTATTTCTCGCCAACATTTTTTGACTCTGTCATGGTCCTCCCTTGAGGAAGCATGAAAAAGGCCTGCAGGGGTATTGTTGCCATTGCTCGGCGAACCTTTCTTCGGTTAGGTCGTTCCAATTGGCAACAGCAGCATCCCTCTTTCTCTTTGTCATGTTTACATGTGTGCACCATAGAGCACTCTGTCATCCTATTGGTCAATGTCAAGGAACATGTCGCAGGAGTGGTCAGACTAGGCAGGAAAATACAACAAATTCTGACATGTTAGACTTTTTGTCGGGGTGTTGTGGGGCACCCCAGACGCCACTCAGCTGTTCTATCATGTCACACTACACGGGGTAAAGACACGCGTTCATCGTTCCCAACATTCATAATCACGCCCGACACTGGAAATTTGTCGGCAATGACAAAAATCCTAATTCAGGTTGAAATCATGTAGTCTGATCCTGGCATAAGTGTAATTCCTGGGCTGCATCTCATATTACATTTTAGGATTCACTGAATAAGGAAGGGCACCAACTGTAATGATTTTACACAGTGTATGTTTGACAGAATCAGTAGATACTTCAGGAGCTTCTGCGTACAATAGGACTTAAGGATTGAACCGCCTGCTGATGCCCATTACACATTCTGTAAATATGTTTTCTCAGCAGATTTCTTACACACCCCACTGTACAGATTTGCTGATGTACTAAAATTATACTGGTTTAGATGTAGGATTAAATGTTGTATTTCTGAAGCTATGTCAAGGATGCTGTGCCTTTCTGGATGTCGAATGTACCCTAACCTTTTTTCTTCAAGAGTTAACAAGCTGCAGATCTGTTTGGTTGCAGCCCTTTTTAAATGGGATTCGTTTGACTGAGGGGGTGGGATTTTCTGTGTGCTATGTGTGTATTTTCATGGGACCGTTCATACAATACAACGCAGAGCTAAGGGATCATATGCCACACTGGGCATGCCTACCATCCCAACACTACTGCTAGAGAGCAGCACACATTACAGTCTAGTTTTTGTCTTCTGTTTTATATCACAGTGTGATGGCTTAGCCTTGTGTGTTCTGTTCTTGGTTTTAGGTGGTTAGTTGTGTTTACAACAGCAGGGAGAAAGACCAATTTATTGTACACTAAAATTTCAACAGGATTTGCTCTCCCTTCTCTTATGCTCTCCTCTCCCTCCTCACCTCTTACTCAGGAGTTCCTGTTAAAGATTCTGTGCGTGTTCAGGAATTTGATGAAACTCAGTATTTTCCCTCGTGACTGGAGTGTCATGAGGCTCCTCACCAGCAAGTATGAGCAACTGAGAAACACACACACACACACACACACACACACACTCGCAAATCTATATGTGGGGACCCCTCATTGACTACATTCATTCCCTAGCCCTTAACCCTAACCTTAACCACGCAAACTGCATGCCTAACCCTTAGCCTAACCTTAACCTAACTTTAATTCTAACCTTAACCCTAAACCCAAGTCCTAACCCTAAAATAGACCCTTTTACTTGTGGGGCCCCATAAAATGGCCCTACAGGGTAAGTGGTTTCTGGTTTTTCTATCCTAATGGGGGCATTTGGTCCCCATTAGGATAGTTAAACATGGTACACACACACACAGCACACTAATTTTTCTTCCTGCCTTACATCCTGAGAACTTACACACTTGCTGTATCTAATGTCCTATTTGAGCTAGTATTACCTGGGGACCTCTATTAATTTGTAATAATTGTGGAGGTCGTCTGTGATCTTAATCCCGTGTGAATCGGCAATGTCCGTAAATTGTAAAGTAAAATTTCCAGTGAAAAATTTCAATTTTTCTCCAAAGAGAGGTCATCTGATGATATTATTCATCCATCCATTATCCAAGCCGCTTATCGTTACTCAGGGTCACGGGGGATGCTGGAGCCTATCCCAGCAGTCATTAGGCGGCAGGCGGGGAGACACCCTGGACAGGCCGCCAGTCCATCACACGGCCAACACACACAAATTGACAATTTAGTACGGCCGAGTCACCTGACCTACATGTCTTTGGACTGTGGGAGGAAAGTGGAGCACCTGGAGGAAACCCACACAGACATGGGAAGAACATGCAAACTCCACACAGAGGACGACCTGGGATGACCCACCAAGGTTGGACAATGTGCTAACCACGGTGTCACCGTGCCTCCTGATGATATTAGTCCTGTGCAAATTGGTAATTTGAGGTCATATTTTTTGCTTTTCTTACCACCCCCCCTTTCTCCCCAATTGTATCTGGCCAATTACCCCAATCTTCCAAG